>NC_081159.1:297500-607500 GCF_012432095.1 Onychostoma macrolepis
ATATATATATATATTCTCACCCTATCCACGTATAATAAGAGATTCCCTCCAGTTACTCAAATCTGCTCTTTTCTTTTTCTTTTCTTTTTTTCCTGTCTTTTTTTTTACCCACATTAAACTATCAACACATCAAAATAAATGAACATTTATGACAAAAAGGAGGTTAAATTGAAAGCACAGGTCAGAAGAGCCTGCCAGCTCATTGAAGACGACAGATTTTCAGACGTGTTCCTCTGAAGCAGTGAAAGCGCTTCTGACAGACGAGTCACATTCTCATGAAGGTATCAGAACAAACTCCAGCTTTCACTTCAGCATCAAAGTGTCTATTTACATAAAGCAAGTATCTGATCACAACACACACACACACACACACACAAGTTTACATAGCTATCTAAATTGGGACATTACATCTATTGTTTTTATATACAGATAGATTTTATAAGCTTTTATAACTCTACCCCTCACATAAATCTTTATGTATTTTTACAGTTAAAAAAAAACATTCCTTGTTTACAAATTTGTCCCCAAAATATGGTTAAGTAGACACACACACACACACACACACACACAGAGAGAGAGAGAGAGAGAGAGATCATGTCATAAATGTCAAATTCAAGGAATATTAAATTTAAAAATAGCGAGAAACTCAAAGCTACGATTCAGCCACTGCAGGGCGCTAAATACCATTATTTTAATTATTATTATTATTATTATCGTTATAATTATTTAGTTGGAAAAAGGCATTTTTAAAATAGTTTATAACGCTTAGAAAAATCAAACATTCAGATATCTTTTATTATCTTACTGACATATTTTATACCTATAATAACAAAGTGTACACTTGAAGTGTAAATGATGTAAATTAAAGCGTCATACTTTTATATCTCTTGGTTTCGACATTTTTTGTTAATTCAGTTACTAAAATCATAATTATTATTAAAACGACTGTAATTCGATAAGTAGCCTAAGTCCAGTGACTGTGAATGATAATGTAATATTCAGATAGATGAACTCGGCGTGTTTTATTATCGAGGCTTAAATCCTCTCAGACTAAAGCAGCAAATAGAGGAAAATAGCAAAAATACAAATATGAATAAGGAAAAATAGAGGTGAAGCGCTGAGGAGCAGATGCCGGAGTGAAGGGAAGCAGCATTATATCGACAGCCTGCTTATAGACGACAGACTCGAGCTAAACTTCTCTGTCATATCAACAAATCTCCAATCAAATCATGACGAGCAAAACACGCGTTTATAAACAGGGACATGCAGTATATTTAAATAGTTTTTACATTGCTAAATATAAATACAGACGAACCAAAAACAGAAATCGTTTTACATTTTAGAATAAAAAACTAAAACAAAACAAACAAACAAAAACAGCATGGTTTACTTTTCTGTATATCACAGGGAGGTTTTGTCATTTAGCTCAGTTCTGATAAATCTGTTCCTAAAGTACAGTATAGCTAAACGTGAACACACACACACACACGCACGCACGCACGCACACGCACGCACGCACGCACGCACACACACGCACGCACGCACGCACACACACACACACAGAGAAGAGTCTTTATTCTATTAATTCATAAAACCCGTCTGACATAAACATCACTTTATTTGTTCAGTATTAATTGTTTACTTTATTCATTTTAATTAGCCCTCTGACCATAATGAAGCGCTGAGTGAAGTTTGCAGATGTCAGTGTAATCATATCCCAGCATGCCTTTGGCTTGTCATGTCAGTGGACTTAAGAATTTGAATTTTTGCTTTCAGCATAATTTATTCTTATTAGTTCACTCACAAGCAAATGCTAAATAATGGCATTCATGTAATTTAATCAATTAATGTGTCCAAATAAAGTGTCCAGTCGACGGAAAGAATGGAAAGGATGAGAGAAATCACTTCCGTATGATGCTCACCGTCCACAACATCACGCACTTCACGACCCCCATCTTCCGTTCACGGACTCAAACAATCTTTTATATGCCATAATCTATACGATTCCCCGAGAACGCCACCGCTCGCCTGCCTGCCGTCTCTCTCTCTCTCAGAGATCAAAGGCCATGTGAAGTTATTGGGAAATTTATAAGAAACACACAGGCACCACTAAAGGCCCGAGAGCGGCTTTTATTCAGCAGAAGAATGAAGCGGAGGGAGAGCCGAGCTGCAGGAGAGTCTGCCTGTTCTGAGGAAGATTGAAATCAATTAGTGGAGAATAGAGCAGTGAAAGCATCCATCACAGATGCTCCATTCAGCCGGGCAGACAGACACGACAGCATGAATACACACTCAAAACACACACACACACACACACACACACACGTTGGTATTTGTGGTTTACAGGACTCTCCATAGGCGTAATGGTTTTTCTACTGTACAGACCGTATATTCAATCGCCCTACACCAACCCTACACCTAAACCTACCCCTTACAGGAGACTACAGGCATTTTTAGATAAAAAACAAACAAACAAACAAAAAAAACACCATTTAGTATGTTTTTTAAGCCTTTTGTTTTACGGGGACATAGGCAGTGTCCTCATAAACCACCTTCAAATTGTAATACCTCTGTCATACCCATGTTATTATACACATTTGTGTCCCCGTAAACCACAAAAACCAGTACACACACACACACACACACACACACACACACGTTGTCTTCTTTAGACAGACTTCATTATGCTCACAGCAGCTCTTCTGTAACCTTCGGCCGTCACGCAGAAATCGTTCATTTCAGAGTTTTTGACCCGCAGCACTGTGCTTCAGACTGTCACAAAAAATAACAGAAGCATCTCGACCCAGGCAGAAATATTCCCTGAAATAATCTGCAGTTCATTTAACTGAAAACGCTTCTAAGTCTGATAGAGTTTCTGTCTTTCGATCGGCTCGCTCAGCAGCTGCCAAATGCAGCTGTTCTTCAAACAGTTGTTGTTTCTGAGACGCTAATTAGAGCCGTCGAGATTCGTCTGAACCACGGCCTGCTGACGGGAAAAGACGCAAGTAAACATGCTGTTTGTGTGAAAGTGAACTGAACAAAATGCAACACCGTGGTACGAAGTCGTTTAGTACTTTGATTACTGATTTTACAAACTCAGCACTGCTACGGTGTACAGTATTTGTAAAAGCCGTTCACATTTGATTGCAGAACAAAAACAATAAATCTGTGACATCTGTGGCTGATCAGAGAAAGGAAATATCTCATGGGAACAAACAGCTTGCTACCAGCAACATTTATTAATAAACATCTCATTAACTGGACGCCACTCAAGAAATTAAACACGCAATGCAGTGAAAAATAAAGTATTACTTCGCATAATAGATTCACAATAGACAGTGTACAGTGTGCAGCACTCAAGTGAGAAGTACACTACTGTTACATCAGCACATTTATCATTGAGAGGAGGAGGAGGAAAGTAGAAGTAGCCACTACTGACCCTAAGAGTGTTTCTGCATCGTTTCCTCCATCACTAATCAAACGTGTCAGAGGGAAATGATCACACGTCCAGACAGTCTGAAGAGGCGCAGAACTGTGAAGACTGTTAGTGTACAGTATATACAGTAGATTCAGCTGTTTCATATCTGATAAACAAATATGTGGTGCCATTCGCATGAAGTGAAATGTTTTGTTACCTTCATTGGACATGTGAGATGATCAGCAGAATTAACAAGCTCCTGTCCTCAATAGCAGGATAGTGGATGGTGATTTATATCGTCAAGCTCCAAACTGAACAAAACAAACACCATAAAAGTTATATGATAAAGGAATTCACATGCACATTTAAATTCCCTTCAAATCTTCCCTTGCATCATAAATCCTTTAAAGTTGTTCTAATTTGCCTTTAATTGAACATAAGTGTGAATGAGAAATCTCACTTTAAATCTCGATCTATTCTTCACAAAAGTACTTTTAATATGCAAATTACTAGCTTGTACCTTTTTCTAGTTAACACACACACACACACAACATTGGCATCTGTTCATTCTGCAGCCAATGGGCATGTTTAAATAGTCTTCTTCAGGGTTTGCTGTAAACTGGTAATAAGAAACCCTCCACCTCCCCAGCTCCACCTGTCTAGATCTGCTACTATGATATTAATGTCTGTTTATTCATGCAGCAGCAGCACATCTTACATGCTCACAGCAGTGTGTCTGTGTGTGTAAGCAGTAGCATGTCCATACTCGCTCTGACCTAATGCATTAACATTGTCATATCCATTAACATACTAAAGCTATTCCAAAAGTTGTCATGATTTAAATATATATTTATAGTATGTGTAAGCCAGCATATTATGTTCTAACAGCAAATATTTCAAATAGTACTCCATTGCTACGCTGCTGTCACATCACCTCATTTTGTTGGATATTTATATTTATTTTTTATTATTGATATTTATTCAGTGTCTTCAGCTAGTTATCATCAACAGAACAATTATTCAGCAAGTTTAATCTAATTTTGTGTGCACAACAATTTAACTTCTGCCAGTATAAATAATAATGAGTCAGGAAAGACAATGGTGTTTGCTTAATTAGTGTATTGTGTGTTTGGAGTGAGAGCGAGTGACTGATGACCCAGTGTTCATTTTCTTTAATGACGGTATAATGCATTTATTTAGAGCAGTTATTAGCTGTTATTAACCAGCAGCGGGACCCGACGACAACAATAACCGCAGCGACTCCCACACGCACCTGATGAGAGCAGATGAAGATGTGGACGAGATGGACAGAGGGACAAAGTGGCTTTCTGATGGCGGCTCTCAGTGAACTAATGAGGGCCGCAGCCTCCGCAGGCAGGATAAACATTATTTCTAGCATATTGTGGCTGCCAGTCGCTTATTTATGGCCTGGCTTTTGTGCTCTGGGAGCTAATAATGCTTCAAAAAAACAGCGGAGTGGAAGCCGTCTCCCTCACTGCGCCACAGCCACTCCAGAGCCACATCAAACGCTCGGCTCCGGGCCCCGCTCCTGATAATTGCACACCTATTGTTCCCAACGTCCAACCCAAGCAGCGGACGAAAGAGGCAGAGAGAGGGGAAAACAGGCCTCCATAATGAGTCCACTACAGCTGAGTAAATATACTCTAAAACAATATGAACTGTTTTGGTACCTCCCCCCGGCTCGAGCACTCAGATGACCAACACGATCCTGCGCGCATTTGGAGAGACAGGTGCAATGTTTCACTACACCTGATGTCTAGATTAGCTGAAGAAACAAGCGGCGTGCTAAACTCACCATCACCATGTTGCTTGCTGATACGTTGCTGATCTAAAACTAGCCACAAGGCCCAAGAGTCTACGATACAGCGCCGTTCTGTCTAAATAAGCTGTGAATGCACCGCTTACTCACGACGTTTGAGAGAATGAGTTTGGGGACTGGCTAACAGTGTTGGAGGTAATGCATTACAAGTAACGCAAGTTACGTAATCAGATTACTTTTCTTAAGTAACTAGTAAAGTAACGCATTACTTTTTAATTTAGAAGGAAATGTCTGAGTTACTTTTTCAGGTAAGTGACTCCAGTTCCTGTGTTTCTCATGTATTGACGGACAGCTCTGGTGTTGCCATGTTGAGAGAAATCAGGAGTAAGAACATGATCTTACTGTACTTCTAGACTAAATATCAGCATGTGTTTACTCATCTCACCTGCACTAAAACACATTCAGTCTTTCTCAAAATGAATAACAACAGTCAGATGCAAACTCAGAATATTATACAAACCTGCAATAATTAAATATGTTAAATAAGACAAATATCATTTATGTATTTAATCCCATTTTATTAATCAATATCTTCGCTACTGACCTTTGATGATCCAATTCAACCATACTAATAAGCAAAAATTACACATTTGTGTTTTATTTGAGTTATTTTAGAACTTGCTTCTCCTGCGTCATATTCTTCATGTGATTAGTTTGAGCAGCGTCCTCTACTGTACAGATGTAAATTTATATTTCCTTCAGCCTGAGGCGCATTCACTTCACTTTTGGTGTGAAAGGGCTTTTTCATTTGTAAAAAAAGAACTTTTTTATATTAAAAACAACGAGGAAGCCCTGCCCCTTAAAAAGTACTCAAAAGTAACATAACAAAAAAGTAACGTAATTAGTTACCTTTTTAGGGAGTAACGCAATATTGTAATGCATTACTTTTAAAAGTAACCTTCCCCAATACTGCTGACTGAATATTAACATGACTATAAATTCCCTTGTCACTTAAGGTGTAACATAAGGCTTACATCATAAAATGTTGGAAATAAGTATGTAAAATGATTTGTCATTTTCTGCAAATCTGTTCCAAAGGGAATCGGCAGCATTGGTGCTCGCGCTCTATAGCTGTGAATTGTCATTGCTGTGTACTCTCACTTGTTTGTTGGCATGCGGGTGATTTCATGTGCAAGTAAATCTGTCTGTGAATTGATCGTCCAAGTGGGAAAATGCACTGTTGATGCCAGATCTCAATTACCAATGAGATCAATCACATTATATTTGATGCAAAACTAACCTCCGACCAAATTGAAAGATAAAAACATCATAACTGTACATTTTGTCATAGACAATATGTTAAAGGTACACATTATTTGGCAACATGCTTGAGCAAACTAATCAAATTGAAAAATTCTGGGGATTTTTACGGTTCCATTTGTTTTCCCATGCTTGACAAATCTCGTGTGTGACTATCAATAAAAATGCAACATGAAATGACGTATTGATCAGCGTGACATGGTGCTAAAGCTCAAATACCTTGGAGGTGAAAAGAAGGAAGACCGGTATATTGAAACCACAATTGCCAAAGTGTGATTCATCTTGCTCTATTGCATGCTGAAGATGTTTTGTTCTTCTATACTAACTTGCATAGTAGCCTACAATTCGTCATCGTACAGTCTACATACATGTCCTACCTAAGTTTATTAGATCCATGTCGCACAGTGTGATTTTGAATGATCTTAAAGATTGCTATGAAGTTAAAGAAGTCACTGCTTTCCACCGCTATGATCTTCGTTCAGTGTAAGGCCCGTTTCATGCTGCATGCGTCAGCAATGCATGTTTTTCCCAGAGCCCATGTTAGCAAGAACATCGGAAGCAGGAGCAGCATGTCAGAGCGTTGCATGAGCTGTGGGTGCTGCTCCATTAAAATGACAGTGCAATCCATATGATTCAACACAAAGAATTACCGATTTCACAAAATAAGCTTTTATTTATAGTAGAGTATGTATTGCCTTGAAGTAACACACGCATTGTTTTAAACAGTGCTTTTGTCCAGCCTGGAGAAGGTAACCGCACATTACATGTGGGGGAAAACACCACTTATTCATTTGTCTCCTCATTTTAGTTAAATCATAGCTAATTTAAAATGAGGGAAGAAATTACTACAACATGATCAACATGAGTCGAGGGAACAAATTCCTAATCTCTAGCTATATTTTCTTCGCATGTGCTCATAACACACGGCGACTCTTCACATCTTACCACTCAATTATGTGCAATTTAGATGCAAATGTGGCCTTCCTCCTCGTGTAAATAAGACAGAGTGTTACGGAGGAAGCCTTACTTTGATAATCAGCATGGAAATCGGTCCCAACAGCTGCTGCGCGTTTTGTATTCACAGCAAGGTGTAAATGGGAAAGGGCCGATGGAACGCAGCGAGGCCACACACACACACACACACACACGCAGAGGTCAGCGCAGTCTTTATGAGCTATTATTTTTATGGCAATGAAAGTAAAAGCAGGTTGAAGTGGGCCACTCTAACCTTGATGTGACTGACTCTGACCTGAATGAGAGCATGAGAAAAACATCTCCGGGCCGTAATTAGTGGCTACACTGAGTCAGGCGTGCATCAGCGCAGGTGAGACGCGCCGCTCTCCTCCAGACCAGGTAAGTGACAGCAATGTGCGACAGAGGGAATATGAGGCCCGGATCTGCTGTAGGACACACGGACGTCTCCGGACAGCGCAACAAACAGAACTGACAAAGAAAATACTTTTTCGCATGAAACAGCTGTGCGGTGACCAACAGCATCCTCTCGTCCTCTCGCAGACGGCGAGGTGGCTGTAATTGAGTTGTAAATACGATGTGGCTCTTTTTGCCCCGTGTCAGTGTCCAGCGCCGTCCGCCTTCTGCCCAGAGCAACGGCACCGCTCCCTGTTCCCCCAAAGCCGGGTCCTGCTCTGACAGATGCGCCGATCGTCTTAGACAGAGTGAATATGTAGCAGGATCTCACTGGCTCTCTGCACACAGGCTGCCACATTCACTCAGCGTCAGCCTCCAAACTAGCAATTAACTCCACAGCCCCGCTCGGCCCTCCTGAGCCCGGCGGCGGACTGACCCGCCCCCACAGCACCGATACGAGGATCAAACGCCTCGAACGCAGACCTGAAGACTGCAGATGTGAGTGAATGAGGAAGATCTGCAGCGTGAGCAGCCATATCTGAACAAACCACAGGACAACACAGGAGTCAGCCCCGTCTCACAGGAGCCTTTCCACAACCCATTATATTTACTTATATACTAATACCAGCTAACATTTATATCTGGTAATTACGTTGAATGGCATCCCAGCGAACAGGAAATGTTCTCAGAACTTTGGCTGACATTCTGACAACAAACATTCTTCTAGCAACATCAAAGTTATCTGGTCTGTAATAAGATTCTCAAACCATTAGTGCAAAGACATCACTTATACGTTGTTTATGGAGCATTTTGCCTGAAAAGTTTTACTTGGATTTTTGTCTAACATTTTTTTTTTAAGTCACTACATGTTTCAGAATGTTCAGGGATCATTCAAAAGTAACATTCCCTTAATGTTTGCAAAATTATAAAATTCAATATTCCCTTAATGTCTGCAAAATGATACAAATAAACATTCCCTTACTGTTTGCAAAATGATAAAATGGAATGCTCCCTTAACTTTTGCATGAATAATATTAAAAAGAAAAAAGAGTTTTCAAAACGTAAAAAACTGGACACTTCAGAGAACATTCAGAAATAATGTTTTCATAACTTAATGGGAATGTTAGAAGAATGCACTTAGAACATATTTTTATTAGCTGGGATGACACTGACGTATCTGCGACACAAAGTAAATACAGTATATCTAGATCTAAATCCAGAGAATCATTGATACCTTGGTTATATACCGTCCAGCTCTAAACATGCACTATAGACATACAGTAACAGCGTGACTTTCTGTAAAGCTGATTTAAACTACTGAAACAAACCTACTGTGAAAACAGTTACAAAGGTAAATCTGACTCGCATATTCTTCAGTGTCATCAAATGTGTTTGTGTGATCAGTTAAAACTTCAAGGCACATTATTTTAGCCTATCTAATATGAACTGCTCTGATGTTTAGAAGCTGAAAGAAATGATGAGGTCAGACTGAACGTTTTGATGAAGAAGATTCTTCTTACAGTGTGTTTGGTGTCTAGATTTTCATGTATGTTTTAGCTAATAATCGGTCATTTGAGGAGTATCAGGTCAGTTCAGTAGCTCTTCTGAGCGTGCTCAGGACAGCAGTGGCGAAGCCGTGTTTTCCACCGAGGGCTGTTCGCAGTGTATCACTAGCGCTGGAGGAGGTTAGCAGCCGACGGCAGTAATTACGCCAGCATGAGCGCTGAGCTTCCACCTTGGGAGAGATGACACACGCTTACAGCTCCGCAGGGTTCACGCCGCTCTAATGAGAACTCAAGCTCCAGTCCCTTTCACCTTCACCGGGCACTAATTACTGCATCACAGCCGCCAGACGGAGAACCCTACATGCATTCCCTGCATCTCCATTTATGAAAGCGCTCTTGTGCATGTGCATATGGTTGTGTGTGCTTGAGAAATGAGCTGTTTTGAGTATGTCTGGTAAACGAACGCACCGCATCAGGCTTTCGTGACATCACTCATTAAGGAGGTTTATATTGCCGTGTTTATGTTCTGTCGTTGCTGAACAAAAGCCTAAATGAGGGCGAGCTGGAGAACTTGAAAGGGCGACCCTAAACAGATCATGATGTTTGTCCTGCTATTACGCTACTTTGCTCGTTAGACCGATAAATTTGAAGCATAGCAGTCTGGTTTAGCCTTATTATTAAATGTGAAGATAAGCTCAGGTTCAGGGACAAGATAGAAGAAGGATAGACGTTTTCCTTAAAATGCCACGAGGCAACAAGGAAACGAGCAAGATGACGGTGAAAGAACCTGGCTAAACCAAAGATCTTTAGCACTTTTAACTTAAACCTGTAAACAAGCTCTCGGCGAAGCCTCGGGGGAGTGATGTCATTGAGCGTAAGCCGAAGAGCACAATGAAGAGGGTGTTTCATTAGATCTCACGTGCCAGACGTTCATGGGTTTGCTGTAAACCGCTGCTCCTTTCTGAGAAGAAACTGCATTACATGCTTCAAAGTTTGAAACAATGAGGCCAGGGCGAAAGTTTAACAACAAGAATCAACAGAGTCCATTGTCCTGCTTCAGCAAAAGTCCCACTCTGCTCAAAAGATTAATGATGGGTGACAGATGGAAGGAAAAAAGAATCAATTATATCTCAGAAAGCACAGAAATCCACATGATCATAAATTGCAAACAACTGAAGCTCTGTTTTGACACCGTCCATGTGCTCTGACAATCATATCACCAGCCAAATTTCTACAGGAGGAAACCAGAAGGATTTGAAGCAATATTTATGTATGGGATTGATATAATTACATATAATGAGGCTTTCAGTGTAATCAGTCTAAATGCATGCAACAGAATCTCACACACTGAGAGAGTTCAGATTGATGTGTAGTTTAAGATGATATCTAATGGATACACTTTATTTCAGTAGTCCACTGAAGACATTATACTAACTATAAGTAACTTTGCAACTCCATGTTACCTGCAGGCAGTGTTGGGGAAAATTACTTTTAAAAGTAATGCATTACAATATTGCGTTATGTCATAAAAAGTAACTAACTGCATCACTTAGTTGCTCTATATGGAAAGTGATTCATTACGTTCCTTTGCCATTACTTTTTGTCACCTGGGCTGGGATATAAAGGTATACAGGTATATTACAATAGACAGTTTTGTATATACAGGTATATTATGTGCAAATTGAAATGTAGTATGTGTGTTAGATAAATAATGTATAATAGTGTTGTGTGTTCCACGTTTATTGTCAGGTGTTCATGAGATGGATTGCTTGAGGGAAGAAACTGTTCCTGTGCCGGTCGTTCTGGTGCTCAGAGCTCTGTAGCGTCGACCAGATGGTAACAGTTAAAAGAGCGAGTGTGCTGGATGTGAGGGTCCAGAGTGATTTCAGACCTTTTGCTCACTCTGGATGAGTGCAGTTCTTGGAGAGTGGGGAGGGTTGTACCAGTGATTCGCTCAGCAGTCCGGACTACCCTCTGTAGTCTTCTGAGGTCAGATTTGGTAGCTGAGCTGAACCAGACAGTTATTGACGTGCAGAGGACGGATTCAATGATGGCGGAGTAGAACTGTTTCAGCAGCTCCTGTGGCAGGTTGAACTTCCTCAGCTGGCGAAGGAAGTACAACCTCTGCTGGGCCTTTTTAACAATGGAGTCTAAGTGAATGTCTGACTTTAGGTCCTTATTTGTTTTTTAATAACAAAACATTTTTATTGTTTTATTTTTGGCAACTGTAAAGGCCCTTTCACACCAAAATCTGGATGAAGGAAGTGCCTCTGTCTCGATTTCTCTCAACACAGGGACAAGAGAGCTGTCAGTGAATAAGTGGGAAAACAAAGTAACTTGCATTACTTATTTGAAAAAGTAACTTTAAAAGTAATGCATTACTAATTACTTGAAAAAAAGAATGTGTTACTCCCAACACTGACTACAGGTAACTCTCATTTAACTATTATTAGATTGTTAGGTAAGGGTTAGTAAATGTGTTTGCAAAGTTACATATTGTCAGTAGAATGTCAGTAGAATGTAATTTCTAGAGTTTTTGTTCCATTTCTCATTTGTCTTTGAAAGATTCTATTTTAAATTGTTTTGAGGTCAAAGATTTACACATTGTTGCTTCACACAGTGTTTCAGTTTATATCCGAACACATTATTAGAGAGGAATGACAGTGACTCCTCACAGTACTGGAAGCATTGCTAATAGCACCGTGCCAGATGCTGATGTGGGAGATGATGTCAGTGTCTGGATCCTAATCGCCGAGCAGAGGTGAAAGGTCATCTTCTCACGCCGGGCCGTCACCTCATCCAGCCGAGGGAGAGCGGAGCGCGCGGGGCGAGAAATAACAACAAACCTCAGCGGCTAAAAAAGGAAAGGAGGAAGTGACTTACAATAGACGGGACCTTTGATCCATTGCTAAAGGAAGACTTCTCTTTGGGGCGTAAAGTATTAATGTGAAAGTGACTCTACCCACTGCACATTTGTTACAGCAAATAATGGACCCTAAAATTAGTACACAATAGAAGGCAGACGGGCGACACTCGCACCCTGCCTTGCGCAGGAAGGGGAGAGGGACTGATTGTATGAAAATGAGTGATTTGCCGGCACGCAGACGTGTCAGAAGTGGCGACTGGTAACGGCAGGCGAAGGTCACGTTCCCTGCAGGTCTATTGTGAGGAGAAGGCCTTGAGCACTGACGCTCCGAGCTGCTTCTGAGCAACACGACTCCTCAGGTGTGCAGTCAATCCATGCTACGCTTATCTCATGAGTTACACATGCTGCCCTCTACGTGTATGATGTCAGCCATCCGTACTCTTAAACTGGTCATACATTTACATTTAGCAGACGCTTTCATCCAAATGAGGACAATGGAAGCAAACAAAATCAACAAAAGAGCAATGATATGCAAGTGCTAAGTCTCAGTTAGCTTAACGCAGTACACTTGACTTTAGATAAACTAACATTTGTTGAGTCTTCTCCTGCGTTCTGCTGTACAGACGTGAATTTACTTTTCCTTCAGCCTGAGGCTTTTGATGTGAAAGGGCTTTTACATTTGCTAAAAATAGAACTTTTTAAATTAAAAACAAACAAGCAAGACCTGCCCAGATTTAAAAAGTGACGCAAAAGTAACGTAACACATTACTTTCCAAGTAACGTAATTAGTTACTTTTTTAGGGAGTAACACAATAATGTAACTTAGTGGTTGCTATTGGGATGTGAAGAGACTTTCAACCAGCATAACAAACAATATTTTTGAACTGAAACACTTACCCTGCCTTTAACCATATATCATATATATTGCTGGACATTTAAGCTTCACCTCCCGTCAACATGCTGTATAGGATTTTCACAGGAAAACACAGATGAATCACGGTCATTAAAAATGGAAGCTAATGTATAATATGCAAAATGTAATGGACAAAAATATGGCTGTACACAGAATGAAATGGTGACATGGACGAGTGTCTGTGAATGCTAAAGTGCAGAGAGACTGCTGTGTAAATGTGAATCTGTGTCAGTTCGCTCTGGGACACAACGCTCGTACAAACTTCATCTCCAGAGCTGCTCTGATACTCACTTCACCACTTTATTTCAGACACTCAAACATCTTCACTACAACCCGCCCAAATAAAGGTTTAGTTTTACTTAAATTATGACAGAAATATATTACTTTTGTTCATCATAAATGAATTTCTCGAAGTAATAATAATAAAAAATTATAATAACAAGATGTCTATTTTTGAAGAATATCACACATTTTCTAAGGTTTAATTTTAAACCGTAAACCTCTGATGTGCAGCACTTTGTTTGCCTTAGTTTTATGCCTTTATTTGATTACCAACATTTTTGATGATAAAACAACACAGAATTTCTAAAATAATAAAACATTTCATGAGGCACTTTTATAGTAAAAATAAATTATTAAATTGTTAAAGTTGATTAGACATTCTTTTTATTTATTAAAATTTAATTTGACCATTAAAACAGAAGCCAGAAAAATCAAAGCAGAAAACACAAAATTTGGGGAAAATAAAATAGAACAGTAAAAACCAAAAAAAAAAAAAAAACAGAACAGAACAAGAAAAAAAATAAAACTATCGCCCGCTGATGATGATGGCAGGGATCTAGTATGGAATCACGTCACTCATTCAATGAGCAATGATACGGTAAAGAGTCTGTGTTTGTGCAAAGCCAGCAACCCTAGCACAAATGAACTACGTTAGCTGCAAAGCTAGTGTTCTAGTAAGAAGATAGAACAGTAAATGGTAAGTAAATAGTAGTTTCATACAGATAAACCAGCCGTGTCTGAGCTCAGCATTTCAGTAATAAAGACACACTGGCGTGTTTAGAGTGCTGTTTATCTGCAGTATCACTGCTGCATCCAGAGCGCTGCTAACTTCACTTCACCGCACGCTGTTCCTTTAAAGCACTCTGACAATTACACCATTCTGACGGAGAGAGGAATTGGTGTGCAGAGGTTTTACAAGGCCAAGCTTTAAAAAAAAGTGCTCTGTTGCACATTACCATTTTCTTTTGTGGATTGCAGGGAATCTTTCCCAGGTGCCGAGGTCCTCCAGCGCTGGGTTTGGGAACAGTGGGGGCCTGGCTTGCATGCGTTTGTTTTTTTCCCATCAGGCATGGGCTCAGGGAACCGTGAGCGAGGCACCGTGTGTGTCGCCCAAACCCGCTGCCGCAGTAAAACGCATTACCCCCACTTGTCCCTCACCAATAGCAGGGATTACAAGATCTAATTTCCACCGAGTCTGAAAGCGCCTTTACGCAAAAAAGAGCCCGGCTCGCAAGTAGCTTGTTTATGTTGGTCGACAGAGCTGTTAAACGTTTCAGTCGCGGTAACTGAAGCCAAAGGCTCCGGCTGCAAATGCACTAACATGCGAGATCAGACGACTGAGCCGAGAAACAAGAAGACGACTGAGGAAACCGGATTTCATTCACATGACTGACAATCTGATCATCTGAGGATGTGCAAATACAGTTATTAGAGTCCCCTGTGAGCGATATCAGCATCAGCATTACTGAAGAGCTACACTCAAACCTGCACTTGGTGCTTTAAAGATATATTTCTACCTGATCCAACCCATAGAAAGTAGTTTTGGTGGTATAAATTAACGTATTTAGCGATATTAAATAACATTTTTGGCTTAATCTAGATGTTTCTGTTTTTTTTTGGTTACCATTTTTTTCAGTGTAATCTATATTAATTGGGTTATAGCTAAAGAGCATGAAAACCCTAAACATTTTCCCTCATTTATAAGCTGAAGTAAATGTAGTATCATTACATGTTAAATTGATAGACTGACTCAATTTGCTAATTTTGTGACTATAATTATATACACTTAAGAAATGAGTTTGTTCCAGGGTTTTTTTTTGCAGAAAGCAGCGTTCAAGTGAACATTTTGCTTTCATTATGCCATTTAAGAAATTAAGAGTGACTAATAAGATGACTATTTTTAAGTAATATCACACATTTTCCAAGGTTTAATTTTAAACAGTGAACCTCTGATGTGCAGCACTTTGTTTGCCAATATATCATTAATAAGAAGAAGAATATTAAAAAGAATAGTTACATTTTCGTGTGATTACATTTTAAAATATTAATTCTATTTTTACAGTTTTATGCCTTTATTTGATTACCAACATTTTTGATGATAAAACAACACAGAATTTCTAAAATAATAAAACATTTTATGAGGCACTTTTATAGTAAAACAAAATTAAGAAATTATTAAATTGTTAAAATTTATTCGCCATTCTTTTTATTTATTAACATTTAATTAGACCATTAAAACAGAAGCCAGAAAAATCAAAGCAGAAAACACAAAATTGGGGAAAAATAAAATAGAATTTTTGAGAAAATAAAAATAAAAAATTCAACCAATTTATTATGGACCCTAACAAAATGTGATTTTTATTTATTTATTTATTTTTTTGTTAAACTGAATAAATCATTTCATGTTAAATTGATAGACTGACTCAATTTGCTAATTTTGTGACTATAATTATATGCACTTAAGAAATGAGTTCGTTCCAGGGTTTTTTGCAGAAAGCAGCGTTCTGAAATATGGAAAAGTGAACGTTATGCTTTCATTACGCCATTTAAGAAATTAAAAGAAAGAAGTTTAACTCATTTGGGTTTCTGCTGGAGAACGCGGTCGTGTAAACACACAGGATCGTGTAGTTCATGTGCTTGAAATGACCGGACAACTGAAATCTGCATGAACGCATGATTCACGCTTTAAGCTGCTTTCTTCACAAATAGTCAAAATTAGCTTTAGCTTCAGCTCTCCTCTAACCTGTCATCTGAGATTGCCCTGCATTCCTGGTAATAATAAGTTGCCGACATTTAGAAGCGAAACAACCTAAATTTCAAAGGCATATTGAGCATTACAGGTAAATTCTCCAGAGGTCTGACAGACAGCTCTGATGACAAACGCCCGCCGTCTGAACCGGTCGCAGCTGGTTCTGGGTATTTAATAAACATGTAAACAATCCAGTTCACCTCATTAGGTGATTGCAAAGAGCCACGCTGTCCATAAATCAAGAGTCAGGTTATCACGGCCTCTGATCTAAACTGTACCGGGCGCCCAGCTGTCTGCGCTGCGCAAACTGTGAACAGCGGGCTGTAAAGAATTAAATTCCTCCTGACTAGTTTACCTTTCCTCCTCTGAGACGCCAGGGAGTACAGTACCTACAGGAGATGTGAGAGCAAAAAGACCAGCAGTCGCTAGATACACTTACATCAAAGCGCATGAGTAATGCAAACGAGTAACGTGTGAACTTCCTCCTGCAGCTCAGTCTTAGGACTGACTTGACAATTCTTTTCATTGATTGCTTTTGTTTTTTATGGATGAGCTGATATGTGTTTTTCATGTGTCATCAGGAAGAAACGCTCTGATTCTTTACCGCCGCAGGTTTGTGCTTCTGTATTTGTATAGAGTGCAACAGTCACGTTCCCGGAGTAAAAACTCGTTTTATAACAGTATCTGATAAACCTTTAAATACAGACGTGTTGTGAGCAAAAAGCTTGTTCATTTATTGTGTATGTTTCCGTTGAACCCATCAGTTTGCATTAATTCAACTTGGAATCTGTGATAAAAACTACATTACCCATGATGCTGTACACAAAATTCCACCAATCGGAGAGTCGCAGAGAGCACAGAAGAGCTCTCCTCCCTACACTCTCAATATATATATGCATATTTTGCAATAAACTTCTATAGATACAACCAACAATTTTAAATTAATAGTTTTATTTTTCTCTGTCATTTTGAATTTAATTATGTCATTCGCAATGCTTCATGGGATTGTAGTTCCCTCACTAAAGCTGTTAAGTTCACAGTCTTGTATGTTTTCCTTTTTGTGTGACTTGTGTGATTCTCCTTGTAGCTAGTTGGTTTGGTTCATAGTGTTCAAATCCCTATAAGAAAAATCAATGGGAAAAAGTGAGCGACACTTATGCATTAGAACCCCCGGAGATGAGTTGAACTGTGTGTTGGAGGCCGTTCCAGTTTAGCTGTCAGTGAGATCCTGCATTATGTCATTGTCTCCACATTATTTTGCAGTTCTTTGATTAGAGACATGATCCTGACAAGTACTGAGCATTGGACATTCAAACCGTTGCCATCAAGATCTTTCACATTTTGCAAGGACAGCATCTTTCCACGAGTCTTCGACGGTGAACGCGGCCCAATGCGAAGCACATGTCGACTTGAGTTCAGTGATGGGGATTTGCAAGAGATTAAAGTTCAAGCTTGATTTTAGTGAATCTAAGTGCTATTGACAGGAGCAGCAGATCACGTGGAGTCGCCGGCTGTAATCAGAACAAGCCTTTAATCACGCAGGCTTTCAACTCACCCGGCCGTATCGAATTACCTCACATCCGAGTCACAGCATATGGAAACTGCTCACCTAGACGCAGACGCACGCGCTCACAGCGACTCGGTGAAATGAATCGAGTATTGTAGATTATCTGAGGGGGTCGTTCTGTATTGTGTCTAATTTGGGAGGCCCGGCTGAATGAGGAAGCGAGGAATATCCTGACTACATCTTTAACCTATTCAGGCAGAATGATGTCATGATTAGAAGAGGAAACCAGCCAAAAAGCAAACACCCCCCACGCACCGAAAACGGAGAAAGAGGAGTGAGACGAGAGAGATCAAAGCGCAGCAGCACTCCGGGGAGAGACGGCTCGTCTCACGCTCGTCTCCACACCAAACACACGCTGGATCAGCGCAGAGCTGGATGTGATGAGGTGACGCTGGACAGAGAGCAGGACAATCACGCCGACGCTGGAGAAACCAGCCCCGCTCACATTTCAACCCAACTTCCAAAGAAACACAAGCCTTTCCTGCATTATTTTCATCATCATTTCCAGCATATTTCCTGCAGAATTCTCCTTGCTGTAAAATGTGACCCAGGACCACAAAACCAGTCATAAGGGTCAATGTTTGGGAATAAATAAGCTTTCCATTGATGTATGGTTTGTTAGGATCGGACAATATTTGGCTGAGATACAACTATTTGAAAATCTGGAATCTGAGGGTACAAAAAAATCAAAATATTGAGGAAATCCAATGAAGTTCTTAGCAATGCTTATTAATAATCAAAAATGAAG
The DNA here is from genome assembly GCF_012432095.1 of Onychostoma macrolepis. Classification (NCBI taxonomy): domain Eukaryota; kingdom Metazoa; phylum Chordata; class Actinopteri; order Cypriniformes; family Cyprinidae; genus Onychostoma; species Onychostoma macrolepis. The sequence goes on from NC_081159.1 coordinate 316,017, forward strand.
TTTTTATATATTTTCAGTAAGAAATGTACAAATTATATTCATGGAACATGATCTTTACTTAATATCCTAATGATTTTGGCAAAAAAGAAAAATTGCTAATTTTGACCCATACAATGTATTGTTGGCTATTGCTACAAATATAGCTGTGCTGCTTATGACTGCTTCTGTGCTGCAGGGTCACATATATGAAAATACTGAAAAATGGCACATAGTTTCATACTCCCTTAATGCGCTAATAAACTGCAGTGTTTTGACCCAAACGCAGTCTCCAGCAGCAATACACACAAGTGTTGAACATGAATAAATTTGTAATATTTTTCTATATTATTGTTATATTCTTTGTATTAAGAGTGCTTGTTATTTGATATGCAGTTTGCATATGATGTGATATTTGTATTGCATACATGACTTTTCAAAGGTCAATTTTGATTTCATATGTAATATATATGCGTAAGCGACCGTTGATAGTTTAAACTGTAAGAAGAAGGAAGGGGCTTCTTTGAAACCATATATAATTTAAAGCTTCTAACAAACACGTTAAGTGTCAAGGAGCTTTCTGTTCACATAGTAAGCACCAACACTTCATAGAAAACAATACGCAAAAGGAAGACAAATAATTGTTAAGAAAGGAAGACATCTAAAAGTACAGAATTCTAAATCCAAATGTATATGCATACATATATGTAATGCCACAAAAATAATGCTTAAAGGCAAAACGACTTATTGCTCTTACAACAGCCTGCACTGTCTTTGCGAAAAATATAACCTTTTACTTCTCAATTTTGATTCTGGGGAATCACATGACCCAGTCGTGTTCTTGGTAGGTTTCATGAGATGCACATGTCTTGCAATGTGAGAAGTTCTTGGCTGCGGGTCGCAGGGAGGCCGTGCAGAGTCACTTACTGTACTGTTCTCAGCTGATAGCTGGATGGACCTCGTCCAAACCCTCCACGAGATCCTCAAGAGACCGAGGACTGAACTGTCTGATTGTGTTCCTCGCTTGTGAGCGGTTTGACAATACTGAGCTGATGCTGTCCGAGAGCACAGTGTTCCAAATCCACAGATAAACACTTCCTTCAGGAAGGACACCTGATCTGCTCTCTTCATTAGAGCGAGGCAAACATGCAATATAGAGATCAGGTCCCAAAAGTCCCACAGGCTTTGTATGTAACCGCTGATCCGTATCTATAACGTGATCTAAACCGGTTACGACAAAGCCAGAATGTCTTCTGGTAGTGTGCAGCTTTCTGGTGTAATTGCGGGTAATGCTTTATTTTGATGGAATAAGCGACTTTGCAACTGTCTGCTTAATATCTGCTAACACTTTATTTTGATGGACATTCTACTGTAAGAACCTGCAAGTATGTCAATTACGGTCTACTAATACTCTAATGAGAGCTGATACTCTAAACGAATACTCTAATGAGAGCTGATACTCTAAACGAATACTCTAATGAGAGCTGATACTCTAAACTAATACTCTAATGAGAGCTGATACTCTAAACTAATACTCTAATGAGAGTTAGTTGACATGTTGCAAATTACTTACAGGTGCATGTCAATAAATTAGAATGTCGTGGAAAAGTTCATTTATTTCAGTAATTCAACTCAAATTGTGAAACTCGTGTATTAAATAAATTCAATGCACACAGATTGAAGTAGTTTAAGTCTTTGGTTCTTTTAATTGTGATGATTTTGGCTCACATTTAACAAAAACCCACCAATTCACTCTCAACAAATTAGAATACTTCATAAGACCAATAAAAAATAAATTTTTAGTGAATTGTTGGCCTTCTGGAAAGTATGTTCATTTGCTGTATATGTACTCAATACTTGGTAGGGGCTCCTTTTGCTTTAATTACTGCCTTAATTCGGCGTGGCATGGAGGTGATCAGTTTGTGGCACTGCTGAGGTGGTATGGAAGCCCAGGTTTCTTTGACAGTGGCCTTCAGCTCATCTGCATTTTTTGGTCTCTTGTTTCTCATTTTCCTCTTGACAATACCTCATAGATTCTCTATGGGGTTCAAGTTAGGTGAGTTTGCTGGCCAGTCAAGCACACCAACACCATGGTCATTTAACCAGCTTTTGGTGCTTTTGGCAGTGTGGGCAGGTGCCAAATCCTGCTGGAAAATGAAATCAGCATCTTTAAAAAGCTGGTCAGCAGAAGGAAGCATGAAGTGCTCCAAAATTTCTTGGTAAACGGGTGCAGTGACTTTGGTTTTCAAAAAACACAATGGAGCAACACCAGCAGATGACATTGCACCCCAAATCATCACAGACTGTGGAAACTTAACCCTGGACTTCAAGCAACTTGGGCTATGAGCTTCTCCACCCTTCCTCCGGACTCTAGGACCTTGGTTTCCAAATGAAATACAGAACTTGCTCTCATCTGAAAAGAGGACTTTGGACCACTGGGCAACCGTCCAGTTCTTCTTCTCCTTAGCCCAGGTAAGACGCCTCTGACGTTGTCTGTGGTTCAGGAGTGGCTTAACAAGAGGAATACGACAACTGTAGCCAAATTCCTCGACACGTCTGTGTGTGGTGGCTCTTGATGCCTTGACCCCAGCCTCAGTCCATTCCTTGTGAAGTTCACCCAAATTCTTGAATTGATTTTGCTTGACAATCCTCATAAGGCTGCGGTTCTCTCGGTTGGTTGTGCATCTTTTCTTCCACACTTTTCCTTCCACTCAACTTTCTGTTAACATGCTTGGATACAGCACTCTGTGAACAGCCAGCTTCTTTGGCAATGAATGTTTGTGGCTTACCCTCCTTGTGAAGGGTGTCAATGATCGTCTTCTGCACAACTGTCAGATCAGCAGTCTTCCCCATGATTGTGTAGCCTAGTGAATCAAACTGAGAGACCATTTTGAAGGCTCAGGAAACCTTTGCAGGTGTTTTGAGTTGATTAGCTGATTGGCATGTCATCATATACTAGTTTGTTGACATAGTGAATTGGTGGGTTTTTGTTAAATGTGAGCCAAAATCATCACAATTAAAAGAACCAAAGACTTCAACTACTTCAGTCTGTTTGCATTGAATTTATTTAATACACGAGTTTCACAATTTGAGTTGAATTACTGAAATAAATGAACTTTTTCACGACATTCTAATTTATTGAGATGCACCTGTATAGTCAACAGAATCTATAAAGCCGATCATCAAAATGAAGTGACTGCTCTATTGCTTCTTTCTGTGTTTGATGTTCACGAATAATTATTATTGGCAAGTGGTGTCCCACAGACAGTGCCGGGAAGTAACTAGCATTACGTAATTTAATTACAAAATAACTTTTAATTAGTAAAATGACTTAAGATATTTTGTCTCGCTTTCTGAAAAAATTATCAACATTTTGTTAGTTTTTGCTTAAAACAAGCAAAAATATCTGCCAATGGGGCACAAAAATATTCTTGTTTAGCCTTTGAATCAAGATCATTTTTCTTACCCAATTGGCAGATATTTTGGCTTGTATTAAGCAAAAACTAACAAAATTTTGATAATTTTTTTTTTAAGAAAACAAGACTTAATATCTTAAGTCATTTTACTTGTAATTTGAATGTATCTTGATTCATTTTTTTTTTAGATATTTGTACTAGAAAACAAGACAAAAATACTAAGAAAATAATTTGTTGCAGTGTGTACGGTTAACCCGGCCTGCTTTAAATGTCTGAAAATGATTAAGAGTTGAAATCATTTGTTAGAAATCAGTTACATTACTTTAATAAAGTAATTGAAATACTTTTAAATAGGGTAACTTATAATCCGTAACCTATTACAATTTCAAAGTACCTTCCCAACACTGTCTTCAGAGCTGTGCTAGTTTCATTTCTCAGACTTATTTTCTTAAGTGGTGTTTAAAGGTGGAGAATATCTGAGGCAAGAGCACTTTGCAGAAAGCACATGGCGCTCTTGCCTTGGGACAGCGTTGGAGCAAGTCCGGTCCTGCTGAGGGCAAGACAACAAGGGATCACTTCTGCTCTCCTAAAGACATAACTCACACGGCCCTGTCACCTCTTCAGTGCAAAATATGTTCTTGCCCCAAACTAAAACAAACAACACATCCATCTCCATCTGCTCGACTTCCAGAAGATGAGGGGGAGACGGAAGGGCTGCACCTGATTGGTTCTCATCTGCGCCCCCGCTTTGACCACCTTCAGGTTTTTGACATTCAATTAGAATATGGTTTACACCTAAAAACCAAGTTCAGTGAATTTTCACTCACTGAAGCACTCGGGGCTTCTTTGCAGAAGTTATGTTTGGGAGTGAAGTCAGCCTGACGTTTCACATATGTGACCCTGGCGCACAAAACCAGTCTTAAGTCGCTGGAGTATATTTGTAGCAATAGCCAACAATACATTGTATGGGTCAAAATTATAGATTTTTCTTTTATGTCAAAAATTATTAGGATATTAAGTAAATATATTTTGTAAATTTCCTATTATAAATATATCAAAACTTAATTTTGATTAGTAATATGCATTGCTAAGAACTTCATTTGGACAACTTTAAAGGCGATTTTCTCAATATTTAGATTTTTTTGCACCCTCAGATTCCAGATTTTCAAATAGTTGTATTTCAGCCAAATATTGTCCGATCCTAACAAACCATACATCAATGGAAAGCTGATTTATTCAGCTCAATTTTTAAAAAAATTAACCTTATGACTGGTTTTGTGCTCCAGGGTCACCTTTGTACCTATCTTCTTAAGAAGCACTTCGTTTTTACAGCAATTAACAAGACTTTGAGCCATTTCTTCCCAAACATAAAAATGATTCTGTGGTGTAGCAAATACTACAGAAAAACAAATGTAATTTCTACACTAAAAAATTCAGGCAATTATTTAAAAAACAAAAGTAAATTCTATATTGGTACTCAATTCAAGCTTGTAGAAGTTAAAGTATAAGTATAAACGTTATAAAATTATGTAAAACCTACTCAACTCTTCTGATACTGGTGTTCCCATCATGCACTGGGGCACGAAAAACAGTAAGAATTACTCAGACTTTGGTAATACCTTATTTCGATAGTCCACTTTAGACATTCTACTAACAGTAAGTAACTTTGCAACAACATGTCAACTAGCAGTCATTAGAGTATTAGTAGACTGTCTGATTAATATCTGCTAACACTTTATTTTGATGGATCCACAACATACTGACTATCAGAAACTTTGCAAGTATATGTCAACTTATTCTACTAACCCTAAACCTACCCTACTGAGAGTTAGTAGACATGTAGCTGCAAATTAATGAGAATTAGTTGACATGTAGTTGCAAAGTTACTTATAATTAGTAGAAAGTCTAAAGTGGACTATCAAAATAAAGTGTAACCCAAACTTTTTCTTTGTTAAATTTAAACTTTTTAAATTTAAATTATGCAATATTTACTTAATTTCTTTATGAATGTTACGCTCAATAGTAAGTAGGTGGTAAAGGGCAGTAGCAGTAAAACTTTGCTTAAAATGTGTTACAAACTGTTACAAAGATTTTTTTAAGTAAATACTACGAGTTATTTTTTTTTCAGTGTAACATGAAAAGAGTAATAGAGAAAATGATTGGGTTTTGAGATGTTTTTGTCCCACTAAAGAAACAATTTGCAACTCCGTCAAAAAAAGAGAGCCATTTATTTGACCCTTCAAACGCTGCCTTCCTCTCTAACAGTGCATTTTGTTTAGTTTCCCTTGATCCTAACATCGCTCCATCATGGTTCAGAAAATAGCCACGAGTTATCCGATTCCAAGTCTAAACACATCTCAGTTGCCACACGTGTCCAGGCGCCTGTGTTTGTTTAGGCCAGACCTTCAACCCCTCATCATCTCTGGCTCTTTCCAATTTCACCTGACCCCTCGAATGTGCTCAAGATGTGACGGATTCCTCTGTCACGGCTCTGGAAGCCATTTTCTCCCTGTACCTGATGATTGGGATACGGGCCGCTCCGGAGAGGAGCGCTCTCTCTGGCGGGAGCATGGCCTTCGCGTCAGACCTGATTAGACGCAGCGCTTGCGGAAAGCGATCTGCGCCGAGCACAAGCTCATCAAGAAGCTGAACGCTCGCCGGTGACATGACAATTATCAGGGGTTTCCTTAATCCCAACGAAAGCTCTTCCTGAATTCTAATACTGCTGAAGAAGAAAGCGTTTGGCAAATGTCTTCTGCTGGCTTGGATATTCTGGAACGCTTTTTAAATCTGCTGATGAAAAGAATGCAGAATGTAAAGACAGCACTGTTCGGAGATCCTGACGTGACACAGTACCTGACACCTTCTGTATTAAAGCGGCATACAGATTACATTACAGCAATCACGCTCAGAGGAGAGGATTCACTCGCCTCAGTGTTTATCAGGCCTGGAAGAACGGCTGTGCGCGTGTGAACACTGGAAAACAACCAAGCGATGAAATATTGAGAGCCTTTCAAGAGCTTTTAGAGATCAATATCCCAAAGTTCTAGATGAGGAAAGTAGAACTGGATGGAGAAACGTGATTCACATGCATGTAGGGATGGAACGATATTTTAATTATCATTAAAACCGTATTCGGTTACCGCAATTTCAACAACTAAGGATAAATAAATACTATGCAGCATAAAGCAAAGTTTAAATAACAGTGTCACATGCACACAGCAGCAGAGTAGTTTAGTTTAAAACATAAAACGGCGAGGTTTTAAAAGAGTGCTAAATGAATTTACAAATGAATTAATTAAGTGAATGTACCTCTGAATGTTCAGACTGACTTCAGAAAAGATAGATGGCATTCTTCGCTCCATGTAATACCTAATAAAGTAGTGTTTTAATTGCAATGCTGCTTTGTTATTTGTAATTTTTGTAATTCTGCTGCTCCACCAGCGCCACCTGCTGTCAGAGAGCGGATTTACAGAGACTTACATTCACAACAAGATGCAACAAGATAAATTAGATTAATCTAAATTAATCTAATTTGCAAACAAGATAAATACAGATCAGGTGGGGGTAATAAACGATGATTAACTAATGACAAAGATCGGAACAAAACCAAATAAGGGCAAGCAGGAAACTAGAAGGGCAAACATGTAACAGTGAGCAGTTTCTGTCTGGATTAAAAACCAGACCGGATCTGCATGCCCTGCTGTAAACTTTGACCGGTTGATGAAAATCAAGCTTATGTGGATTCTAAACATTTAAACAATTTTGATTAGGTATCTAGAATTATTTATGGAGCAGATAAAATATATACAATAATTTATTTTTGACTTAACTATTTTCTTATTTAAAGGCTGAAATGTGAAGTTTACCATTTTATGACACTTTTACAAAGCTTTATTTGAACATTTCGTACATGTTATTAGATAAACTGTTGTCAGTCATGTTGTCATTTAAAATCTGGACATAATGTTATTGTTTTAGTGTTTGTGCAAAGAAAAAGTAATTTTATTTGTTGTTTGTTGATTTTAAATATAAAACTTTATATAAAAAACGATTTATGTGTCAGTGCATTTTGAACATTTCCAGCACATTTTAACAACACCGTGATATAGCCGTGATAATTTAGGTTACTATAACCGTGGTAATAAATTATCATACCGTTACATCTCTAATGCACGTATGTGTTCGTAGCAGGAGATTTCTGTGTGATGAAGTGCTGTCTGAACGCTTCCTCCAGGCTGTAAAGTGGGCGCCACAGCTCTGGACCCTAAGGAGCTGTCAGTCAAATGCATGAATCATTCAGAGATCCTTTATCTTCACAGCAGTGCTGCAATCCAGAGCCTTTCTATGTCTCTCGCTCACTTACATATCTTTCACCTCCACTCCTCCTCTTATCTTCACCTTTCCTCAGCTTCGCAACAGTTTCTCATTCATCCATTCACCACTGCAGGGACTCGGCTGTCAACACAAACAGAAAGCAGCGAGCCCAGGGTGTAGAGATCAAGAGAAAGCCCTGTGGCTTCACACGAGTCTGACTGCGATCTGCTCTCTCTCTATCTGATCTGATGCGAATCAGTGTGAGACAGTAATCTGGACTGAACCTACACAGGGACTCCAGCATTTACGGTGGGAGGCAACCAAGCACTTACAGTCAAACCAAAACGTATTCAGACACCTTCAACATTTCTCACATTATCACAGTTTATTCGCTGTAGTTTAGAAAATGGTAATAAAATATGGCAAGAACTCAGAGTTGAACTGTGTCAGAACAAATTCATCTCGATAACGTCAGATAACTTTGATAGAAAGGTATGTAATGAATTCGGTTGAATAGCTGTCAGCTGTTAAATTTAAGAACACAATTAGATAATACCAATTTAGCTCAACTAATTACCAAGCAATGATTCATTTTGTTCAGTCTTGGTGTAAAAACCTCGCATTAGGAATGAAAGAAAAAACCCTTAAACAAAACATGCTCAGGTCAAAGTGTCTAATCTTGGTCCCAAATTGTTATCAGTTTTACTGGTAGTCCACTGTATGAAGAAGTTTTAGGTATAATATGTCACTGTTTACTTTATTTACTTTGCTATCCTCACTTACATAAATGAACTATAGTGTCCAGCACCCACTAATAAAAAATATCAAAAATTATATGGTGTCTGAATACTTTTTGTTTTGACTGTATATGTAGGGCTTATGAGATCTCATCATTTGGTTGCAGTTGATCAGATGATGTGGATTGTGGCTTATTAAATGGCTATGCAAGTGACTTTCTAATGAAAGATACGAGCAGTTTTATCATAAGGAGGCAATAACACGTAAAGTGCAACCAATACAAAGTTTCAAACATAGTAAAAACTACAAGCAGGAGGGATATAGGAATAGTAAAAGCATAGTCAAATATTTCAATTTTTTAAGTTAGCAGAATGCAGTTAAGTGTTCATGGAAGAAATGAGTTTTCAGTAGTTTCTTGAAGATCGTTAGGGATTCTGCAGCAGTGTTGCTTTTAAAAGATCAAAGGAAAGTACAAACATTAAAAAGCTGTCCCACACTGATTGATTTTAGCCATGCTGCTGTATTTCTGACCAGTGTGTTAGACTGCATTCCTGTCCATAATGGCCGTATGACAAGTAGATGCCATCACTTTGAAGCAAATGTGCTCCAAAGTCTGAAAATCCAGAACTGTCACTATTGAACACATATTTTCTGCAATTAAATGAATATCTTGGGGGTTTTAATCTAAAATATTATGTTTTATGAATGTGCAACTTTCTGCCAGACATGTGTCAAGTCATGTCACCTTTATTTATAGTTATTATTTATAATTAGCCCTTTATACAATACTTATTGTGTCAAAGCAGCTTTACAGTGTCAAACAGGAAAATAGTGTGTAGATAATGCAAGAGGACAATAACAAAGAGTCATTTTCCAGCTAAAGTTAGTTCATATGCTCATTAGAATTTTTGAATTCGGCTCAAAATGAGCTAAAAGGGTCAGTGGTAAAACTGAAAGCCACTATGGTCATATGTTCTGTCATTACCAAAATAGAGCAGTGGAGCTTGCAACCATAGTTGGCTAACGATGCTTTTGGAAAAAGCACCCCAGACTGATTATTTCGGTAGTGACTGTTTATCCTCTGTATGGAAGGCAAGCTGCATTTTTTTTCCTTTAACCTTTATTTAACCAGGCAAGTTAATTAAGAACAAGTTCTTATTTACAATAACAGCCTGCATGACCAAGCATTACTTCAATGACATCTCAAAAGCAGCGTTTGCCCTTCCAAATACAGATGAGAGGAACCAATGATACAATTTCAATATTTCATGCTCGATCAGATCTGTTGGCGTCCCTTCACTGTCTGGGGCCTTGCCAGAATCAGCCACGTTTCCTTTGATTGACACTTATTTTGTGTTTTGGAGTCTCTACTACTGAGCTGATGACCTGAATCTGGTGTGTTTGATTAAGGAGACAAAACTTTAGGGTTAGGGTAGGGCTGGGCGATATAAAAAAAAAAAAAAAAAACGTTTTTCAGAACGTTTCACTGATTTTTGATTTTTACGATTTTTAACTAGTCAGCTTGAAAATGTAATAACAACATGATTCAAGTAACTTTTTTTCTTTATTAACCCTCTTGTTAAAAAAAAAAAATCTATTCCAAGTGCAGCACACATGAAACTGTCACCATGAAATGTTAAACAAATCACTTGTTTAATATCTTTGCAGAAAATATGCATGAACTACAACTATCTTGTACAAAACTGTTTTATACATATTATATGTTCAGAAATAATACAAGAAAAGATAATTCAAATTCAAAATTACTAAAGGTATAACACCAGTAGACTATTATTAATTATAAATGTTCTGTAAAAACAACGAACAGCAGCTTTCTGCCTGTTACAATGATGCAAACATGAAATATCATAGATACTCAATTTCCAGCGATATCGTCGACTTGATTGCACAAATACTATTAGAACTGAACTGAATTAAAAGATGAACTGCCTTTAACTGAAAATCGAGTGTTTACTATTGTGTTTACTATTTAATACTGTAAAGCTGCTTTGACACAATCTGTATTGTTAAAAGCGCTGTATAAATAAAGGTGACTTGACTTGACATACAGTTGTAGTTCTTCACAGGTTTTTTTTATTCAAATGTGCTGCTTTTCCATTGTTTTTTCTATGTTTTCCCAGGTTAGGGTTGTTGGAGGCTCCAGGAACACGGCTGGGAACCGCTGGTCTAAGGTCTCGCTGGTTGGCTCTGCCGAGTGTGTACGAGTTTGAGATGATGATCAGATCCACCGAGCGCCAGCGCTTTGATCAGGGACGCCTCCATGAAACCCCTGCATTGAGAAGTGATCAGGAACTAGATTTTGAAGACAGCACTCTTCTAGAATGGTCTTTCTTCATCGATCTTTCCCATCCAAAGCCAACAACACACAATTGATGGCCATCAGGAGAATGGGAATCTCTGCATTAACGTATGAATAAATAGCGGATGTTCCAGCAGACGCTGAGTTCTCGCTCTCTACGTGAAAGGCTGCAAAGCTCTGATAATCCCTTTGTATGAGGCGAGTGGCCTCTCGGTCCATTACTCTGGTGTTAGTGGCTATAAGGTTGCCGTGTTCTTAGTGGCAGCGTTATTGTAATGCAATCCACTGGTCTCCTGAATGTAGCAGACAGCGAGTCTGACCGGAGCGTGGCATCGATTCTAATGGGCTTTTTAGGGCTGTAATGATGGGAATCTGTTCACGCCTCAACTGTCATGCCTAATTATGAGCAGCCAAACAATGACTCCATTCACACTGGATCGAGTTTCCTCCTCTCCTCTACCGGTTATCAGCATTAAGAGGATCCTGAAGCAGGTCCAGCTGTGTGAAATGTATATTCCAGCACGAATATACTGCTAGACACATTTTTAATCGTCTTGAGGAGGTGAAACCACAATTTGAGAATCGGAAAGCGAAACAACGATTCCCTCGCTCCCTGATGTCCGATTAGGACAAATGTGGCTTAATGGCGACGGTGAGGAAACATTACCGCTCCTGATCTTTCTGGGCTGATATCTGTAATCTGCTGTAATCCTGTTCCATTTATAAAACATCTCGCGTTCTGTGCTTTGAAGGCATTTCCAGCTTTCACACAAGCGATGAAAAACAATGAAGTGCTTACAGAGAAGCAGTAGCGGAGCCAGGATGTTTTCATTGGGGTGGCCAGGAAAAGGCCAGCAACCCGTCTGGGGTGGCACAGAAATCTTATTTATTTCAATATATGTGTTTGACTTTAAAGTACTGGACTGTTTTAGTGCCTTAAAAACCACTGAATAAAATTAATTTGTACTGAATTGTAATAGTTGTGAATTAGATTAAATAATAGCCTACTGAGTGAATATGACAATTTTTGTATTATTCCTCAGCTGCAGCTATTTTAATAAAGGGGCTCACTATAGCTTTATTGCTCAGTCAGCTTGGTTCTGGTCCTCAACACCACCAAAAGCTCGTTCTCCATCATTGCATACTCATGCAGATAACTACATAGTTCAAAGTTTAGTCAACTTCACTGAATTTCATATAATCAGTGAACTCTGAAGAAGTAAACAGTGAATGTTTAACATTCTATTGGTTGTCAAAATAAATCAATTGCAACAGTTCTATCATACCTAAATTGAATTCTTTTGAATCCCCATGTGCAAGAATGTGAAAATGTGTGGACGTCAACAGCACATAAATGCTAGAATGTTATTTTATGCATTTAAATTTAATTTCCGTACTTTACAAATTAACGAAAAATTTGCGCATATTTTCTAGTACAAGTGCACTGTGCTCACATTTACTTGTGCATTAAATTGCAAATAAAAAATAAAATATCAGCTTGAGCCTTATATTGTGATCTCGAATTGCAGATTAATATTCTAGTACATGCATATATGTACTATATATGATGCATGCATGCATGCATGCAGAGTTTTAATTGCCTTTTAACTGGAGACAGAACTACGACGTTGCATACTTACTCGTGCACTTTCTGTATGATGAAGTGATATAGAGTGTGCGCCTATTTGCGTAAGACGGCTGACAGGACACAAAAGTTTTACTGACATATAGCCGAACAACCTTTCATCTGACTGCAGTTCACTGCTGTTCTACTGAAGCTCATTTGGCACCTGTACCTTTTCTGTGCTTGTTTGACTTGAAGTTGAAGTGAATGTCTGAAAAGTCTCTCATTTGTTGTCTTCGTAAAGAGAAACGGTGGCTCCGCGTCTTAATTAATTAAATCCAAAAACAACATTCTTGCGTAAGAACCGGGTTGTTCCAGATTTTTTTCTTTGAATTCTGTCATTACGAGTGTCTTTAGGAGCGTCTGCGCCACCTGTCAAAGCCATGACTCAATATCAGATAAATGTCTCCCAGTCAGAGATGTTTATGTACACATGCTTTTAGCAGGGCACTTACCTTTAGAGGTTAGATCTATAAAGAGATAATTGCTGTTTGAGTGAAGTCAGTGGTCCCGCGACTAGATACCTTTGTCATAAACGTGTGTGTGTGTGTGTGTGTGGAGAACCCTGTTTGTGAGGTGTATTTCCTTATGGGAAAACTTGCCTCTAACAAGGTCGAGTGTCAATATTTATGTTGCTGCTCAGGGTTGATATAGCACACATTAATCGTCTCCTGTGGTTGTGTATTAGAGAACAGAAGCAGTGACGGATCATCCAAATGCTGGAATATTCCAAAAGTACAAAGTGCAATCATATTTCTCATCAATATTTCAAATGTACCCTGAAGAGATGACAGGCTAAAGCTTGTCAGCAGATTTCAGCGAGAGCCTGCCATTCTTATGAAAATACAAAATGAGTCAAAGTGTGCATTATCATTTTTACAATCATTTCTCTATCTGTAACACTGACGCTCTGACTTTTTAACAGCCAGATGTAGTAAGAGGTGAAACAATGTCAAACTGGGAGGATCAGTATTTATAAAGGGGAGGGGCTTTAACAGAGAGGGGCGGGGCTGTTTGTTGAAGGGGGCGGGGTAATTGGGGAGGGGCGGAGCTGTGTTTGAGAGATGGGTGGAGGGTATTGACCGCATCTTCAACCCTACTTTGTGTTAAGACTTTGTGTTCGGAGAGGAATGTCTATAATGTCTCTGTGTGACAGATATGAATGCATCAGCCCCACGGCTACCATTAAACTTTTCATTTAGTGAAAAACACACAGCAATTAAAGCAGGGATGATGACTTACATAAATGCTGGTTTGAAATGGGCTGTGTGTGGCAAAACAGGCTTGTGCAGGGACACGATCATGACTACAATCCCTGTTTCACTGCAGACAATCATCATATGTTCCTCACGCTCCACACATCTGAGAGAGTTTGATTGATCGAGTCTCCGTCCAGAGTCAACAGCCATCCACGAGGCGCCAGATATTCCTATAAACTGTTGCTCTTGTGTGTTAAATTGTTTTCGCACGTTGTACAAAAGTCTGCAAACAGTGAAACAATAATCTGTAACACTTTAAAACACTGCTCTGTCATTAATGGATAATGACACATAAACAAATGACACAATATTAACATTCAAGCAACTACTATTAACTAATAACAAGCTCCAGTTAATGAATTATTAAGTAATAACATGAGTTAGTTCATTGTTAATACTACTATCAGTAACTACTATTTTTTCATGACTCCCAGAGAACTACCAAGAAACTATATACAATTTCATAATTAACGTGAATAATTCTAAAGTGAGACTTATAGTAACCCACTATTAATTACTCAAATCCCTCAGAAGGGATTATTAATTATTCCAAACACTATTCTGAAGTGAAAAGCCTGATAAGCTTTTGAGGTTTTTGTAAAGATAAAAGTTAATTAAACTGCTTTAGATATCAAATAATGACAGAACAGTATTCTGCAGCATGCTGGGAACTCATATACCGTTAGCATTTTTTGTTGTTCAATGTAACGCTCTTTGTTCAGACAACTGACTTGTTGGCACAACATTTGGGGAGATTGTGTTAGTCTGAATTTTTTAATTTTTTAATTAATTTATTTTTATGTAGTTCAAAGTAATTCGTATTTCTTAGCTTTTGGGACTCAAAAGGTCATATAAACTAGAAAATATGCAGATGCTTTTTTACCTTTATGGAGTTTAGCAGCATAAAATCACCATCACCAGTATATGGATGCATTCTCTCTCTCTCTCTCCTATGATCATCCACAGAGTTTATTTGGCACAGGTTTTACGCCGGACACTCAATCCTCTCATTTTCTTTAGGCGTTCTGTCTATCAGATGTGGGAAATACTTGAGGGGAATTTGAATTCATTTTCTTAAGGATTCTGAGCATTTGTCTCGTCTGTTCCAATCTCCTTGCTATTATAATGTTTACTGCAGGATAACCTGTATCACAATCAACTTTACATCTGCTCATCAGAAGCTATGATAGATTTTAGTAACAGTAGGTGAATAATTCATGTCTCCTGCAAACAGTTCAGCAGTTGTTTAGCCACTTGAGTCTGCGAGAGTTTCTGCACTCCAGATGCCCTTCGCATTATAAAAGTCAACATAATCTCAGTGCAGAATAGAGTAACAGTAATTTGTTGTCCCGCCATGTCCAATGAAAGACAAAAAGTGATTTGAACCATGATAGAGTTTCAGTAAGCCAAAGCCCCCTGGGTTTCTAAACAGCAGGATTTCAATGCTCTCTTTGAAAGCAGAAAACATGTAACAAAGGGAGCTTTGGGAACGGCTCGCTCTCATGAGAATGTCTTATAAGAAACACGTTTCATAGCACAAACAAAACATACAGCAACAGAAACACAACTGTGTACACGAGGCCTGTTAATTACTGTGACCCCTTCATAAATGAAGCTGCACTGCACAATGAAAAACCGCAGAAAAAATGCTTTAACGGTTGACTTAAGTAGTTTATTAAGTCGTTTGTGTACTGCAATATAACTACATTTAAGTGTAGAATGCATGTGCAGTAGTCTGCTGTAGTACTTATTCTACTAACCCTAACCTAACAGTCTACTAATACTGCAATGCAAGTAACTGTAGCTGGCATGTAGTTGTAGTAATGTCTAAAGCAGACTATTGAAATAAAGTGTAACCGAAGCCGTTCACACTGATGGTGTTTGTGCATTCCACTGCCGTGCCTTTGTTTTTCTATCTAAGCATTGTGAGGTGTTTGTGTATTTTGTGTCTCTAGACCTTGTGTTTCATTCCACTGCACTGCATCTTGCATATTTAAATGCAAAAATGCATTCTGTGTTGAACATCCCCTTACAGTGTTCATATAGTACTGAACTGAGGGTTTTTGAAAGATTTGATGAATTGCATGCATGGTAGCATTAGCTTATTTTCATTATTACTTTATTATTTGTTTTTAAACTGTAGTACAAATGTGGTAAATCGGACGCATGACAATACTGATCACATACAAAAAAAATAAAAAATAAATCGTAAGTCACAATTTAGATTGGAGACAAGTTCTTAGCATTTACTAACTATTAACTGTGACTTCTCCCTCAATAAAGACCTAATTTGCTGCTTATTAATAACTAGTAAGGTAGTTGTTAAGTTTAGGTATGGTGTTTAAGGATTAAGGGATCTAAAATATCCTCATGCAGAATAATAAATAGGACATTAATATTGTCACGAATCCGGTTCGTGGCCTTCCATCTGACTGCCACAAGAGGTCGCCTCTCCATCATACTGACTCTCACACCACACAGACTGTTACATGTCACTCCGGACTACAGTTCCCATCATTCATTGCACTGATTACACACACACAGCTGAATCCAATCAGACATGCTTTATAAGCCTTGGACTTCCTCTTTCAGATCGCCAAGTGTTTTCTAGCGTATATCACTCTTCTAGTGATAGTTACACTACGGAGCCATTCCACGTTTCCAGTCCTAGTTTCTAGTTCCAGTTCTAGTCTAAGTTTAGCCATATCGTGTTGCCTTGTTGTCTGATTCCTGATCTTCTGCCTGTGTATCTTGGATTAACCCTTTGCCTGCTCTTTCAGACTCTGTTTGCACCTCACCTGGACTATTGCTCGTGTTATCGGATTACCCCTCTTGTCACGCCCTCTGGATATTGTTCGCCGATCGAAGACCCACGCTTGCCTTAGGATTACTCTTGTGCTTCGCCCGTGCCATACCCGTTTGCTGTTGTTTGACCCTGCCTGTGGTTTGACTAAGTTTACTAATAAAAGCTTGCACTTGGATCTGCTCGCCTCACGTCTCGTCGGCTCCGTAACAAATATATGCTATACAAGTATTAATAAACAGAGTTTTTAATTACACTCTTAAAAATAAAGGTTCCAAAAGGGGGTTGTCACAGCATTGCCAGTTTTGGTTCCCCAAAGAATCAGTTTCAGTGAACAGTTCTTAAAAGATTCATTTTTTTTCCTTAGTGTGAAGGACATTTTAATAATTTAAAGAACCTCTGTCCACTGTAAAGAACCTTTTGTGGACTGAAAAGGTTGCATGGATGGCAAAGGTTCTTTGTGGAACCATTGATGCCAATAAAGAACCTTTATTTTTAAGAGTGTAGATTTTATGGACTTGTTTCCAATAAAATCAAAAATCAAAACACTTAAAACAAGAAGAATTTAGTAAAGACTTTTAAAGGCTTGTGCTTTTCGTGTTTTTTGAAGATTTCTAGATAAAATGGTGCACTGTGAGATAAATGGTCTTATCTTATCGGCGCTCTTCCTAACAGGTTTGACTCTCGGTCGTTCTCAGAGTTTCGCTCGTCTCGGTTATCTGTCGTTTTATGCGTGTCAACAGCTGCATTCATGTGACACGTTCCAGCGTGTGCTAACCATGTTCGTTAGCGAGGATTCCCTCTGCGTGGAAGAACTCATGTACTGAAGATGGTATGATGGGAAAGTGTTGGTCTCTGCTGTGTGGCTGCTGGGATTCATGAGCTCACAGTAAAGGACAGAGCCGAAGTCATCTGATCGCTTTACAGCTGTTTAAATAACAAATGTGTGTGTTTAGAGCGACTTCAGACAGCAGAAAGAGTCCTGGAGAAGGATCTGTGCTGGTTCTCACAGCTAATGTCATCTGGGTTGTGTTTTCTGTATGCTGTGTGGGTTTGCTCATTGTTTTTGAGAATGAGGCCATCATCACACAACCTGCTCATGTTAACATCTGGATATCACTGCCATCACAGTACTGTAGAGTTTGACTGGATGCCATGCATCAATGACACAAGAAATGCCAAGCGTTTTCTCCTCCTTTTTATTATTTGCATGTAGCATTTTTTCTGTCCACCTTTTTGTTTTCATGGTGCACAAGTTGTGAGCCAATAAACTACAGTATATACAGTACAGTATGCCTGGTTGTGTGTTGTTTAACCATGCTTACACTGCAAAAAATATTTTAGAGTATTTAGTATTTTTGTCTTGTTTTGTAGTATAAATAATTAAACATTTCTGAATCAAGATGCATTCACATGACAAGTAAAATGACTTAAGATAGTAAGTCTTGTTTTCTGAAAAAAATAAATAAATAAAAATAAAACTTTTGCTAGGTTTTGCTTAAACCAAGCAAAAATATCTGCCAATGGAGTAAGAAAAGTTCCCTTTCGATATTCCACTCGTACTGCGTCGTAAGACGCTGTATGGGAAAAACTCCTTTTTTCCTCTTCAACTAAAGCCTTTTCAATCACGCAGTTAAACTGCACATCCATTGGTTCATGCAGTGCTATAAAAACGGACCAATGGCTCAGCGGCGGCCCGCCATAGCCCGCCAAAAAGGGCGGGGCCTCTGGCTATATAAGCGGCGCATCTCAGATTTCTTCTCTTCAGCGACGAAGATTCTTCCTCGCTGACTCTTCGCTGACGCCGAGATTCGCCGTTGAAACGCCTCAGCAGCCGGATTGGACCTCTTGCAACGCTCAGCTCGCAGATCCCGATCTATCCCCTGCCGCCATCCGGCGACTATCTAAAAGAGCCTCACAAAAGAGCAAATTCTCACGGTGTTGTTTCAAATGCCGGTCCTCTTCGCTCAACCTGATCAGCGTCCCTCCGCGGCTGCGAGCGACATGGTCTCGTTCGGTGGGAGTGACGATGAGATGGATGACAGCCTTTCTCTTGTGGCTTCAGACGCAGAGGAGTTATCGGGCTCGGTGACTGACCTCTTGTCGCCATCCTCTTCATGCAGTGCCAGACCCAGAACGGACAAGGAGCTCGTCCGTGTGATGACAAAGGCTGTCAGTGAGCTCGGGCTCGAGTGGTCTCCGCCTGAGGTGCCGTCTCGCAGCAGGCTGGACGAGTGGTTTCTCCCGGGGCGCCAGCAAGCCCCCCGCCAACGCTCGTCCCCCTTCTTCCCCGAAGTCCACGATGAGCTCACTAAATCGTGGCGCGCCCCCTACTCGTCTCGCATCCGTCCATTGAACAGCCTGTTCGGGCCAGCTGTGGAGGGCTTTGCGGAGCGATTTACGGAGGCTCAGAAGTCGTCTAAAGCAATGCGACACTTCCTCCCGTTGCTTCTGCTGCTTCGAGTCGCCCCAAGCCTGCGTCGACTCAGCAGCCTGCCAAGCCAACGCCGGCCACTCCTGAGACCCAACCTCCTAAGGATCGGCAGGATAGAGGGCGTTCCTGCTCGGCAAGACGCTACCCCTTCCCGAAGCGCCAAGGACCCCGGCCCAAGATCGCCTTGGATCCGGCACCTCAGAAGTCCTCCTGATCTGCCAGGCAGGAAGAGGAGGGGCCCGAGTCTCGCTACCGCCGGACCACCCCACAAGCAGCCTCTAATGTGCCTCTTGTCACCCCGCTCAGCGCTGGGTGCAGAGGGAAGAGTGTTATTCCAGCTGCTCGAAGCAGCCCCGTGGCCCATTCCCTTGAGACGGGACCTCCTCTCTCAAGCGAACGGCACGCTGTGGCATCCACGGCCCGAGTTATGGGCCCTGCATGTGTGGCCGCTCAACGGGAGCCTTTGACCTCCCAGAGCTTGTCTTAAACAATATGGCAGAAGCTAGAGCCCCGTCTACCAGACGCCTCTATGCTCTGAAATGGTCTATTTTCTCAGCTTGGTGTCAAAACTGCGACTTAGATCTGGTTACCTCTGTTGTATCAGTGGTTCTTTCGTTTCTGCAGGAGATGCTGGATGAACAGTGTTTCTTATCCACCATCAAAGTTTACGCGGCAGCCATAGCGGCTTTCCATGCCCCTATTGCTGGCCAATCGGTGGGCAAGAATAGTGCGGTAGTCCAGTTTATACGAGGCGCCAGGAAAATTAACCCCCTGTGTCCTCGTATAGCTCCACCTTGGGACTTTCCTTCGATGGATGACCAGGAATTATCCCTGCTCTGCCCCGTCAGGGCCCTGAGGGTATACATTGAGCATTCTGCCTCATACAGGAGATCAGAACAGCTTTTTTTCAGCTTCGGTAACTGCGCTAAAGGTCGCCCTGTTACGAAGCAAAGAATTTCCAGCTGGTTAGTGGATGCTATCACCCTAGCATACTCCTCCTTGGGCTTGCAGTGCCCCATTGGAGTCAGAGCCCATTCCACCAGAGGCATCTCCTCTTCCTGGGCATGGTCCAGCGGGGTGTCCATTTCGGAAATATGTGAGGCTGGCTGGTCCTGGCCGTCCACATTTGTAAGGTTTTACAACCTGGACATCCCTGCCTTACAGGCCAGAGTCCTTTCTGCTTAGTTCGCTGCCTCCGGCTAGTTTAGCAGTCTTATGGATTCGCTTTACCAACATTGTTCAAGTCCCTCCTTCACTTGGACGGTCCATATTATATGGATACCAGGTATAAACTATAAGGGACGACACCCAGGCCACGGATTACCCTGATGGCTCAGCCTGTGCTTGGTGTATTCTATTGACTCCCATGGGTCTTCCTCCCACGCGAGTCTTGGTTTTGAGTCGTTCCCCATCATAGCACGGCATGATTGTACTGGTTCCCATACAGCGCCTTACGACGCAGTACGAATGGAAAATCGAAAGGGAACGTACTCGGTTACTATCGTAACCTCGGTTCCCTGAGATATGGGAACGAGTACTGCGTTCCTGGCTGTGCTATGAGCTACACGCCTCAGTTGCTTCATTCGAAGAAATCTGAGATGTGGGCTATGGTGGGCTGCATAGCCATAAGCTCGCTCAGTGCTGCCACCGAGCCATTGGTTTGTGTTTATAGCACTGCACGAACCAATGGATGTGCAGTTTCACTGTGTGATTGAAAAGGCTTCAGTTGAAGAGGAAAAAAGGAGTTTTTTCCATACAGCGTCTTACGACGCAGTACTCGTTCCCATATCTCATGGAACCGAGGTTACGATAGTAACCGAGTATGTTATCGTAATTCAAAGGCTAAACAAAAATATTTGTCTTGCCCCATTGGCAGATATTTTTGCTTGGTTTAAGCAAAAACTAACACTTTTTTTTTTTTTTTTTCCAGAAAACTAGACAAATAATATCTTAAGTCATTTTACTTGTCATGTGAATGCATCTTGATTCAAAAATTTATACTAGAAAACAAGACAAAAATACTAAGTAAGAAATAATTTTTTTGCAGTGTAAAACACTGAGCCTGTTATACCGGTAAACGCGTGCTTTATACGTTTGTAACTGACATTTTTATTCAGCCAAAACATTTGTTGTGTACAGTAAGAGTTTCATCCTCTAATTCAGTCAGAAACTGACTTTTTCTAAGGCAAGGGAACCTGTGCGAATGCTAACACGAGCAGAGATTGTGAATCTGACGGTTTACTCGCTGTAATGCTCATCCTCAGGCTCATTCAGAGTTCACAACACTTCATTTGTGCTCATGCCCTCGGTTTGCTCTCACATGATTTCCTGAACTGAATGGTGATCTTTGTGATGATGAACTAACATAAGATTGTAGATTAAACTCAATAAAATCATAAGAGGTGAGCGCATAGTTTGAGACTTTTAGCATCCAGCGTACAAACATAGCTCTCATTCTTACAGACACATCAAACACATTAACTGACACTACTCTTAAAAGAATTACAGTAAAAAAAAACACAGTAGCAAAGTTTTACAGACTGAGTTTGAATTTACAATAAATGCATATTGCATTAACTGAAATACTGTTACCAAATGACTAAACTCGGGTAACACTTTATTTCGATTGTCCACTTTAGACATTCTATTACCTATAAGTAACTAACTTCATGTCAGCTATCTCTCATTTCAGTATTAGTAGACTGTCTGCTGAATATCTGCTCACACTTTACACTTTATTCTATTTATTATAAGCAACTTTGCAACTACTGTACATGTCAACGTACTCAACTAATCCTAACAGTCTACTACTAATAGTCTAATAAGAGTTAGTTGACATGCAATTGCAAAGTTAAAGTCAGCAGAATTTCTACAAATTTTAAGTAAAGCAAGTGTCACACATGAATGATTCCTCAAATTAGGTGATCTTGAACGGGTGGAGATGGCGAGTTACGTGCAGCATCTGTCAGATGTTAGTGTGTGGAGATTCTTCTGTTTTATTTCATCTAACACTCTGAGAGCTGGGAAATCAAAGTTTTAGTTGAAAGACTGTTATGCTGCATTTACTGAAATAAACCAGACCTTTATTGAGCGCACTGCCAGTCTGAGCAACTTCACTTTCTCTGTATTTTTGTCTGCATCCCAGACTCTGTTCTGAAAGCATCCCAGCAGTGGTTTTTCCTATTCTGGACCCAGCGATCCAAGTAAAAGCTACTGGTGCCGTCTGGAGCCAAAACTTCCAGGTCTTGATCACAGAGTTACACCTCTATTTTCTGTAACAGGTGTTTCACTCCACCACAATCTGTGATTAATTCTTGTAGCACTTAGAAATGTGAGAACGCAGAGTTTTATTGTACTTGAGTGGTTTGTTTTGATGCAACACTTTCTTCAAGGTTTGATAAATTGGATGTTCAGTTTCTCAAAATTTGAAAGCGAACCAGGACGTTTTCAAAACACAAGGTGTTGAAATCTTCTCACTGACCTGAAATACATTATTTGGGTTTGGTGAATATTTGGAAATGGACTCAAAAACATCCAAAATAATAAGTATTTTGGATTGACAGCGTAACAGTTTGAATAATGACGCTGTGGTACACTATATTGCCAAAAGTATTGGCACCCCCTTCTAATGAACATGTTTGATTACTTTAATAATTTCCATGAGTACAAATCACAACATGACAATGCCTCTGTGTATAAGGCAAGGTTCAAAAAGAAATGATTGATTGACAGTGTGGAAGAACTTGACTGGTCTGCAGAAACCTCTGCTGAGACTTTAAATGCAGACCTTGAGCCAAAAACTAATCAGCAAACATCAATGACTTGTACATATGGGTACAGTCATTTTACACACTTTCAAAAAAGATGGAAATACAATTTGATACATGAATTATATTTCCATCTTTGTTGCCACAGTTTTGGAAGTGCCTTTTCCTGTTCTAAAGAAAGGGTGTCCCAAATATTTTGTTCATATAGTGTATGCACAAGTCATTGGTGTTTGGTGATGAGTTTTTGGCTCAAGGTCTGCATTTAAAGTCACAGCAGAGGTTTCTGCAGACCATTCAAGTTCTTCCACACCGACTCAATCAATCATTTCTTTTTGAACCTTGCCTTATATGCAGAGGCATTGCCATGTTAGAATAGAAAAGGGTTCTGTCCAAACTGTTGCTATAAAATTAGAAGCACACAATTCCCTAGAATACAATTACATGCTTAAACATTCAATTCAATTCAATTGCAATTCAAGTTTATTTGTATAGCGCTTTTTACGATACAAAGCAGCTTTACAGGAAATTAAGTTTCTACTATACACATACACATATATATACATATATACATACATGCATACACATATGCACACATATATACACACATATGTGAGGAAGAAACCCAATATATTTAAGTTATGACAGACTTAACTTGGTAATTCTGTATGTTGTCTGAGGGTTGGCATCCTCCGTGGTCCTCTGAGGGGTTGCCATCATCTCTTCTCAGGTGTTTGGTCATCCCGGATCTTTTTAAGGGTTGGATCCAGACTGACGCTTCAGTAATTCCTAGTTACGGCAGAATCAGAGAAACAGATAGAGACGTAATTAGCATAGCTGCTGTTCTATTCAAGCAAAAATGATTTGTTCAACCCAATCTAAAGATTTATAATGTACATTTGATTAGATATAAATGCAGTACAAGATTATTATGTGAATGCTTGGCTAAAGAGATGTGTCTTTAATCTAGATTTAAACAGAGAGAGTGTGTCTGAACCCCGAACGTTATCAGGAAGGCTGTTCCAGAGTTTGGGAGCCAAATGTGAAAAAGCTCTGCCTCCTTTAGTGGACTTTGCTATCCTAGGTACTACCAAAAGTCCAGAATTTTGCGACCTTAGGGAGCGGGATGGATTGTAGCATGGTAGAAGACTAGTTAGGTACGCAGGAGATAAACCATTTAGTGCCTTATAGGCAAGTAATAGTATTTTGTAATTGATCCGGAACTTAATAGGTAGCCAGTGCAGAGACTGTAAAATTGGGGTAATATGATCATATTTTCTTGACCTGGTAAGGACTCTAGCCGCTGCATTTTGGACTATCTGTAGCTTGTTTATTGAAGATGCAGGACAACTACCTAACAGTGCATTACAATAGTCCAGTCTAGAGGTCATGAATGCATGAACTAGCTTTTCAGCATCTGAAACAGGTAGCATGTTTCGAAGCTTGGCAATGTTTCTAAGATGGAAGAATGCTGTTTTTGTAACATGGGAAATATGATTTTCAAAGGACAAGTTGCTGTCTAATATAACACCCAGATTTTTGACTGTAGAGGAAGTAACAGTACATCCGTCTAGTTGCAAATTGTAATCAAAAAGATTCTGAGTACTGTTTTTTGGTCCAATAAGTAATATCTCGGTCTTATCCGAATTTAATAGGAGGAAATTATTGGTCATCCAATCTTTTACATTTTTAACACAATCTATTAGCTTAGATAGTTCAGAAGTTTCATCTGGTCTTGTTGAGATATATAGTTGAGTATCATCAGCATAACAATGAAAACTAATCCCGTATTTTCTAATAATATCACCAAGGGGCAACATGTATATTGAAAATAGCAGAGGACCTAGGACAGATCCTTGTGGTACTCCATACTTTACTGGTGATAGTTGAGATGGCTCCCGTTTAAAAAACAAAGTGGTAGCGATCGGATAGGTAGGATCTAAACCATCTTAAAGCCTGCCCTTGAATACCCGTATAGTTTTGTAATCGATCTATGAGTATGTCATGGTCTATAGTGTCGAAAGCAGCACTAAGATCAAGTAAAACTAGCAATGAGGTGCAGCCTTGGTCTGACGCAAGAAGCAAGTCATTTGTAATTTTAACAAGTGCAGTTTCTGTGCTATGGTGAGGCCTGAAACCTGACTGAAATTCTTCATAGAGATCATTTTTTGCAAGAAGCAGCACAATTGAGCAGACACAACTTTTTCTAAAATTTTAGACATAAACGGCAGATTTGAAATGGGTCTGTAATTTGCCAGTTCACTAGAATCTAGTTGTGGTTTCTTAATAAGAGGCTTAATAACCGCCAGCTTGAATGGTTTTGGGACGTGACCTAAAGATAACGATGAGTTAATAATATCGAGAAGCGGTTCTTCTGCTACAGGTAACAACTCTTTCAGTAGTTTAGTGGGTACAGGATCTAATAAACATGTTGTTGGTTTAGATGCAGTGATAAGTTTATTTAGTTCTTCCTGTCCTATAGTTGTAAAGCACTGCAGTTTTTCTTTGGGAGCTGTGAATGAAACTGAAGTACTAGACGGTGCAGAACCTACATTTGTTATTGTATTTCTAATGTTATCTATTTTATCAGTGAAGAAATTCATAAAGTCATTACTATTAAACTGTGAGGGAATATTTAGATCGGGTGGCGTCTGTTTATTTGTTAATCTAGCCACTGTGCTAAATAAAACCTTGGATTGTTTTGGTTATTATCTATGAGTTTGTGGATATGCTCTGCCCTGGCTGCCCTGGCAGCTTTTAGAGCCCGTCTGTAGCTGGACATACTGTTTTTCCACGCAATTCTAAAACTTCCAAGTTAGTTTTTCTCCATTTGCGCTCAAGATTACGAGTTTCTTTCTTGAGAGAATGGGTATAACTGGGCGATAACGCTGAGCCATATAGTTAATATCGGTAATATGCAGCCAGTGCAGAGACTGTAAAATTGGGGTAATATGATCATATTTTCTTGACCTGGTAAGGACTCTAGCCGCTGCATTTTGGACTATCTGTAGCTTGTTTATTGAAGATGCAGGACAACCACCTAACAGTGCATTACAATAGTCCAGTCTAGAGGTCATGAATGCATGAACTAGCTTTTCTGCATCTGAAACAGGTAGCATGTTTCAAGCTTGGCAATGTTTCTAAGATGGAAGAATGCTGTTTTTGTAACATGGGAAATATGATTTTCAAAGGACAAGTTGCTGTCTAATATAACACCCAGATTTTTGACTGTAGAGGAAGTAACAGTACATCCGTCTAGTTGCAAATTGTAATCAAAAAGATTCTGAGTACTGTTTTTTGGTCCAATAAGTAATATCTCGGTCTTATCCGAATTTAATAGGAGGAAATTATTGGTCATCCAATCTTTTACATTTTTAACACAATCTATTAGCTTAGATAGTTCAGAAGTTTCATCTGGTCTTGTTGAGATATATAGTTGAGTATCATCAGCATAACAATGAAAACTAATCCCGTATTTTCTAATAATATCACCAAGGGGCAACATGTATATTGAAAATAGCAGAGGACCTAGGACAGATCCTTGTGGTACTCCATACTTTACTGGTGATAGTTGAGATGGCTCCCGTTTAAAAAACAAAGTGGTAGCGATCGGATAGGTAGGATCTAAACCATCTTAAAGCCTGCCCTTGAATACCCGTATAGTTTTGTAATCGATCTATGAGTATGTCATGGTCTATAGTGTCGAAAGCAGCACTAAGATCAAGTAAAACTAGCAATGAGGTGCAGCCTTGGTCTGACGCAAGAAGCAAGTCATTTGTAATTTTAACAAGTGCAGTTTCTGTGCTATGGTGAGGCCTGAAACCTGACTGAAATTCTTCATAGAGATCATTTTTTGCAAGAAGCAGCACAATTGAGAAGACACAACTTTTTCTAAAATTTTAGACATAAACGGCAGATTTGAAATGGGTCTGTAATTTGCCAGTTCACTAGAATCTAGTTGTGGTTTCTTAATAAGAGGCTTAATAACCGCCAGCTTGAATGGTTTTGGGACGTGACCTAAAGATAACGATGAGTTAATAATATCGAAGCGGTTCTTCTGCTACAGGTAACAACTCTTTCAGTAGTTTAGTGGGTACAGGATCTAATAAACATGTTGTTGGTTTAGATGCAGTGATAAGTTTATTTAGTTCTGTCCTATAGTTGTAAAGCACTGCAGTTTTTCTTTGGGAGCTGTGAATGAAACTGAAGTACTAGACGGTGCAGAACCTACATTTGTTATTGTATTTCTAATGTTATCTATTTTATCAGTGAAGAAATTCATAAAGTCATTACTATTAAACTGTGAGGGAATATTTAGATCGGGTGGCGTCTGTTTATTTGTTAATCTAGCCACTGTGCTAAATAAAAACCTTGGATTGTTTTGGTTATTATCTATGAGTTTGTGGATATGCTCTGCCCTGGCAGCTTTTAGAGCCCGTCTGTAGCTGGACATACTGTTTTTCCACGCAATTCTAAAAACTTCCAAGTTAGTTTTTCTCCATTTGCGCTCAAGATTACGAGTTTCTTTCTTGAGAGAATGGGTATAACTGGGCGATAACGCGGAGCCATATAGTTAATATCGGTAATATGCAGCATGCACGATACAAGGAAATGATCAGTAACATCATCACTTTGAGGTACGATATCTATATCAGTAAGATCAATTCCATGCGATATAATTAAATCTAGCGTATGATTGAAACGATGAGTGGGCCCGGTGACGTTTTGCTTGACTCCAAAAGAGTTTATTAGGTCAGTAAACGCAAGTCCTAACACATCATTTGTATTATCAACGTGAATGTTAAAATCTCCAACAATTAGCGCTTTATCAACATTAACCAATAGATCTGAGAGGAAATCTGCAAATTCTTTTAGGAATTCTGTATATGGCCCTGGCGGTCTATACACAGTAGCCAGAGCAAGAGATAGGAGAGATTTCTTTTGCATATCTGACAGTGTAACATTAAGTAGAAGTATTTAAAATGAGTTAAACCTGTATCCTGTTTTCTGAGTAACATTGAGAATATCACTATATATTGTAGCGACACCACCGCCACGACCAGTCTGACGGGCTCATGTTTATAACAGTAGCTTGGTGGAGTAGACTCATTTAGACCAAAATATTCATTTGGTTTAAGCCAGGTTTCAGTCAAACAAAGTACATCAAAACTATTATCTGTGATCATTTCATTTACAATAACTGCTTTGGGTGCGAGTGATCTAATGTTTAGGAGCCCAAGCTTTAGAAATTGTTTTTGTTCATTTATTTTGCATTTTCAGGTTTAATCACGATCAGATTTTTCTAGATCCTACATTAAATTTATATGTTGACCTCACTATTCGGGGAACAGATACAGTCTGTATAGATTGGACAACGCAAGTACTTCTGTCATTTAAGAGGGTAGAGCAAAAGCTATCATAGCAGTTATTTGAGAATTGGCTTACTAGTCAGATGGAGCGTAGCGTCCTGGAGATGTTGTCCGACAGGAGTTCCGCTCCGACTCTGCTGGGGTGCAGGCCATCAACACGGAAAAGCCTAGAACGCTCCCAGAAAAGATTCCAATTATTAACAAAGAGCAGTTTCTGTTCTTTACACCATGACAATAACCATTCGTTTAAAGCAAAAAGTCTACTGAACCTTTCGTGTCCTCGTCGTTACGTGGGAAGTGGTCCTGACACGATAATCGTCATCGCGGGCGATGTGCTGCGTACCGTCTCGATCAGGCTCCTTAAAATTTTTACTCATGGAAATTACTAAAGTAGTCAAACATGTTCATTAGAAGGGGGTGGCAATATAGATGCTCAATAGGGCTTTTGGCAATATAGTGTAGGAGGCATCCAGTAACAGAGAACTTTCTTTGAACGTTCTGGCAAGCTTCTCTCAAAGTTATGAACAACTGTTCTTCCAGTAAAGAGAATAGAACGTTCCCTCAAAGTTATCTGGTCTTTAATAATGTTCTCAAAACATTAGCACAAAAAAACATCACGCATGCATCGTTCAGGGAATGTTTTTTTTTTTGGACTTTCATCTAATGTTTTTTAAATGTTACTACTACAGAACATTCAGAGAACAATCAAAAGTAAGGTTTTCATAATGTTCAATAAAATGTAACGATCTGTTAATGTTCACAAGAAAAAAAATGGGTTAAAAAATGGGATGTTTTGAATGTTAAGAGAAATAATGTTCTCATTGCTTAATGTAGCAAAATGTTTTAGAACATATTTTTGTAAGCTGTGAAGTTGGTCAGTATCACAACATAATGCATGAAACAAACATTAGAATGATTTTTACTGAGCAAGTGTTTTTATCTGAGGTAGACAACATGAGTCAATCAATACAAATGACTACCAAAAACAGAACTGTGTCTTAACATTAAATTCACAGACGTTTAGCTATCGAAACCCCAGATCTTCATGCAGGGTCATTTCACCAAAACCATGAAGGGATTTGATATGCTTTACATTTCTCCAGAAAAACAATGAACTACACTGTCTGCAGTATTCAAGGCAAACCAGCAAAATAATTCTTCATCAAGGGGACATAAAATACTGCAAAATACAGTTCCACAGCCAGTAGGAGATATTTATGGCAGGTACATTTTCCCAATTCACTCGCCATTAGCAGATTAGCAAAAAGTTTATTTTGGCACTCTGGTGATAAGACTTTGACAAGATGGTATTATTACACTGTAAACAAAAGAAACAGACTGATCAGTGTTTCAATTGGTTTCCAGCACTCACGAATCTCAGAGCATGTCAGAGACGGATTAAAAATGCAATTTAGAGGATTGTAATGGCGTTGTGAGATTACGCTCAAATCCATCATGCATATTGTAATCCCACATATATGAGCAGGTAATGAAGGTGGCAGAGGCCAAAATGACCCACAAACATCAGAAGAAAGCCGTGCAAAACATCGCTGACCAGAGAGACAGATATACAGAAACAAACATCGACTCCATGAAAGATCCTAGTGTACAGCTAACAGGGAACATTCCCACAACTTTCACTAACATTTCACAAAAGTTATATAAATGTTAGGACAAAACATTCTTAATGTATTGTTTACCATTCTTAGAACTTTATATATTTAAAATATGTTCTTCTTCTAAGAGAAATATTCAGAGGTTAGCATTCTGTGAATTATGTTATTTGTACTTGATGAACATTCTCATAATGTTGAGAGAAAACATTCTTAGAACAACATTTTCAGAATGTCCTAATGATGTTATCTATGCTTGATTGCATTCTACGAAACATTTTTGCAATTTTTAAATAATGTTCTAACAACAACAAGAAAACAGGGCATTTTAAAGTTTTTAGAATAATAAAAATACATAAAATTTAATAACGTTCTAAGAAACGTTTTTGTAATCTTTAAATAACATAATAATAACAAAAAGAAAACTGGACATTTTAAAACGTTTCAAAACAATGTTCCCACAATGTTTTTATAACCTAAATATGTTACCTGGTACACCCAGCTGTATATTAAAGATATGCTGTCAAAAAATGGTGTTGGATTTACACTGAAACAATATTCGCTTTTGACTAAATTTTGCAAATAACATTAATTTAAACATAAAATGTCTAAGCAGAAAGACTGAAATGTTTTCTTGTAAAATAATTATTACAATCCAACAATTTAAACGAAATATATATAGGCCTATATATATATATATATATATATATATATATATATATATACATACATACATACAGTATCTCACAGAAGTGAGTACACCCCTCACATTTTTGTAAACATTTTATTATATCTTTTCATGTGACAACACTGAAGAAATGACACTTTGCTTCAATGTAAAGTAGTGAGTGTACAGCTTGTATAACAGTGTAAATTTGCTGTCCCCTCAAAATAACTCAACACGCAGCCATTAAAGTCTAAACCGCTGGCCACAAAAGTGAGTACACCCCTAAGTGAAAATATCCAAATTGGGCCCAAAGTGTCAACATTTTGTGTGGCCACCATTATTTTGCAGCACTGCCTTAACCCTCTTGGGCATGAAGTTCACCAGAGCTTCACAGTCCTCTTCCACTCCTCCATGACGACATGACGGAGCTGGTGGATGTTAGAGACCTTGCGCTCCTCCACCTTCCGTTTGAGGATGCCCCACAGATGCTCAATAGGGTTTAGGTCTGGAGACATGCTTGGCCAGTCCATCAGTACCCTCAGCTTCTTTAGCAAGGCAGTGGTCATCTTGGAGGTGTGTTTGGAGTCGTTATCATGCATAATATATATACATATATAAAAAACATTTTATATATATATATATATATATATAGTGGTGTGAAAAAGTGTTTACCCCCTTCCTGATTTTTTTTTTTTTTTGCATGTTTGTCACACTTTAATGTTTCAGATCATCAAAGAAATGTAAATATTAATCAAAGATAACACAAGTAAACACAACATGCCGTTTTTAAATGAAGTTTTTTTATTATGAAGGGAAAACAAAATCCAAACCCACATGGCCCAGTGTGAAAAAGTGCTTGCTCCCTAAACCTAATAACTGGTTGTGCCACCCTTTGCAGCAACAACTGCAATCAAGCGTTTGTGATAACTGATAATGAGTCTTTCACATCGCTGTGGAGGAATTTTGGCCCACTCATCTTTGCAGAATTGTTTTAATTCAGCCACATTGGAGGGTTTTCAAGCATGAATGGACTGTTTAAGGTCATGCCACAGCATCTCAATAGGATTCAGGTCAGGACTTTGGCCACTCCAAAACCTTAATTTAGTTTTTCTTGAGACATTCAGAGGTGGACTTGCTGCTGTGTTTGGGATCATTGTCCTGCTGCAGAACCCAAGTGCACTTGAGCTTGAGGTCACAAACTGACGGCCGGTCATTCTCCTTCAGGATTTTCTGATAGAGAGCAGAATTCATGGTTCCATCAATTATGGCAAGTCATCCAGGTCCTGAAGCTCAGACATCACACTACCACCACCATGTTTAACTGTTGGTATGATGTTCTTTTTATGAAATGCTGTGTTGGTTTTACGCCAGATGTAACGGGACACACACCTTCCAAAAAGTTAAACTTTTGTCGCATCAGTCCACAGAATATTTGCCCAAAAGTCTTGGGGATAATCAAGATATTTTTTTGGCAAATGCGAGACGAGCCTTTGTGTTATTTTTGGTCAGCAGTGGCTTTTGCCCTGGAACTCTCCCATGATGCTGTTTTTGCCCAGTCTCTTTCTTATTGTTGAATCATGAACACTCACCTTAATTGAGGCAAGTGAGGCCTGCAGTTCTTTAGATGTTGTTCTGGGTTCTTTTATGACCTCCTGGATGAGTCGTCTTTGTGCTCTTGGAGTAATTTTGGTAGGCCGGCCACTCCTGGGGTTTTCTCCATTTGTGGACAATGGCTCTGACCGTGGTTTGCTGGAGTCCCAAAGCCTTAGAAATGGCTTTATAACCCTTTCCAGACTGATACATGTCAACTATTTTGTTTCTCATCTGTTTATGAATTTCTTAAGATCGCGGAATGATGTGTTGCTCTTTAAACATGCTTCACTTTGTCAGACAGGTTCTATTTAAGTGATTTCTTGATTCAACAGGTCTGGCAGTAATCAGGCCTGGGTTTGGCTCGTGAAATTTAACTCAGCTTTCTAAAATAATGTGGTTAATCACAGTTCTTTCATGATTTAATAGGAGGGGGCAATCACTTTTTCACATAGGGCCAGGGAAGTTTGGACAGCTTTTTTCCCTTAATAAATGAAATCATCATTTAAAAACTGCATTTTGTATTTACTTGCATTATCTTTGTGTAATATTAAAGTTTGTTTGATGATCTGAATCTTTTAAGTGTGAAAAAATGAAAAAATCAGGAAGGGGGCCAACACTTTTTCACACCACTGTATATATATATATACATATACATATATATATATATATATATATATATTTATATTTATATTTGTTTTTTTACAGTGTATGCAGAGAGTAACCTGCAATCAAAAATATTGAGGAAAGCTGAAAGTTTTGATGGTGTAAATGATTTTGATGAGCAGTTTTTGGTTTTCACCTGTAGGGTGGTTTTTTAATTTGTCTTTCCTGCACTTCACTTCCCTGTATTTCACTGTCAGACTTTCACTGACCTGCAGAAAGCAGCAATGAGACACGATCAGCAAGTACACACACGCAGCTTCTCTGCTTAATCTAATCAAGTGCGATGGCTAGCTCGATTAATAAAGCCAGCTATTGACTTC
The DNA here is from genome assembly GCF_012432095.1 of Onychostoma macrolepis. Classification (NCBI taxonomy): domain Eukaryota; kingdom Metazoa; phylum Chordata; class Actinopteri; order Cypriniformes; family Cyprinidae; genus Onychostoma; species Onychostoma macrolepis. The sequence goes on from NC_081159.1 coordinate 348,893, forward strand.
TAATTGGCGCCGCTTGGCTCTGCTAATTTCCTGGGACGAAATTACACTAATGCAGTTGGCTTGATGGAGTACTTATAGGCAACTCCCACGAGAGACGCCATCTGAGCCAGAGAGAGAGAGAGAGAGGATGTTCAGCCCGATAAAGATCGCAGCCTTGTTGTTTCATCACAGACCATTTTCTAATCAGTTCCCTGTTGGCCTGGAGGAAATGTCATCCCGCGGTATAGCTTACAGCGCAGGGTCCCGGACACGGCCGTGCGGTAACACTAGCCACCTGTCTGCACGCTAATGAATTCTCCCCAAACCGTTCACCTCTGTGGTCTGGGCTCCGCATCCGGGGGTGATCTGGTTATCCCAACGAGAAGCGCTCGCGTCTGCGTCTGATGTCTGAGGCCTCGTTTACACTCTAGGGGTCTCATTTATAAAATGTTGCGCAGAAACCATCCTAAATTTGATCTTACTTGACGTGCACTTTTCCACGTCAAAGACAGTGGATTTAAGCGTGCGCACACTCTAAGATCAAATCTGTGCGTACACATGCTTTATAAATGAGGCCCCTGGTCTTGATGCCAAATTCTGATCTGTTGCCTATATCCAAATTTTTTTGACACGTTCTTTGTGAGCCATATCCGATTCCTTGCCATACCTCCTCCATGTGTCCTGCGTTGTTGTCACTAACTGCCCCAGGGTTGTTAAGTTTTCGCAACAAAACTCAAAACTAGCCCAATTGCGTTTTTGAGGGGGGTCCCCCGGTAAAAAATTGCGTGGTGGGGTTCCCCGGTGCATTTCTCAAAATTTAACAAGCTGCGGCAAAAAACAAAACAAAACAGTGTTAAAGTAGCCCAATTCTGCGGGAAAACAGAGGACTTGGCAATGCGCTTCCACACATGCTTCCTCTTGAGAATATTATCACGTTATTAAACCGCAGAGAAGTACCAAACTGTCCCAGTTTTAATGACGTGCAGAATGCAATGCCTAAGAAAATCAGATCTGCCTGTTTACATGACAGTCGCACTGGCACATATCTGATTTATACTTGATTTATTCGTTTTTTCCTGTTTACACGATCTTAGAACACATCCGATCTTTGTCACATCTGTGACCCTGCAGCACAAAAGCAGTCATAAGCAGCACAGGTATATTTGTAGCAATAGCCAACAATACACTGTATGGGTCAAAATTATCCATTTTTCTTTTATGCCAAAAATCATTAGGATATTAAGTAAAGATCATGTTCCATGAAGATATTTTGTAAATTTCCTACTGTAAATATATCAAAACTTCATTTTTGATTAGTAATATGCATTGCTAAGAACTTCATTTGGACAACTTTAAAGGTGATTTTCTCAATATTTAGATTTTTTTGCACCCTCAGATTCCAGATTTTCAAATAGTTGTATCTCAGCCAAATATTGTCCGATCCTAACAAACCATACATCAATGGAAAGCTCATTAATTCAGATTTAAAAAATAAAAAAAGACCCTTATGACTGGTTTTGTGGTCCAGGGTCACATATGAGCAAAAAGTCGGAATTGGGTCATATTTAACTGAGTGTAAAGGAGGCCTGAGAAACCCGGGGCCATATGCTGCACTGCTGGGTTTCATTCGATTGAGCCGTTACCGCTCCGACGTTACGCTGATAATATCTTTCTGGAGATTAAGAACACGCCGCAAAGAGGGATATTGTGAACAATTCCTTGTTGTAATCCTCACAGGCGGCTGCTCCTCAGACACACGTCTAATCTCCTGACGACACTGATCCGTGTGGAAGCAAACACCTGTTTGCTCGCACGATTAAAGAGCTCCTCGATGAACCACGATAAACCCGCGTCCCGCTGTCACTGTTTTGAGGAAAGCTTAACGGGAATCGTTGTCATATTACCTGCTGTCCAGCAAACACTCAAATGACTGTGATTTCACACAGGATTGATAGCAGCTCCTCACATCATACGGCAATAATTTAAATGACTCCACAGCAGCGTAAATGCGTGATGTGTTTTACATCATAAACCATAACCGTGGCTCGCTCCTTTCAGGAAATGGTGCCATTTGGCGGCAGATACTTTTGTGACATCACTTCCTCAAATATGATTTTACAAAGACACAGACCATGTTTTGCTCATCAAAAGAGAAGGTTACACTTTATTTTTAAGGTGTCCTTGTTACAGTGTAATTATACATTTAGTTACTGAGTAATATTAATTAACTACATGTACTTACTATATGATTAGGGTTTGGTTTAGGATTAATTGCATGTAATTGTGCATAATTTCTTGTTATTTTAAAAGTAAGTACATGTAACATGTAACAAGGACACCTTACAATAAAGTGTTACCAAAGAGAAATCTCACCAATTCACAGGGATGAACAGAAACTACAGGACAAACACAAATCCTGCAGAAACTACAAAGTGTGAAATTGTGAAATAATAATTTCAAAATAATTTCAAAGAACCCATTCAAATATTATGGTATGAGATGCTTAGACATGGAGACACACATACAACAGGACTCCTGATGTTCACCCGCGTGTGTGTGTGTCTCTCTCTGTCTCTCTGTGTGCATGTGTGTGTCTCTCTCTCGGTGTGTGTGTGTGTGTTTAAAGGTGAACGCTGAAACACTGCAGGTGTTGAGATTTCTGCCGTGTGTGTGTAATCTAGGGCTGAGACGTGCGTGTGACCTGGATCACAAGAGTAAGTTGGATTCATCCTGTGTTAAGATCCGATATTAAAGGAAGGATTTGGTGTTTCTGATATGACAGATTAGAAGCGAGCCTGTCTTAGTGGATTAGTGAGCGTGATAAGACGTAAACACACCAGCATTCCACCAACTGACCAAAACCACACTGTAGCTTTACAATGAGATTTACAATGCTCCCCGGGCGCTGGAGCAAGGCTGCCCACTGCTCCGGGTGTGTGTTCACTGTGTGTGTGTGTGTGTGTGCACTTGTTCACTACTCACTGCTGTGTGTGTGCACTTGGATGGGTTAAATGCAGAGCACCATTTCGAGTATGGGTCACTTAACTTAGATTTGTGACGTTCAGTTTATTGCTCGCGTTTTCTCTGTAGCTTTGGTCTGTTTGCCACTTCTACACTAATAAAGGAGTTCATCTGGTTAAAGTACGAGTTAACTCCACTCCCAAAAACAACAGAAGAAAAAAGTGTGATTGACTGTACTTTGCATTTAACTACAGTACAGTTCATTTATTCTAATTTATTTTTCATTTTATTGTAAGCTGTAGTTCTTTCCTTATTTTTAAATTTATATTACTGTGTATATTATTGTCTGTGTCCGATGTGTTTTATATTTTGCACTGTAAGAATTAAGTGCAAGTGCAAATAAAGATTATTAGAGTGTTTTTTTTACAAGAAAATATACTATTTCAGTTTTTATTTTCTTTAAAATGTCTTGTTTAATTCAGTGGGTCATTTGCGGTTTCTGTGTAATGGTTTGTGAAGTGTACTGGCAGATTCTGAGGACACGTTCTCTTCAGGATTCTGTTGAGAATGATTCCAGCAGCAGGTGTCACTGTCCGCTCCTGCAGAGATCGAGTTTCTGAGCTCTGACAGTCAAAGCGTTTCACCTTCACTTCTGGCCTTCAGCAGCAGCCAGAAAACACCAATCGCTCTCCGACGAACGTGTAAATAACGCAGCTCATCAAATATTCATCCTCAACTCACTATAGAGCACAGAGTTCTAAATATTTGATCAGTGATTATGATATCAAATTGATTCGGAAAACCATCAAAAATGAAACGCTCTTAAAAATAAAGGTGCTTCAGGATGCCATAGAATAAACTTTTTTGTCTAAATGTGACCCTGCAGCACAAAAGCAGTCATAAGCAGCACAGCTATATCTGTAGCAATAGCCAACAATACATTGTATGAGTCAAAATTATCCATTTCTCTTTTATGCCAAAAATCATTAGGATATTAAGTAAAGATCGTGTTCCATGAAGATATTTTGTAAATTTCCTACCAAAAATATATAAAAACTTAATTTTTGATTAGTAATATGCATTGCTAAGAACTTCATTTGGACAACATTAAAGGTGATTTTCTCAATATTTTGATTTTTTTGCACCCTCAGATTCCAGATTTTCAAATAGTTGTATCTCAGCCAAATATTGTCCGATCCTAACAAACCATACATCAATGGAAAGATGATTTATTCAGCTTTGATGTATAAATCTCAATAAAAAAAAAGAAGAGACCCTTATGACTGGTTTTGTGCTCCAGGGTCACATAGGGTTCCAAAAAGAACCTTTAACATCTGAAGAACCTTTCTGTTTCACAAACGGTTCTTTGTGACGAAATAATGTTCTTCAGATTATAAAAAGGTAAGAAAGAGATGGTTCTTTAAAGAACCTTTGGCTGAATGTTTTTTTTTTTGGAACCAAAAATGGTTCTTCTATGGCATCGCTGTGAAGAACCTTTTAATCAGAGTGTACAAGTCCAGAGGAAAAATCACTAATGATCCGAATCCAGTCGTTTTATTAGGAAATGCACAGTAGGCCTATGATATTTTCACCGACATTCATTTATTGATACCAAAGAGAGAGAGAGAGAGTTTTATTTGGTTATTTGTAGCGTGATGCATTGCGTTATTATGTGTCTGTAACCGGATGAACGGTGTTTATCCGTGTTTTTGTGTGAACGCCGGTCCGGTTCTTTCATTCGCGACAGGCAAACCTGATCTGAGCCGGACGACACTGCACTTCCCGCTGTCCGAGTAATGATTGTTAACGATGTCACCCGATCAGTGTGTGTGTGTGTGTGTGTGTTTCTCCGGCTCATGAGAGGCACTTTTGTCCGCGTCTGCTCTCATTAGGCCGCAGCGGTTCTGCCGTTCAGTCCAAGCAGCTGCTGGACACACTTTCCTCTTCTCCATGGTTTACCAAATAAGCCTTTAAAATGTACTGCGATAGTATTTACCACACCACATTTACCTAACAATTTCTTGGACTCTAATTTCTGGGTCATTCTTCATTTGCGGTGGCAAGTAGTGTTCTTTGCAACAGTTGAAATTAACTTTAAATATCTTGAAATCAGCTTTCCATTGATGTATGGTTTGTTAGGATCGGACAATATTTGGCTGAGATACAACTATTTGAAAATCTGGAATCTGAGGGAGCAAAAAAATCTAAATATTGAGAAAATCACCTTTAAAGTTGTTCAAATGATGTTCTTAGCAATGCAAATTACTAATCAAAAATTAAGTTTTGATATATTTATGGTAGGAAATGTACAAAATATATTCATGGAATATGATCTTTACTTAATATCCTAATGATTTTTGGTATAAAAGAAAAATTGATCATTTTGACCCATACAATGTATTGTTGGCTATTGCTACAAATAAACCTGTGCTGCTTATGACTGCTTTTGTGCTCCAGGGTCACATAAAAGAACAAGCATTTTCACAAATTCTGCCTCTTGTCAGTCACTCCAGTTGAAGAATGTGCCTTCTAGAGCTTGCACAAAACTTTCCTTCTTGAAGGTGCTAAGTTTCCTTCAGATGCAGCATGAAACGCAGCTGCACTCAGGACGATCTGATGCGGAGCTGTGTGCTATTAATCGCTCCAGTAATGTATTTGTGCTCTTTATTGTATCCGGTCACTCATACCAGTGCAAAAGGTTAATGATGCACTTTACAAACATCTCATCCTGATATTCATGCGCTCTGATAAAGCTAATGTCTCATGACTGTTAATGGCTGAGCACTCTGGGTGATAACTGATGCTATCGCTCGCTCGCTTTCTCACCCGAAACCGGCCAGATAAACCTCCAGCTTCTGAACGTCTCTGTCTCTAAACGGCAGATCAGAGGTCAGCTGACAACAATGTAGAATCGGCCCATTAGTGTCGCGGGGCAGACGTTTAGAGCTGGGGTCCCTCGTCCCCCAACAGCTCTAATTACGTTGTCAGTGGCTCTCAATTGTGCTTCCATGACCCTTGATCTGGAGACGCGACAAGCAGCTCTCAGTGTGTGTCCAGGGTTTGACCTCTGTGTGGACAGTAACACACTTACATTTATCTGACAGAGAAACATTAAAGAGACAGTCCACTCCAAAATGAAAAATCTGCTGTTAATTTACTCTCCATCGGGCCAACCAAGATGTAGGTAACTTTATGTCTTCAGTAGAACGGTATTTTGAACCCGTGGCTCTGGGTGATTCATATAATGCAAGTCAATGGGTACCGTCACTTAGAAAGTCAAAATAAGCAAATCAGGCAGCACAAAATGAATCCCCATGGCTCCTGACGATATATTGAGGTCTTATGAAGCAAAACAATCGTTTGTGTGAGAAACTGAGCGTTATGTATTATCACCTGTATTCCAGAGCCTCAGGCAAACAGTCTGGAGTGATGTCCGGCTCACAAATGAATCAATCTTCAGAATCAGTTCTTTTGAATCATTCTTTTGAATCAGACTGAAGCACTGCAGCTCAAGCAGCACAGATCTACAACTCACTTTCAGATGCCTGACGGTCACTCCTACTAGAAATGAGTCAAAATAGCGGCGTTTCTGATCCTGTGATGAATGAACTGATTCAGTTCCTCTAACAGTCACTGAACTGAGGAATCAGTTCGACTCGGACCGAAGACCGATGAGCCGCTGACATGAGCATGCGTGATCCAAACACTTGAATAAAGGAGCCACATGAAAGTTTTTATGGTTTCATGGTTTATGTAAAATTTGAGAGCCAGTTCATGGAAAAGAATCGGATTAAGCAATAATGTTGTAAATAATGTTCAGTTTCTTGCACAGACTGATCGTTTCATTTCATAAGACTTCAATATATCATCATCAGCCACGGGGATTCATTTTGTGCTGTCTGATTTATTTATTTTGACTCAAAGTGATGTTACCCATTCACTTGCATTATATGTATCGCCAAGGATCACGGTTTCAGCTAAAAATCTTCTTTACTGTTCTACTGAAGAAAAAACCTCATCTACATCTTGTATGGAGTAAATTAACAGCAAACGTTAATTTTTGGGTCAACTATACCTTTAAAGCTGCTGTGTCATTTCGGTTTCATCAAATGAAATTGGAAAAATAACATCTAATTTCAACGAGGAAACGCTCCCCTGCACGTCAAACGCACAGAGCAAGTTTCTGACACTTTCCATGCTGAAATCAGACATTTGTCCGTATTAGTTTTCTCACTTGAAATACAAGAATGATCTGCAGTTATGTTCTTGAAAGATACCTTTGCACCAAAGCAGCTCACGAGTAAAATGCCTGTTGTGTTTGTGTTTACATACGCTGTAGTATCAGTGTCAGTCTCCTTTCAGTTTATTCACAGTGTTATTAGATTTAAAAAAAAACATCTGAAATCTCCTCTGCTATGATCAGCATATTCAACAGGAGGGCCAAAGGTCAGTTTCTGGATTTTCTTTTGTAAATTAAAAGCTTGTCAGAAAGGAAATAAAAGCCAAAGCAACTGGCAGCGTAATCAAAGATGTGCTTTAGAATTACAGTAAATGAAACGCAGCTGTATATGTTTTAAAAGATAGATTAGATTAAGCCAGTTACTCGATCCTGACGGAAATAAAATGCGTTGTGAGGAACCATAAACACAGCCGACCCGCGAGGAAGAAGCAGCTAATCAGGGTTCTTGAAGGAATGCGGCTCTGCAATGAAGAAGCTCCTACGTCTATTGAATGGCGGTTCTATTGTTGGCGAGTATGTTTGATATGCTGATTAATAACTGTAGTGGGGCACAGCTGCGGGTTTGTGACCATGTTTTGCCCTCCGCTCTTATTCATGCACGCCGGCTTCATCTCCCAATGTAATCTGGACTTGCACAGATTCATCTGAGGTCAATGTCCTCTTGTTGAAAACTCATTACAGTGTTTAGGTCATGCGTGATTTACAAGACAATTCGGCGTAAACGGTCTCTCTCTCTCCTTTCTGCCCGTTTCCTGCCATTCTCTCAGTCTATAAATAGTGCTGGTCAGAGCACAGCAGCGGTCAGTCGCTCCAGCAGAATCCCGCTTATCTCAGCCTCTCTGGGTCAGATCCACCAGCAGGGCTCGCCTCGCTTTCACCTTTGTGACTAAATACAATGGAAAAACCCGCAGACAGAGATTTCTCACAAGAATTGGCGGAACAGACGACTGCGGACGGGCTAAAAATATCTCTCTTTTCACCTAGCGTGTAAAGGAGATAAAGGCTGCAGCTCAGAGCGTGTCTGAGAGCGACATGAAATACTGTCTTAAACATACACACAGAGTCAGCACAAATAATTTGAGGAGTCTGAACACCACTGCATTAGATCACGTGTCTCAAACGCTGCAGGATCGTTCACTTTTCCTCATGATGTAGGATTACTTTGAAACTATTTACACTCAGAAGTTGCTAGTAAATTTCACAAATAATTACAAAGAAATGACAAGCAACACATTTAAAACATGAAAATTTTTAGCAGTGTAGAGAATCACGTAAACTATATGAACAGCAACTCTACAAAGTGTGATTAATGGAAATGATGTCTAATGCATTGACCCACTGAAAGAGTTTTTGGTGTTGCCATACATTAATGACTCAGTGAAGATGTCAAACCTGATTTGTCATGTTAAAAAATACATGAAGACACATGAGATCTGAGAACTGCGGCGGAGAGGGAGAATAACACCAGCAATTCTGACACAAAGTATCCAGTGACAGTGCACATGACTACTGACATGGAAGTGTTTTGATACTTTTTTTGTTGGTTTTGGAGCCTGACAGCTGTTAGTTATTATCTGCTTTGATTATATGGAAAAGAACAGCCTGAACATTGAGATAAATAAATTCTGTTGTGCTTCACATAATAGACAAACTCAGATGGGCTTGAAATGACATCAGGGAGAGTAAATGAAGATGGGATTGTAATTTATGAGTGAATCAGTTACTTTTCAGGAGGCGAATCAATCCATTCTTTATGTTACAACTACATTCTACATTTAAATCTGTCCATCCATTTATCCATTTATTCTTCCATCCATCCATCCATCCTTCCATCCATCCATTTATCCTTCCATTTATCCATTTATCCTTCCATTTATTTATTCATCCATTCATCCATCCATCCATCCATTTATCCTTCCATTTATCCATTTATCCTTCCATTTATTTATTCATCCATTCATCCATCCATCCATCCATTTATCCTTCCATTTATCCATTTATCCTTCCATTTATTTATTCATCCATTCATCCATCCATCCATCCATTTATCCTTCCATCCATTCATTTATCCTTCCATTTATCCATTTATCCTTCCATTTATTCATCCATCCATCCATCCATCCATTTATCCTTCCATTCATCCATTCATCCATCCATCCATCCATTTATCCATCCTTCCATCCATCCATTTATCATTCCATTTATCCATTTATCCTTCCATTTATTTATTCATCTATTCATCCATCCATCCATCCATCCATCCATCCATCCATTTATCCTTCCATTTATTTATTCATCCATCCATCCATCCATTTATTCTTCCATCCATCCATCCATCCATCCATCCATCCATCCATTCATCCATTTATCCTTCCATTTATCCATTCATCCATTCATCCATCCATCCATCCATTTATCCTTCCATTTATTTATTCATCCATCCATCCATCCATTCATCCATTTATCCTTCCATCCATCCATTTATCCTTCCATTTATCCATTTATCCTTCCATTTATTTATTCATCCATCCATCCATTCATCCATTTATCCTTCCATCCATCCATTTATCCTTCCATTTATCCATTTATCCTTCCATTTATTTATTCATCCATCCATCCATCCATCCATCCATTCATCCATTTATCCTTCCATCCATCCATTTATCCTTCCATTTATCCATTTATCCTTCCATTTATTTATTCATCCATCCATCCATTCATCCATTTATCCTTCCATCCATCCATTTATCCATTTATCCTTCCATTTATTTATTCATCCATTCATCCATTTATCCTTCCATCCATCCATTTATCCTTCCATTCATCCATTTATCCTTCCATCCATCCATTTATCCTTCCATTTATTCATTCATTCATCCATCCATCTCTGTAGGGTTGTGCTGATGCTGGAGTCAGTCACATCTACACGGACATTTGTACACAGTAAAGCTTCTAACACTATTTTATCTACAGTATTTGTTTTCTTTTTCATTTAAAAAAACAAAACAATAACAACACTTGCACTCTCTATTCTATTTCTATCCTAACTACTAGTTTTCTTTTTATTTATTATACAAAATGACCCTCTAACACTAACATTCTCTATTCTTTTCCTATTCTTTTGACTTGTTTTATTTTTGTTTTAAAAAAAAGACCCTCTAACACTAAAGTTTCCTATTCTTTTCCTTCAATTGTATCTACTTGTTTTCTTTTTATTTAAAAACTAGCGTACTGCATTGGGCTAACTGAGACTTGTCACAGCACTTACATATTATTGCTCTTTAGTTGGTTTTGATTGCTTATATTATCCTCATTTTGCTTTGGATGAAAGCGTCTGCTAAATGACTAAATGTAAGTGTAAATGTAATGTAAAGCCTGTGAGCTGGTCCTGCAGGTGATGGTTGGTTTGTGGATGTCAGAGAGCTGTGGATAAGTCGTTTGAGGTGGCTCATTGATTCAGACAGCAGGAGTGCAGTTCATCTAGTAATCACTGTCTGTCTGGGTGTCTCTCAGGTGTCTGTTTTCTGTGTGTTTGCGGTAGATGTGGTGCTGCTGGAAACCAGCACTCGGTAATCTGATTTCAGCCGCGTCATCGCAGAGATTCGTTTAAACTGACCAAACCCACCCTAAAACTCAGCAATGATGATGTTTCAGAGTATAGTGGAATGAACTTAAACTAAATCAGAAATAATAGGTAAATAAAGAAAATATGATAAATAAAACAGGTCTAAATAAGCTGGAATAATGCTGATGAAGTCAAAATGTCACACAATTTACAGTAATTAGTAGCATTTGATTTATCACACTCTCTCTCTCTCTCTCTCTCTCTCACACACACACACACACACACACACACACACACACACACATACACACACACATACACACACACACACACACACACACACACACTCATACACACACACACACACACACACATATTTGACTGTATTATTGAGGACGTTTAGCCTCCAGTGAATCTGTGTCAGTCGTGTGTTTATGTGTATCCATGATATTATATACTAAATTGAAGTTACATTATTTGGCAGGTTTAACTCTGTTTAGCATGTCACGAAAAAGAAATATTACAATACATACTCATTTTGGTATCAATCATGCCCATGTTCAGATTTTGAAAGATGTTTTGAATTAATTTTTTTAATTGACTTTAAATAATGTGTTGTTGTACAATAACATTTGCTAGTTAAGGCCATTGATAAATATTATGAATTCTTTCCCCCCAGTTATTATGTGTGATTTAAAACAACCCAAACTGAGTGATACTAGCAAAACCAACTCAAATTACAAGTACCTCAATTCTAAATGAGTTTAAACAATGTTTTGGTTTGGTTTAGGGTTAGTAAGCACACTAATCTAAATACATATGAACTTGTATTATGAATATGGTGGTTTATCAATATCTGTGTCAGTTACAGTCCTGATTGCTTGGGCCTGAAGTCAGAAATTATGATTTGGTGAAAGTTCAGCAGTAAGAGTCTTAAATAAAATGATCATTTGTATGTGTGTATAAATGACATGACCTCTGACCCCACGTGACCGCGGCGGAAGATAATCACGAGCGTGTGCTCACTGCATTCACACTCGCGCTCCTCGTTTGTTCTTGGATGTAGCGTGTTAAAAATAATCCATCTCTCTGCAGCGAGACACACTCACACACACACGCACACACACACGCACACACGCACACACACACGCACACACACACACACACGCACACACACACGCACTCACACACACACACACACACGTTTGTTTTTGTGAAAAGTGGGGACTCCCCATAGGCGTAATGGTTTTTATACTGTACTTACTGTATGTGCTATTGTCCTACACCAACCCTACACCTAAACCTACCCCTTACAGGAGACTACAGGCAATTTCAGATTTTCAATACACTCCATTCTGTGTGATTTATAAGCGTTTTGAAAAGTGAGGACATGGAGTAATGTCCTGAAAAGTCACCTTCTCCTTGTAATACCTGTCATACCCTTGTCATTATACACATCTATGTCCTGATTTGTCACAAACACACACACACACACACACACGCACACACACACACACACACACACACACACACACACACACACACACACACACACACACACACACACACACATCTGGTTTGCTATCCTTGTGGGGACATCCCATAGGCGTAATGCTTCTTCTACTGTACAGACCGTATATTCTATTGTCCTACACCAACTCTACACCTAAACCTACCCCTTACAGGAGACTACAGGCATTTTTAGATTTTCAAAAAACTTCATTCTGTGTGATTTATTAGCTTGTTTACCCCTGACACGAGTCCCCATGAGTCTGTGTGTATTCAGGTTTAAGTCCCCACCTGAATAGAAAAACAGGTACACACACACACACTCACACACACACACACCCAGAGAGAGAGAGAGAGAGGCAGACAGGCCGGAGCCAGCGCTCTCCTCGCTCACAGACGGCTGCAGGAAGAGCCCAGCACTGCACAAACGCCTCTGATGCAGCGTATGGATTTTCTCTGTTTTATGAGCGTCTCGCTGGCCGGAGCCTCTAATATGCCATAAATGTGCTGTACACAAACAGAAATAGATGCTCATCAGTTTACCGCACCCGTCTGCATCCTCTCTTTCCTCCCACAGACGCTCTCCAGGAACCCCGCGCTTCCCTCTCTGACCAAACACACGTCTTCAATCGCGGGAAGGCGGCGCAGGTGATCGTCCTCGCCTCGTTGCGTGAGGAAGCATGAGGCGTCTCCTCCGCCGCAGATAAGCCTGTCTCCAGCGCTCGCGCACACCTCCTGTCACCCATCTGCCGCTTATCACCAGCTCCTACACAACAAACACAATAAACACGCTGCGGGAATACAGTGCTGGCCAATTATTACAACACTGGTATTTTCAGAAGCTAAAAATGGTTTGGTAATACTTTATTTTAGGGTCTCTTAACTAGTTGCTTATTAGCATGCATATTAGTAGAATATTAGCCATTTATTAGTACAAATTAAGCACATATTAATGCCTTATTCTGCATGACCTTATTCTACATCCCTAATCCTACCCAATACCTAAATTTAACAACTACCGCACTAACTATTAATAAGCAGCAAATTAGGAATTTATTGAGGGAAAAGTCATAGTTAATAGTGAATAAGTGTTGCCTATTCTAAAGTGTTACCAATGGTTTAAAGTCAGTTATTTCTATCTTCTGCTGGAGTGTGTCTGGAGGAAATATCAGATTACATTTCCAATCATTCATTCAGCCATTAATTGTAATAATCCAGTGAGATTTTTGAGATGTGATCTGATCATCATCAGTCTGTCTGGAGTGACATGAAGAAACTGAGACTAAATCCAGAAGAACTGTGTCTCAAGACGCTTCAAGAAAGCTCCTGCGAAGCTACAGCGCTGTTAAACGTTTTAGGCACTTGTGTAAAAATAAATAGATTTTCTTGATCAATTAACTTCTATTAACTAAACTAAATCCACATTTGTTGTGAGCATCCTTTGTGTTTAAAGCAGCTTTTGTCGTTCTCAGTTTCTCAGGAGCTTCGCAGGAGGTTTCTTGAAGCAGAGACACAGTTCTTCTGGATTTAGTCTCAGTTTGCTCTGTTTCTTCATGTCACTCCAGACAGACTGATGATGATCAGATCACATCTCAAAAATCTCACTGGATTATTACAATTAATGGCTGAATGAATGTTTGTAAATGTAATCTGATATTTCCTCCTGACACACTCCAGCAGAAGATAGAAAGAACTGACTTTAAACCATTTGTTCTAATCATTTTGGCCAGCGCTGTATGTGTGACACATCAGGAAATTCCCACAATGCTGTCAGCATTTACGTGAGAATTCAGCCGTCGCTGAAGCGGAAGTCTCCGATGCCTTTTCAGGCCAAATTCACTGTGTCAGAGCGGCCGGACTGATAAAGAGCAGTGATAGGCATCGGCTGAAGAGACGAGAGCGACCATAAAGCGTTTATAGCAGTCATTAAACTTTGCTTAGGCAGTGACGGTGTTCAGACCGAGTTCAGATCATGCACTGATTCAGCGCAGCCGCCACGTTAATCAAAGTAAACATGCCCCTTTAGGAAATATTATACTTTAGATATGCGGCCGGTCGATGTGCCAGAAGACATTCCTGTTATTTCTGCGAGCAGTTTCTGTGATTCGGATGTGGTCAGTTCAGTGCAGTGGTAGACAGTAACAAAGCATTTCTAATTTGTTATTGTACCAAAGTACATTTTTAAAGAATCTGTGCTTTTATCAGAGTATTTTTTATTTGAGGAAACTGCACTAAAACATAATACAAGTCAAGTCAAGTCACCTTTATTTATCTAGCACTTTTAACAATACAGATTGTGTCTAAGCAGCTTTACAGTATGAATAGGAAACTAGCGTGTCAATGATGCAGAAGAACAAGAGTAAACACTTAAGATTTCTTGCGATGCATTTCAATTTTGTATAATATTCTATATTCAGTAAAATGTAAGATGAAGGACAGTAAGATTTTGACCAGTGACCTTTAAACACAGAAAATAGTTCAAATACCCCCCCCAACACCTTTTTAAAGGGGCCACATTTATTGTTGTAACACCACAGGCATAAAGGTGGAGGAAAGTGATAATATCATTACTACTACTACTACTACTACTATTATTATATATGGTTTTATAAAATAAGATTTTGTTACACATGAATTCTCTCAAATCCAAATTAAATGTATTTTTAAGCAAAAATATTAGTTTTAACAGTGCCAAAAAATGTTTTCACCCTACAAAATACATGCAAAATGATATTCATTTTAATAAAGCATCAAAAATGTGGCACTTTTATTATTGTTTATCGCCTGAGGGATGAAATAAGAGAATTGAATTCAGTAAGAAATAGCGGATGACACAACGGCGATTAAAAGCCCTCTGAGATGAGACGGCGATGTCTGATTCACGAGCGAGCTGATTCATTCCAGTTAACCTGTTGAATTGGTTTATTAATAACGAATCAAAACACTCAAAATATTACTAACCCTAATGGCGAATTTTAATATTGATTAATGTAAATGACATCATATTTAGGTCAGTTAAACGACTGTTTATTTGTGAGGAGAATCTGCTGTAAAAGAGCGAGCTGGTTGCATCACATGTCTGCGTTGGTTTGTCATCACTGTACGGATTAAGCGATTTTAGGTCAAATAACACACATTAAACACATCCTACCTGTTTCAAAAGATGAAAAGTATGTTTACGCTGCATTCCTCTTAAAATATTAACACATTTCGTCTATTTTATACTGTTTGCCACCACATATTTACACCAATCTACTACTTCCTCGCTTTAAAAACACTATATAGTAAAATATTGAACTTGTTTACACAATTTATTTATTAGTAACTTTAACTGATATTTTATTTTAACTATTCACATGTACATATAAATTTCCATGTAACTGAGAGAACAAGAACAAAAACAACATCAAAAGAAAAGAAAAATGCTTCTCAGTATTTTACATTAATATACAGTATCACCTCTTTTCTTTTCTTAAGAACAATATGAAAGATCCCCAAACTCCATCAAAAACTGTATATTCATCCCTTAATAGATGTTATCTTTCCCACTGACATATTTGTTACCATTTCTTTTAGCCAACATCCTATATTTGGTGCATAAATACTAATAAATAAGCCATTTTACTTGAAGAATATATATTATAAATTAGATTTTCTGAGGTATTTCAGTTTAATGTTTTGTTATTTTGGTAATAAAATAAGTTGTTTATTTGCGTATCAATACATGTTAAATGTCTGCACTAGTCTTTCTTCTTAGTGCTGACTAGTGCTAGAATAAATAAAAGCCTAAACATTAGTCAGTGCTTCTTACAGTTAATATTTAAGTCCAAATAATGCACAAATCCGTACATAAATCTCCTGTTCCAGATATTACCACATTATTATTAATTTTTTTCTTTAGTCTTATTTAATTGTTCTTTCTGTTCTTATTTCATATGTATGCATGTATGTACCAAGAGCTTCTAAAAAAACACAACTAACTCCTTGTGTGATTGCACACACTTGGCGAATAAAGCTAATTCTGATTCTGATTAAAAATCAAGTACTTTTGTTCTTTTACTTAAATAAAATTGAAAATGAGTACTAATAGGGTATATCTGCACTTTTACTGAAGAGCTTGATTTGATCTTACAGCTCTTCACTGTAGAGCAACTATTAATGAAGTTCAGGAGGAGTTTGTTCATCTAATCCTGTAGGGCACATAAAGCAGTAAAGAGGAATCCAAGAGCTCCATCTCAGTTCAAGATTGAGCTTTCAGACCAAATCTGAGCTGTTTTGCTCTATGAATATATAATAAAGAGTGCTCGTGAAACCTTCTTCTGCTCGTGAGTGACTACAAACTGGACGCTTTAGCACAGAAATGACTTCTCAGTGTAACGGATCGCATGATTTCTATAGGTTTGCACACACATGCATCACTATGCACGCGCTATATATATGACGATCTGGAATCTGTTTGTGGATTTCGTTCCTGAACCTCCTCGGCTTTCACTGTTCGTCTTCCGAGCCAGAAAGCATTTTCATTACACATGTGACCTCCAACATTCACTTAATCACTCATTTGCTCTAATAGCATTGTGAGCGGACGGCACTTAAGACTGTTATCGGTCAAATCTACTTAGTGTGCATCCTCTGTAAGAAAGCGGCGCGTGTTTGCATGTGTTTGTCTGAGCCGGTCTGACACACAGTCACAGGTGTCTATTGTGTCCCTTGACCTCGGAGGTGTTCCTTTACTTTCGATTAAGGTCGTGGAATAATGTCGCCGTACCCTTCGGAGCGACCCCCGCTCAGGAAGAGACGCTAATTTTCCTCTGGCTCTGATTTGGTACATAATTTATAACACTTGAGTGATCTGGGCCGTCCCAGCGACACTGACCTCGTGACCTCCTTGACCTTATGACAAAAGTGGGCTTTCCCTTTTAATTGTGAACGGGGCGGGTTACACGACTGACCCCGCGCTCAAGTTAACCTCTAACCCTTCGGTCTGAGGCCCGTGATTGAACTAAATTTCATTACAGGCTTTCTGTAGATGAATCGAAATACAACAGGGAACACAGGCAAGGCACTTTACTGATTTGCAACAAAACACACTATTGTTCAAAAGTTTAGGGAGAGTAAGATTTTATTTTTTGAAAAAAAACTAATATTTACTTTCTGCAGTGATGCATTAAATTGATCAAAAGTGACAGTAAAGACATTTATAATGTTACAAAAGATTTCTATTTCATGCTGTTCTTTTGAACTTTCTATTCACCTGTGAATCCTGAAAAATTAAATGTATCAGTTTCCACAAAAATATTGTGCAGCACAACTGTTTTTAACATTGTTAATAATCAGAAATGTTTTTTTTTTGAGCAGCAAATCAGCATATTAGAATGATTTCTGAAGGATCATGTGACACTGACGTCTATCATGTATCAAACACGTCTAAGATCTACGGGTGGCAAGGCTTTCTCTTTCTATGCCCCTGTCCTTTGGAATTCTCTGCCTCTTGAACTTTGGGAAGTTCAGAATTTAAAGTTCAACTTAAGACATATTTTTTTAAACTTGCATTTGCTTATTGATTTTGTTTTGCTTTTTATTGTATTTGATTACATTGTTCAGCGCTTTGAGAAGCTGCTTTTAAAGGCGCTTTATAAAATAAAGTTTATTATTATTATTATTATTACTGAAGACTGGAGTAATGATGCTGAAAATTCAGCTTTGATCACAGAAATAAATTATATTTTAACAGATATTCACACAGACAACTGTTATTTTAATTTATAATAATATTTCACAATTTTTTCTGCATTTTAGATCAATTAAATGCAGCCCTGGCGAGCGGAAGTCTTCTTTCACAAACATTAAAAAAACCTTACCCACCCCAAACTACTGAACAGTAGTGTACAGGTAAGTCATTCATATTAACTATTAATGTCAGTTCATTCCCTGATATGTTGAATACACAATGAACAGACTCTAAACTAAAATATTTACTTTTTTTTAAAAATGCACAACATTTCTAATGCATTGTTTTCAGAACATGTTAAAAAATAAACATTTGAATGTACAAATGATGTATCATACTTCACACTTGTAACCACACAAGCCCACTAACCAGAAACGTTTCAGATTTAGAAAACAAAAAACCTTTGGATTTTACACCCTCAGTTTCTGGTTTCCCCTAATTCAATTCAAATCCAGCAAGCGATTTTACATTTAAACGCTGTTCTCAGTCGTTAATAACAAAAACCAACATCTTGGAGGTGATGATTAATAGCAGCACGTGCAACAACGCAAGTTTGTTCATCAGAAGCGCCATGTCAACTCATCAAATGAACGAGTGATGAAGATACAAGTGCACGGATAAACCCAGAGAGAACGTAAGCACAATGAGCTGACAGTGAATGGGAGGGCGGGGCCGTCCAGCGGAGCCATACTCAGACAGACAATGGGGGGCCCGGGGCCTGTGGGGGAAACCTGAAGCTCGGCTCTGGTATTTTAAGAGGCCTGAGTGGCTCTGGAGCCAGCTGTCAATCAATAGGTGCACACAAACACGCGAAAAGGCCACAATAACAGATGAGCGAGAGCTGGATGTTGAAAATATTGACAGATTGCTACAAGTGTGCGAGGAACAGACTTCATCTTCGTCTTCATCAAAGCTCTGATCCTGTTCAGCGGTTGATGAGTTGCGCTCGAGGAAAGGATTGTTTCACATCCAGATTCCAGCAGCTGCTCTGAATGCTGGGAAAAGTCTGTTTCATGCGGCGCTTTTCTCTCGAACAGGAAAACAGAAAAGTGCACAGAGCACTTGCGATGATTACCTGAAGCAATAGTGCATACGAAATATTCTATTCAGCAAGAAGGCACTAAATTGCTCAAAACTGACAGTAAAAACATTTTTAATCTTACAAAAGATTTCTGTTTCAAATAAATCCTGTTCTAAATGCTTTCAATGCATTCTGAAAAACTGTGTATTATGGTTTCCACACAAATATGATGCAACTGTTTTCAACATCGAAATCCAACCCAGACAAAAACGTGCATGTGGCAAAATGTCTGCAAAACGATGTTGCACGTTTCACAACACGTTCAAAGTGAAATGCCAAGTGGGTGCCACTAAATGCAAGTTCAGTTTTATCTGCAACAGATGAATGTGAATCTGGCAATGCTTTATTATGCTGGTTATTGCATGCATCATGGCAGTTTGCCAATTAAACGCCACATTTGGCAATAACAAATATCATCTACACTCAACCCGACCCTAAACCTCACTGCTAGTGTTAACAAAAGAAAATGTGAGATAAAAAACATACAACATACAATCTTGCTTCTACATGTCTTTTTTAGTGACTCATGTTTGAAGTTCAGTGCTGTACCGGATGTGATACCGAGCAAGTTTACTACATGAGAAAAGCCACATATGAAGCTGGTTATGTGATGCAAACATCTAATTGTGATAGTGTACAAAACATGTACAATGGTAAAATTATTTTAAGTTCATAACATAGTATTGTGCAAGAAAGTGTGAAAATAAGTCTTTAGTAATCAATTATCTGTGCATGTAATCATAATTTTGTGAAAAGGAACACATGTATTTGTGACCTGTGCTGGCAAAATGAGTCACAATGAGCAAATCTTCAAAAATGAGTTATTTTTATTTTTAAAATTGTATGATTTGTTGGAATCAGACGAAAAATGACTGAGCTACACCTGTTTGAAGTCGATGGAGGCAGCAAAGTAAATTTAGAGAAAAACTGATTTAATTTTTTTTGAAGGTTCCAAAGCAAAATCACCAGCAATATTACATCTTTCCCCCACTTCTTTTCTTAATAATCATTACTAGATTAATTATCACAATATAGCTATTTTTATTTCATCTTTGTTGTTATAAATAAGATGCACAAAATAAACAAATATAAGAAACACGTGTATTACCTATTTTTTTATTTATTTTACATCTAAACATAAGCATTCAAGTAAGAAAAACAAATAGTAAAATGTAAAAATTTTGAAAATGAAGTGTGTTTATTAAAAATAATTTGATTATTAAGATTACAAAAGCAGTTCAATCAAGCAGCGAATGATTTCCTCTTTTTTTAATTTTTTGATAAACATTAATGAGACAGACAGCCTATATTAAGACACAGAGTAATGCATGGATCTAATATAATGTTACACATCTGATGTTTTTCCCCAACAGTTCCCCAAACGTTCATTTAAGATATAACAGATTGTGTTTGCGCGAAGCTGTAAATCTGTGTATATGTGTATGAGGATAGAGCGCTTTATGTGTGCGCTTCGGATGAGAATCAGCGTGAGAAGCGAGCGGAGAAAAGATACTCCTTTCAGAAAACGTACAAATAAAGATACTTTTAGATGTTTAATTACTATTTGGAGCATTGGGATCGCTAGACGAGGGCTTAATGAACAATGAGCCTGTAGCTCAAAATTTGACTGTGCGCGTTCACACTCATTTTGGTGTTTTACTGCCTCTAGTGTTAATTTCAGCGTGAAGCTGCAGTGAATTGTATGAATAGGTACATGTTTGGAGTAGAGGCATGTGTTTCCAGTGAGCTTGGGTTATTTAAATCTTCAATGCAGTTGTGTCTATTCCTACTTGCCATAACACGATTGGATGTGACACATTAAAACCACATGGCATTTGCCTTCATGAATGGCTCAGCTCTGTCCTCACATTCACTGTCCATGTACGGAAAAGAGCAGCTCAGACTTTCTTAAAAACTTCTCCTTTTGTCTCCACAGACATGTTACTGATGACAGAACCTTCATTTTTTGGTTATTCCTTAAAACTTGAACTGAAGTGCCATAAATAGAAAATTGCATTTCAGTGTGACAAAAGAAACATTTGAATGACTCACACACATTGTTTAAAGCTCCCATTTGAGAGAATATGTGGGTCTCCTGAGACACAGATTGAAACTGACCACTGCCTTCATCAAAAGCAGCACGTGGCTGCTGTTTGTTAGTGAAAGAGCGAGCGGGACACATCTGTAAGCAGTTGATCACGTCTGTGCTGCGGACGTCAAGCACATGTCAGTCCATTTACCGGAGCGAGGAAGCCCTCCTGGACCCAACGGTTGAACTGCAGCCATCACATGAGTTTATAAAGCTCAGGTCACAAGCTGCTCCTCAGGCGTTAAACCTGATTACAGGAGAAACAGATTTACCTTCATTCATTTCCAGGCTGCTATACAAAAGCATAAAATGATGCAAAACCACTAAACATTTGCCCTGCCATTCAATGTTGAATTCTCCTGCTCAGATTGGTGACAAGCCTCCAGTAGGTTATATCTCTGGAGCTGCATGGCTATAAAGTAAGTCCTGGTTTGTTGAGCATGTTCTGAATTGTTACATCATGTTCTTTTAGGGGTTGTTATAGTTCAGAAAAACTACAACCATAAAAAAAAAGTAACATTAAAAACTTAAACTTACATTTTTTATTTCCAAGGAAATATTCATTTTTTATTTAATAAAAATTATGCCCTAAAATTACTAAAGCTAAAACTGAAATGATAAATACTAAAAACTACACTCTATACTATAACTGTATACTGTAACTACACTCTTCTAACTTTTTATTCATCAAAGAATCTCTTAAAAAAGTATCACAGGTTCCAAAAAATGTTAAGCAGCACAACTGTTTCCAGCACTGATAATAAATCAGCATATTAGAATGATTTCTGAAGAATAATGTGACGCTGAAGACTGGAGTAATGATGCTGAAAATACAGCTTTGATCACAGAATAAGTTATATTTTAATGTATATTAAAATATAAAACTGTTATTTTGCATAATAATAATAATATTTATTTCACAATATTATTTTTTTTCTGTATTGTTTGATTTAAATGATTGCAGCCTCGATGAGCCTAAGAAACTTATTTTAAAAATATTTAAAAAAATTCTGATCCTAAACTTTTGAAGGGTAGTGTATATACTGTAGATGTATTAAACAAATCTAACAAAAATGACAAAACACTCAAAATATTACTAAAACATTAACAAAAAGAAAAAGAAAACTATTAATAAAAACTGCAATAGTATCTCATCGATACAAAAATAGCACTGGTTCTTTCTCAATTGTTTAAAATGAACAGAAATTGAAAAGCAACACAGCTCAAGAGCCACGAGTGCATCCATCACGAGAGCAATCAAAAATACTAAACGCAAGTATCTTACAACTGTTATTGTGTTTGCTGAAGCAGGGATGCTCTCACAGTGACCCTCGTAAAAACATTTGCTTGCAGCTCCGAACCCAAGAAACACAAACTGAGGGACGATAAATTTCCCGCTCACTGTCTTGATTTATTAGATCCAGCTGTGACACACATTCTGCCTTTGAGACAAACTCAACGTGCGCTGGCGTCCCGTATAAACAGGATGATTTCAGAAGTTAGCTCAGACTCCGCAGAGGCGTCGGAGAACAGGTGTGAGTCTCTCGCTCCTCATGGAAGCGCTGGATTTGCCGCTGGAGAAGGTCATCTCTGTCCCAAGCCCCACAGAAGCAGTAAATGGCGAAGGCCTCAAGAATATGTTTCCAATAACCTCTCGTCAGGGTACGTTAGCATCCAGCGCCGCCGCGCACCATGAGGGTCACGACCCCTTCCGTGGGCAGGAGGGGGACACAAGGTCAGAAGGGCTGGAGTGGCCCGGCAGGTTTAATGTCAGCCCACAAAATCAGATTCTAGCCTGGGGAGCTGCGTCAGTCCTCCAGCTACCACACACTACTTACTGGATCAACTCCACGCTAAAGCCACGAGACTCTGCCATTTACATGATCTGCCGCGCCGCCGGGGAACGTCTGCCATAATCACTGTTTACAGAGAACGACCACAGGGACCTTTCCTCTCTCGTACCTACAGACTTCACAACAGAAAGACCAGTGTGCTTCTGTTAGTGCAGGCGCAGCTGCTTTTGCCTTCCGCTTTGTGCAATGCATTGTAAAAATCATCAGTATAACGGAAATACTAACAGCTTCGGATTACTTTCATGTTGTTGTTTTTTTTAGAACAATTATCAGTCACTTTATATTATAGTGCTCATGAAATCCACTTTTATTTATGTACATATCTATACAATACGGATTGTTTCGAAGCCACTTCACAGAAATACATGGGGAAATAACAGTGTTAATGTTATTAAATTCATCAGTAATTCAATTCAGCTGTAAAGCAGCTCGACAGAAGACAATTTGACTTAATTATATTTTTTATTTTTATCTTTTATTTTTATTTATTTAAAATAAATAAAGCACCTCTAGAGAAGATGATTTGACTTACTGTAACTCTATTGTTTTTACTTTTTTATTTAAAACAAATAAATAAAATGAAAAAATATAAAAAGAAATAAAGCAGCTCTACAGAAGACAATCTGACTTATTTTTATATTTAATTCTATATTTTGTTTTTAACCTTTTATTTTTATTTATTTAAAATAAATAAAGAAAAAATAAATAAGCTCTACAGAAGACAATTTGACTTAATTCAGTTTTTTTTTCATTTAAAATTAATTTAAAAAAATAAATAAAAATGAAGCAGCTCTACAGAAGACAATTCAGCTTAATTCAACTCAAATTTTGTTCTTAGCCGATTATGCCAGTGGTTAAATCAAAAATATTACTGAATATTAATTATTTTAAACCCCATTTGTGTTACTGTGTATTCACATAAGTACTAATGGATAAAAATAATAATGAACTACAATTGTTGTGTAAGTATTTTTGTAGAAATGCCTGCATTGTTATTACTAAAGTAATCAATAGTATCAATCAATCAATCAAACATTATTTATAAACCACTTCATAAAACATAGAAGTGAACCAAAGTGCTGAGTACAACATGAAAAAATAGAGAGATTGATAATAGAGTGAAAACAAAAGAATCTGTGACAGACCATGAGCCCATAATGGATCTTGATGACAAATACGCAGAATAAATAGGTTGAAAATAAAAAACAATGCATTAAAAGCATAATTAAAATTGAACTAACAATCACCCCGTGGATATGCACAGCCGGATTTCATCTTCTTTCCGGCGTCCACCAAGTCACATCCATATTAAACTGTCCTTACATACATACGATAACAGCAATTTGAGCAAAAAGGTTATCAGGGAACAGATTTTTCCGCTTGATAGAGGATAAATAATTATTCATTAGAAGGGAGCGCCTCATCTAATTAGTTCTGTTGTTAACGGAATAAAGCCAAAGATTTCTGACTCAAATACGCAGCCATGTGTTTCAGTGAAAAGAGGGAACGCGGCCCTGGCTAATTTGAATACAGTCTTATTAGTTTAATGACTAGAGTCTGTGATCAGGACTCATCAGCATAAATGCCAAGCCGCAGCGTCCCGCGATGGCCCAGGGCTTCGCTTTTTACCCTTCGACCACGAGGAGAGCCAAACATCGTCCTGTTCGCAACACATGAAGCGTGACACGAGGACGCTACGAGAGTAACACGGCACGCACAGAAACTAAAGAACGAACCCGCTCGGCTCTGAGGCACGTCTTTAATAAGAACATCATCTGCGTCATCTTCTAATAGGTGATTTAACGAGCAAACGCTCCGTATGTTTCTGATGCTTATCAACATGCAGCATTACGTTTAAATGAGTTGCAAGCCTAGGAAGGGAAGAACGTTGTCTGCTCGTGTTTTCTGCTCCACATTGCACGAAGATTGCCTGATTATTTTACTGCGAGTTGCAGTTGTTTAATGGCAATAAAATGGAAGCGGCCAAAATGAACCGTGCATGCGCTCATCCAAGAGCAAACAATGACCAAGAGTGCAGAGAGAAGAAAAACGATTGCATCAAAATGCACCAAGCATCAGAGAAGTTTCATTTTTTAAAGACGCAGGCAAACAAACGGCGACACGTCGTAAGCGTCTGATGTGAGATGTTTTGCCACTCGCTCTGACAACGTGCCGCAGCTGGCAGAGAAAAGAGCAAAATGCAGCAGTGTGTTAAATCACCCAAGGAAGTGAACAACCTTGTTGACTCGGGAAGGCCGGCACTAATTAAAGTCCACACGGCCGTTCAGAGATTCGCCGCTGGTCGCTTCATCTCTGTTCCACACTACAACCGGTTTGGGTTCTTTATTATTATTATTATTATTATTATTATTATCTAGCAACAACACCGTGTTCCTGTTGATGATGTTTCAGAGTCATGTTGCTTCCATTGCAACGGCCGTCCTTTTGTCTTGAGCGTGTGACGTTTCTTCGCTGTGTTTGGCGTTGTGATGTATTTCCGCAGCGTCTTCCCTCAGGAGCTGTGAGGTCTCGGCCTCGCCACCAGTACTGTGGTTTTTTCTTTTCACACAGGCCTAGTGTTAACGCCCGCGGCCCAGTTCACAGATTTGACTGACTGTAGTCTTAATGCTGCACGCCTTGTTTTCAGCACTTGTCCCTCCAGATTTGCCACCCCGGCTGCACAATTTTCCTCAAATTCTAATTATTCATCAGCTCGTTATGCCCGCGCCCCACCGCTCGCTTTAATTAGAGCGGACGCAGGCGTCTATTAGAGGCTACCCTGGAGTGAGGAGACCAGTCCAGAACCAGCCCGCGCTACTGGGCCAGCGCCAACTCACAGACGTGACGGAGCCGCGATCTGACACCAGCGTAGGAGATGAAGAGACGACTGAATCTTATATTTATTCATTTTATGAGGAGGTGAAACATGCACACTTCTGTGCAGCCGGATCTCGTCTGTTTATTGAGACGTTTCACAATGCAGCTTATTTGAAAATCAAGCAAACATCATCCTGCGGCCGTGTGTTGCAGTGATTTTCCCACAGTTAAGAACGACATGAGTCACTAAGGCCTGGTTTCACAGATAGGGCTTAGACTAAGCCAGGATAAGGCCATTATTAGGCCATTTTTTATAAACATGCTTAGAAAAAAACATTACTGGGGTGCATCTTGAGGCAAAACAAAGGCACTGATATATTTTAAGATCAGTCAGTGCAAGTTTATTTTAGTTGAAACAGCTCAGACTTACATTTTAGTCTGCGACTAGGCTTAAGCCTTGTCTGTGAAACCCGAGGGTAAAGCTTTTATGTGGCAAGTTCACTTCATTTGTGACCCTGGACCACAAAACTAGTCATAAGGGTCGATTTTTTTTTAATTGAGAGCTGAATAAATAATCTTTCCATTGATGTATGGTTTGTTAGGATCGGACAATATTTGGCTGAGGTACAACTATTTGAACATCCAAAAAATCTAAATATTGAGAAAATCACCTTTAAAGTTGTCCAAATGAAGTTCTTAGCAATGCATATTACTAATCAAAAATTAAGTTTTGATATATTTACAGTAGGAAATTTACAAAATATCTTCATGGAACATGATCTTTACTTAATATCCTAATGATTTTTGGCATAAAAGAAAAATAGATCATTTTGACCCATACAATGTATTGTTGGCTATTGCTACAAATATACCTGTGCTGCTTATGACTGCTTCTGTGCTCCAGGGTCACAAACGAGGCCCGAGATCTCACGTGTTTCTCCTCGACAGACGACTGCTTCTCAGATTATGTCTCACAAGTGTCTTCTCTAGAGTTTCAGAAGCGAGCTCAACATGTCTCAGATTTGCAGGTATACCGAAGATCTCAATATGAACTCCAATATTTCTTGTTGAATCCTTTTCAACAAAATCAAGTTTTATAACTTATACTCTTACTGTATGTCAGTTATTGACATTTAGTTTTCACTTCACTGAAACAAACGAGCGAAGAAAGCCCAACCTCTGAGCATTTTTCTTCTGGGAAGTCATGCAGAACGTAATACAGTCTTACTGAAGTGACTGAGACCGTCAGAAGAGGTGCTTCCAGCTCTATTGAGACCGAATGACGGCAGAAATAATGTTAGATTCATTGTTCACCTTCTTCGTTTCTTTTTTGTTCATAAAAGCACCCTTATGAGTCTCAAGTGAGACATGCATCAGGAAATCTGTGACACTCATGAGTAAACAGAGTAACAGCCACACACACACACACACTACAGCTAATTAAAGTCTTCAGTGTGAGCACAGAAATGTGTAATCCTGACATTTAGTCAAGGGAGATTTAGGCAGACGAGGAGAAATTCTAGCGCTGGCCTGAGCCGGGCCCGAGGCGGCTGGCATACAAAAGGACATCAGCGGCAGGCGGAGCTCTCAAAGGTCATCTCCGTGAAAAGGCTAACGTGTCATTGCTTTTGTTCCTGCTCTTCTGAACATATGTTTGGCCGCGCTCCTTCTTTGCCCCTATCTGGCTGAAATCTAAACCCTGCACAAATACAACTTTTGACAGCGCCACTGTTTAGTTCAGCAGTCGCGAGGAGCGTCATCTTACCTTCTAGAACAACTGGTGGAAATCCACCCAATGCAAAACACCTGTGCTCGGGTTAACCAGCTCAAGAAGATGAAGATGCACACATCCGTATCACAAAGTGTCAGTGGAGATCATTCCAAAGTCACCACAGAAATGCTTGCCTTGCTGTGTTCATGTCCATCATCAAGTCAAGTCAAGTCACCTTTATGTATGTAGCGCTTTATACAATACTGATTATGCCAAAGCAGCTTTACAGTATTAAACAGGTTAACTATATGAGAGCAACAACCATAGCCAGCTGAGGATAAGCTGCAAGGCTAATGTATATGTTGGTATACAGTTTGTATGACACTTGTATGCTAAACAAATGGGTGAATCACACACAACTCTGGTGAAGAATATGAACAGGTCACATTTCATCTTAAAAAAATTAAAAATAAAATAAAATATATATATAAATATAAATATGAGAATGAGAATGAGGTTTATTGCCAGGTGTGTTTATACATACAAGGAATTTGTTACAGGTATGATATGTGCAAATTTGAAATGTAAATAATTATGTGTGTTAAATAAATAATGTATAATAGTGTGTGTGTTCCACGTTTATTGTCAAGTGTTCATGAGATGGATTGCCTGAGGGAAGAAACTGTTCCTGTGTTTGGCTGTTCTGGTATATGTGTATTTACATCTTGTGCTACCATTTATTGTAATAATTTAACATGCAAAATTACTGTTTTATATTAATACTAACCACGATTGAGAATAATGGGAATTAAAAAAAATAAAAATACAGTAAAATTACTGTAATTAAAAAATATTTTATGACATTGACTTTGCACTGTCACTGTCAAAAAACGTCTTTTATCCACCTTATTTTTCAACATGGAAGTAAGCCGTTTTCTGTCAATGTGCAAGACTTCCGGTTCATTAACCGCTGGAGGGAAATAACGAGAATAATAACAAAGTGCAGTAAACGGTAAACGATTTGCTCTACAAACCAGTGTGTTCATAATTAGGGTAATATATTAAAATAATATGGTAAGACACACCAGTTTGAAATATCAAGCTGCAAAACAAGGTGTTTTGTACAGCTAAAAAATAGCTGGAAGCGGGTGAGACCGGAAGCCAGACACATTACATTTACAAATGATCACACCCACTCTTACGGGAAAAATAAGGTGGATAGACAAGTCGAAACACTCAGCCTGGCGATTCTGGTGGCTTGAGCAGCAAGCATCTCCTTCCAGCCAGTAGCCAATCAGACGAGAGCGTGAGGATGATGCGGACTGACCGAGAGAAAGTGCTGAGGACGAACTCTGAGCGAACTGCTGATGAGGGAAACGCGTGACTGCTGGAGTGATCTGGCTGCTGTTGAGCTTGTAGTTGGATTCAAGGGTCAACTGTGCACAAAAACTACATCTGAACCCCAGTCAGATAGAAATCTCTGCTTAGGGCGTAAATTAGTCCTAGTTCCAGATCTCTGTCCTGACACATCAACCACACAGTCTGCTTTGCATTTGGAGAGGTTGGAGAAACGCCTGAAAGCGTGGAGCGTTAAAGGGATAGTTCACCCCAAAATGAAAATTACCCCATGATTTACTCACCCTCAAGCCATCCTAGGTGTCACTTTCTTCTTTCAGGTGAATCCGATCGGAGTTATATTCAAAAACGTCCTGGCTCTTCCAATCTTTATAATGGCAGTGAATGGCTGTTATTTTTCAATAGTCCAAAAGAAGTCCAATAAAATGCATCCATCCATAATAAAAAGTGCCTCACTGCACTCAATAAAGGCCTCCTGCAGCGAATCGATGCATTTTTGTAAGAAAAATATCCTTATTTAAAACTTTAAATATAGTAATCTGTAGCTTGCGCTAATTGTCGTACATCGTTCATAATAGAACGCCGTTCCAGCGGATGACGTTGGACGTATGAGTAGTGTAAAAACTCTGGTGAAAAGTGATGAACGCAGAAGGATAGGATATTCACACCGGAGTTTATGCTACGCCTGCATTGTGAATGCGCATACAACAATTAGCGGAAGTTAGAGATTACTGGTTATAACATTGTAAATGTGGATATTTTTCTTACACAAATGCATCGATTCGTTACAGGAGGCCTTTATTCTCCCCCCGGAGCCATGTAAGGCACATTTTATTATGGATGGATGCGCTTTATTGGACTTCTTTTGGACTATTGAAAAATAACAGCCATTCACTGCCATTATAAAGCTTGGAAGAGCCAGGACGTTTTAAAATATGTGACCCTGGAGCACAAAACCACAAGTCATAAGTAGCATAGGTATATTTGTAGCAATAGCCAACAATACATTGTATGGGTCAAAATTATCCATTTTTCTTTTATGCCAAAAATCATTAGGATATTAAGTAAAGATCATGTTCAATGATGATATTTTGTAAATATCTTACCATAAATATTAAAATAAAATTTTTAATTAGTAATATGCTTTGCAAAGGACTTAATTTAGACAGCTTTAAAGGCGATTTTCTCAATATTATCTCAGCCAAATATTGTCCTAACAAACCATACATCAACGGAAAGCTTATTTATTCCGCTTTGAAAAATCGACTGGTTTTGTGGTCCAGGGTTACATATAACTCTGATTGGATTCATCTGAAAGAGGAAACTCATGTACTCCTAGGATGGCTTGAGGGTGAGTAAATCATGGGGTAATTTTCATTTTTGGGTGAACTATCCCTTTAAACCAGCATCCCCATCGCCAGAGTGCTAATGTGTTTTGCTGGTACATTACCCATCAGGCTTGTGGTTTGCGCGGCTGTCGACACACATTGGGCCGGTTGTGAGCGCTGTCGTCACTTTGACGGTCCCCGCTGTGAAGAACACGTGGGGCGGGTGACGGCCCCTCATTAGTGCTCATGGAGGAGCTGTCAGGAGTGACGGACGGAGGAGCAGCGAAGCCCCCAGCGTCTCTCTGACATCAGCCTGACCTACATTTGCATGTGCGGGTTAAAGATGGATGTCTTTCCCGCACATTAAAAGAATAGCCGTCTCAAAAATTCAGTTGCATCGAGGGTTCACAATGAGCACAAAAAGCTCATGAAATCAAAAGCTCTTTTTACTAAATTAGGATGACAATACGTCCTCCTTTTTGCAGACATGTCTTGGTCTAAATTGCCTAAAAGGTCCAGGATTTGGCATTGTTTTCCTATTGTTCTCATGCTTGCTAAAGGTAATGACTGAAAAGTAGTTTGACCAATAGCATGCAGAAGCTGCATATAATCAACCAATCATGGCATGCTAAAAGGGATCTACAGAGAACGGTCAAAGCAATGCAAATAATATAATGTATGAGGACTGTAGAGAGATCATCAACAGAAAAACAAAGGACATTTAAGACAATTTAGAAATCCTGGCCAGGACATGTCTGGGAAAAAGAGAATTAGCAGGTTAAGCTTTATTTCAAAAGTCCATTGTAGACATTCTACATGTCAACCCACTCTAATTGGAGAATTAGTAGACTGTTAGGTTAGGGTTAGTAGAATAAGCTGACATGTAATTGCAAAAAAAAAAAAAAAAAAACTGTTTATAGGTAGTAGAATATCTTAAGCCTGGGACACACCAAGCCGACTTCAAAGATCTAGCAGTGACGAAAGCTGACGGTGTTGTCGCCTTGCGTCGGCTGCGTCTGGATTAAAAAAGCTGCACCAGAACAAACTGCTCAGACTACAGTCGTCTGCAAACTAGCATGCATGTTCTGTGTCTGCATGAGAGGAATTCTCTATCAGCATGTGTCAATAGTCTATATTTGTCATTCAAAAGGAGAAACCGAAACAAGGATATATATATGATATATGTAAATAATCTTTCCATTGATGTATGGTTTGTTAGGATCAGACAATATTTGGCTGAGATACAACTATTTGAAAATCTGGAATCTGAGGGTGCAAAAAAATCAAAACATTGAGAAAATCACCTTTAAAGTTGTCCAAATGAAGTTCTTAGCAATGCATATTACTAATCAAAAATTACGTTTTGATATATTTACGGTAGGAAATTTACTAAATATCTTCATGGAACATGATCTTTACTTAATATCCTAATGATTTTTGGCGTGAAAGAAAAATCACAAATTTTGAGCCATACAATGTATTGTTGGCTATTGCTACAAATATACCTGTGCTGCTTATGACTGCTTTTGTGCTCCAGGGTCACATATGAGATATATGAAATATAAACAAAGTAGTGCTTGCTTCTCAGTTAAGTTGACAGCTTTCTTTTATTGGAATCCTCAGGTAAGATAAAATAACATCTGTACCATCTCAACTTGCTCTCTTTCATCACTTTTGCTTTCATTCTCGAGCACTGACTAAACTGAACATCCAATCAGAGTTTTCGCTCTCATCGAAGGCCTGACGCTGATTCTACATACTGAATCGAGGCAAACTCTCGTCGACCAAACGAACTAGCGCAACAAACTTTGGCTTGGCGTGTTCTGGCTTTAAAGTGAACTATTCTCAAATCTTACCCCATAGCAGCTTTCGAATCTCATTCTCCACATGTTTTATGGGAAAAGATTCTTCAAAGTTCCTCTCTTTATGCTCCATGGAAAAATGATCAGCATATATGGCTTTGAATGGACATGAGGCTGAGGGAATAATGACTGCATTTCCAGATGCAATGAATTGTGCACAAATGTTCATGTTTGTTTTTCTTAGTGCAGTTTCTTTGGTTTCATGATTTGCCATGAATTTTTACAAACACGAGGTAAATCAGAGTGCAGCGATGCTGGCGATGAATAAAAGATGGTGAAGGGAGCGGGTGAGAAGGAGAGTGCGAGTTGAGGCATGGAACAGCGATTAGGCAGCACAGTCGTGGCAAAGGGGCTCTTTGCGGGTCTCGGAGGAGAACATGTACGAGCGGATCCCCGACAGACACGACATCCACTCAGAGCGCATCAGCTCCGACGGGACACTCCAGAGACCAGCCAAAGTGAACACCTATTAGTGCACACATTTCTGTTCATCCACTTCTGGACAAAAATGGATGGAAAGAGTCTGAGTTTGTCGAACTGAACTTGGATAAAGAGCAATGTTCCTGTATCGATGCAAGGGTTGCATTTGTATGCCAAAACCTCGTAGGTGTGCTTATGTTTGACACCCTGAACGCATAAAATGTAAATGAAAAAATGTAAACGCAGGAAATCTCCAGCAACTCTGGAATTGCACTGCTGCCCACTTTCCTGATGCAGTAACGGTATGCTTTTCTAGACTTGTTTTCTGATGATGGGCAGTGAGGGACAGTCTCCAAACCCAGACACTTGACACAATCAGGGCGTGAAATGTTAAAAATGCTCCTAGCCAAGACATCTCAAGTTTCTTTCTCTGCTGAGCAACTGACATTAGTGGAGAATCAGAATTGCACGTTGCCTTTGAGGTACTGTTTTTATTCACATTTTGCAGGTTCACTCTTAAAAATAAAGGCGCTTAAAAGGTTCTTCACAGCGATGCCATAGAAGAACCATTTTTGGTTCCACGAAGAACCATTCAGTCAAAGGTGCTTTATAGAAACATCTCCTTCTTACCTTTTTATAATCTGAAGAACCTTCTTTCACCACAAATAACCTTTTGTTAAACAGAAAGTTGTTAAAGGTTTTTATGGAACCATTTAGACAAAAAAGGTTCTTCTATGGCATCGTGAAGCTTCTTTTTTTTTTATTAGTGTAAGTCACTGGCCTCATGACTTGCTGATTTTGCATGTATTAGTATGAACTGTCTTCAATGAAAACATATGATTAGTATGTAAAACATCACCATAAAGCCCTGGAGCACATAAGTAGATCGTACAGTTTTGCCACCAATTCTTCAAATCATAGAATACTTACATGGTTAGTGCAAATTGTCACATGACCAGAGCAGTTTACTTCCTGTTTGCACCATGAGAAGATGATCAAAACTGAGAAGATGCTCCAAAACAAAAGGCTAGTAAAGTATGTTAACAAAGATATGACCTTACATAAAGTTGTGATCTTTAAGGAGTCTGGTATTAATATATAAATTCACAATTATTGTATGTTGATGGTAACAATAGTGACTGGTGGGATAACAGTGAATTTAGGTACAAAATATTGCACTAAATTAAAAGTTCAAATGTTACAAATAAGTTACAATATTGATGTTGTAATACTGGTAGCATTAATATGACAATTTTAAGATATATACAATATA
Source organism: Onychostoma macrolepis (assembly GCF_012432095.1). NCBI lineage: Eukaryota > Metazoa > Chordata > Actinopteri > Cypriniformes > Cyprinidae > Onychostoma > Onychostoma macrolepis. The sequence continues at coordinate 382,668 of NC_081159.1, forward strand.
TATATAATATTGTATTTTATCTCAGTATTCCTATCAGTGTTGTATAAGGGTTTGTGCATAATAGTAACCCTAGAATGTGATGAAACAAAGTTTAAAATAGCTGGGCTGGCATATATACAAATTTTGATGACTGCAGAAATATGTTAAATCAGTATACACATTATCACAATTGTGATCGGCCATAAAACACAATTTTTCACACACTTTTCTAAAGCATTTTCAAAAAATTATTATTTCAAAGGGTTACTAATGACACATCATCTGGATATTGTCATGTCTGGAAAAAAATTGGGATTAAACGGGGTAAGGTGCAATCACATTTACCACTGAACTGTGAAATGTTGTGGAATATTTGAAATTCCATTAATTTCAATAGAAATCTGTGTGATTTGGTTGCATGCAGGGGTTAAAAAGTTCCCCATGCAGATTCAAGTTGCTTATGTGAATTTACTGTGATCAACAGAAAGCTGCTTGGTTTGAATATGACTGCTGTGCTTCATACATCACTGTTTTTTGCCCGCAAAATAACATGAATGTAACCGCACGTTTATCAGTCGTATAAAAATGTTAATGTCCATTACATTATGTATTATTGTCTCTGTGTGCAGTGTGGTCTCACTGCAAAAAATACTTATTTTTGAACATCAGCATTACAAAATACAAAAAAAAAGTATTTTTTTCTTGTTTTCTAGTATAAATATCTAAACATTCTTGAATCAGGATGCATTTACTTGACAAGTAAAATGACTTAAGATATTTTGTCCTGTTTTCTGTAAAAATATCCAGATTTTGTTATTTTTTTGCTTTAAACAAGTAAAAATATCTGCCAATGGGGTAAGAAAAATAATCTTAATTCAAAGGCTAAACAAGATTATTTTTCTTACCACATTGGCAGGTATTTTTACTCGTTTTAAGCAAAAATGAACAATTTTTTTTTAGAAAACAAGACATAATATCTTGTCATTTTACTTGTCAAGTAAATGCAACTTAATTCCAGAATTCGTAGACATTTATACTAGAAAACAACGAGAAAAATACTAAGGAAGAAAATGATTTTTTGCAGTGCAGCGTATCCCAGTGGCCGGCGAGCCGCAGGCGAGAGAGTTTTCACACACGCTGGCTTGTGCTAAACTTTCTGAACGCTCTGTAATTACAGGAGCAGGGTGTCTGAGGTGATGTGACAGCCACGCATCTGTCGCGTCCTCAGCCCTCCGCAGACACAGAGACACGTCGAGGGAGATTGACAGCAGACATGCGAGCTCATGGTGGGGCATTGACAGGGCCGCTGCCCGAGTCTTTTAGCACATGGGGCTGCCAGCTGTGTGTCGCTCCAGACCCGAGACAGTCAGCAGACGCACTTCATCTGACTGAAACACCACCCAGCACCGTCTGAAGAATTGCTTTGAAGTGCTGTGTACTGGAGCTTGTGGTGTGGATGAAAATACGTCTACATAATGCTGATTGATGACTTATTGAAGATTTCCATTGTATATTCACACAGTGGTTTGCAATCTGACCCGCAACACAAAATTGAGTTGTTGGAAATACTGTTTAAAGGGGATATCAGATGCAAAATTCACTTAAATTTGTGAACTTAAATGTGTGTTGGCAGTTTGTGTACACAACCATCCTACAATGATAAAAATCCACCCAGTGCATTTTTTTTTAAATCCCTACAAATCATAAGCACTTTCTCGGAGCAAGCCATTCTCAGATTCTTGGCAAAGTGGCATCACTTTGCACAGGCCCCTCCCACAATTGTTGATTGACACAAGCATTTCACCTTAGACCTGCCCTGAGTGAGCTGTCATCAGTCCTCCATTGTTTCAACACCAGAGCAGATTTAGACAAGAATGTCTCCTAAGTGATTGCGGTGTTTTGTTGTTGGATGTAATTATGAACATAGCAATCGTCATTTACTCCCGACATCTGAGCTGCTGAAGACGCAGTGGATTACATTTGTTTTTGAAGCGAATGTGTCCCCCAATCTATACTAAATGTGACTAAATTCGTGATCCAGATTCACCTCCAGAAGAACAGAGTAGCAAGTTTCACGACGAATGCAGCTAAAGTTAAGAGTCTCTCAGAGAACGGATCGTCACGCCACAGAAGAGAGGGGCGGGGTCAGAAGAGCTCATTAGCATTTAAAGGGGCATCCACCGAAACGGCTCGCTGTGAACAGAGATGATTTTGACAGGGTAAAAATGGTGTTGTTTTACACTACCATTGAGAAATTCTAATCAAAGCATGTTATACACTTTTCATGAAGACCCTAAAGAATCATATCAGCTTGTGGAAAATGGACATCTGATGTCCCCTTTTTTAGGGTTATGAAGATGCCTGCAAAGTTTTGTCACTCTGAAATGTTTTGGAATATGTGTATGTGCATGTAAATTTGTATCACAATTATGATGTTCACAGGTAAATTTGACACACGATTTCATGGTTAACGGCAGCTGCACAGACCCAAAATAGTTATTTGATGTATTTCGCTATGCCAGGTTGTCAACTAGTCTCTGGTATTTGGAAAAAATGAAAAATTGTATACTGCACTGAAGGATATTTTTTTTTTTTATCAGCTCAAGCATAGTAATTTTTCTGCAAATCGAACCATGATTTTGGTGTTGCTAGCACCTTGCTCTACTGCTTGAGCTACATGAAAACACACACACACACACACACACACACACACAAATGTTAGTTTTTGTGAAAAGTGGGGACATCCCATAGGCGTAATGGTTTTTATACTGTACTTACTGTATGTGCTATTGCTCTACACCAACCCTACACCTAAACCTACCCCTTACAGGAGACTGTGCATTTCAACTTTCCCCAAAAAAACCTCATTCTGAGTGATTTATAAGCGTTTTGAAAAGTGGGGACATGGGTCAATGTCCGAGATGTCACCTTCACCTTCTAATACCTGTCATACCTTTGTCATTATACAAATCTATGTCCTGACTTTTCACAAAAACGCGCGCACACACACACACACACACACACACGCAAAAAATAATAATTGTACTGAATCCAATTAGGGTCAATTTGACCCTAGTAGAACATAATGCAAGTGTTAAACGTTACCAGTCTTAAGGTAAATGAGAAAACATTTAAAAATGTTTCCTCTCTCAAAGGACCTCCTTACTTTTTAACATCCTGTCATATAAAGACCCTTTTCTACATCTAATCATTTACACCATGAAAAAATCAAGTCCCATCCTACATTTTTACATTTTATATACAGTAGAAGCAAAACCAATGCCAGTTCATGTTGACTTCAAAGTCAGAAACGTGATGCTTGTTAAAGAACTTCTGAACTCATCTTCTGAATGCTCTTTCTTCAGTAAATGCATAAAGAATGGTGGCATTTCAAACACACAGCAGGAACACTGGTGCATGTGCAAACAGCAGCTGAGAGCTGTGAGGCTGAAGTGTGTGTGTTTCTCTGGAGAGCAAAGGTCTCGCTCACAGCACTCCTCTCTAACATCAGCCTGACTGCAGAAACCAGCATCCTGCTGCGTCTTCAATATTCAATGTGCCTGAGGTAAACAAATAGGGCAGCAGAAATTAAGCAAAGTTAATTATTTAAAGGCACCAGTGCATTTGGACAGAGGCCTGAAACAGCAGCTCCACAGAAAGATTCGTGAAAAGTCTTCCACATGTGAAAAATCACAACTTCAAAAAAAAAAAAAAAAAAAATTCTCAGTATATTCTTGCATATATTAAGAGAGCAATTTAACATTTATATTATTTCTTTCTTCTTCTTTTTTTTTTTTTTTTTGCCTAGAACCTCTTATAATGTTTACACAGTGAAAACTTCCAGAGTGCTAAAGCCATTATTGACTCAGGGCCACTTCTGTCAAATAATAACGATCTAGGCTTTAATAACTGAAGCAAACTGTTAGTGTTGGCTGAGCAAGTACAGCAACCGATCAAACCATTTCATCTGCATTAAAGGCATAGTTCACCCCAAAATGAAGAATTCTGTCATGTACTCTCCCTAATGTCATTTCAAACTTGTATGAATTTCTTTCTTCTGCTGAACACAAAAGAAGATATTTCGAACAGTGTGGGTCACCAAACAGTTGAAGGTAGCCATGAACTTCCATAGTGAGGATTTTATTTTATTTTATTTTTTTAATAGAATGGCTACTGTCAACTGTTTAGTTACCCACATTCTTCAAATGGAATAAAGTAATTAATTCAGGTTTGAAATTACATGAAGGTAAGTAAATGATGACAGATATTTTGATATTTTGTAATACCGATTGATCCCGTTAAATTATCATAAGCTTGTTCCTAAAACACTGTGAGATGCAGAAGTAACTTCACTTGAATCATTTATTTGTTTATTTTGAGGGGTTCTATACACTCATATGATCCCAGACACTCTTGTTCTTCATGTATTTACTCTGTCATTGGTCTTCTTGTGTCTTTAGACGTAAATGATTCTTCTACACAGGAGGCCAGAAAAACCTCCTTGGAGAGCAGTTCAATTAATCTCACAGAGAGAGAGAGAGAGAGAGAGAGAGAGAGAGAGAGAGAGAGAGAGAGAGAGAGAGAGAGAGAGATAGAGAAATGTCATCATGACAAGATACAGTCTCAAAAAACACCCAGAGCATGACATATCCATATAAAGTTAAATTGCGCTGCTCACACATACTGTGCTTTCATATGCAATCAATGCAAATGTTTAAGAAAGTGTATATGAATTTTAAAATGATTTCCATAAAAATAGCAGCAAAATTTATTTTCAAAATTCATAATAATAAGAACCATTATTTGTGATTTTTAAGCAATATTGTAAAATATTTTTACTTCTTAAAATAACTGCTTTCTATTTGAATATATTTTAAAATATAATTTATTCCTGTGATTTCAAAGCTGAATTTTTAGCATCATTAGTCCAGTCACACGATCCTTCAGAAAATGTTTTATTTCAGATAAATGCTGATGTTTGAATCTTTCTATTCATCAAAGAATCCTGGAAAAAAAAATGTACTCGATTGTTTTAAATATTGATAATAATAAGAATAATATGAATAAATGTTTGAGCTGTAAATCAGCATATTAGAATGATTTCTGAAGGATCATGTGACACTGAAGACTGGAGTAATGATGCTGAAAATACAGCTGCGCATCACAGAAATGAATCACATTTTACTATAGATTCACAGAGAAAACAACTGTTTAAATTATAATAATATTTCACATTTTTTACAGTATCTTTGATCAAATAAACGCAGCTCTGTTGAGCAGAAAGGAGACTTCTTTAAAAAAAAAAAAAAAAAAAGAACAAATCTTAATTATCCCATACTTTTGGCCAGTAGTGAACATATAGAGCATCTGAGACACACCACGAGGAGACGCCTGTTTTTTTGTTTATCACATTTCCATCTATTATATCTACAGACCAGCAGCACAAGAATGAGATTTGCATGAACGTTACAGCTCTAAAGCAGAAACAGAGGAACAGTCTGCTTCCAATGGACATAAATATTATGGCATGTTGTTGCGGTCAGCGCTTGGCTTTCTGCTGTATTGTTGCTGCACTTTTGGCTGTATTTTAATACTATTGCTTTGCCAATAGCACAGTCAATACGTTTAAGGAGCTGGAGAGAATCGGCATGAGTTCTGCTCTGTAACGATTCCCAATACAGCTGCCTGGAACCGAGCATTGATTCATCGAGAACGCCAGCCGTGATATACCACTGTGTAGGAACCGGTGTATTCTCTGAGAGTATCCGGCCTGATCTTTTCCAGCTTTCTCATACACACACACTCTCAGGACAATGCAAACAGCACAATCCCACTATGAATTTTTCATAACATCATGCTCAATACTAAATGCAATAAGTGTTTCTTGTAAGACGACTCCCTGGCACTTATAGCGCTTGAGAGCGTGGTGTGTTTCCATTCTCAGAGTCTGTTCTTGTGTGTGATACCCACCGCTGACAGCACAGAGACCCTCAGAGACACACAGAAGGTCACATCAACAGATCTGCCATAACCAGATTCCCTCCGCTCAACTAGAACATCCCCAATCCCTTTAGGAAGTCATGCTACACCAGCGTTTGAGTAATCTGTGCTCATCTGGACCCAACACAAACTCACAAACCTGCTTAAGCAGACCGACTCAGTGCATCTGTGCTTTACCAGGGCAATGACTTTGGCTGGATTTGGCCTTTTTAATGGGTTTACATTTTCTGCCTCGAGCAATTTCAAACAGGGGTCATGATCAGATATTTGAGGCTATTAATCTCAATGGCTTTGTGTGTTTGGAGTCTTTTGCGATATCACATGACACTGGTCATCAGAAAAGAGATTAAAGAGCGAGCTATTCCATGTTCTGGGGTTGACTTATATTTTCACTCAGAAACTAATAGTCAATTTCACAAAGTAGTACAAAGACAAGGCAAGTAACATTTAATTAAACATCAAATTTTAGTGGAAACACTGAAATAATATTTTCTTGTAAAACATACTCTGGCAATCTTTAACTTACAAATGATCTTTTACAGAGTATTATCTTTTGTCCTAATTAACTCAACCTAATTAAATACCAACTTGGTATTTGGGAAATTCTCCTCAAGTAAAATCAAGTCAAGTCAAATAATTCAAGAATAAAATAAAAAAAATTGATATGTATTTAAATGTATTTATTTGATAAATAAAAATGCTATAATATCATAATCTATCATTTTTAATATTTATTATTTACATAAATATATCAATTTATTTCAGTTTAATTTGAGGTCATGTTTTTTGTTCATCTATCAGTATCTAATCCCTTCAAGTTTGGGAAGACTCTTAAATTAATTTGCTAAATTTTCTATGCTTTTGTGCTAAAAGACATTTGAGGTCATTTTATATATTGTGTGTACATATAAAACAAATCTTTTCCATGCATTGTGTCTAATAGCATCTTTTATACGTGACTGTTCATAATAGATCACCTGCTAATCAGTCCAATGCACAGTCATAACTTTAAGAAGGAACACAATCATCAGTATTGAACACTATCGAATGTGTCCATTAAAGTTCATTTGCAGCAGAGAGACACTAATGGACGCAGTCAAACCATCTGATTTAGAGATCTGCAAACAGATACTGACAGTCTCATGGAGAGGTTCGCTCCAGCATCCATAACTGTCACGAAAGTGAAAGAAAACAGAGCCACGCATATGTGAGCTACCGAACCGGGTTAACAGGCCATCACCCACCTTTACCACATGACAGCTAGTTGTGTCATTGTGGCATATCCAGTGATATGTCAGGCTTTGTTCGGAAGACGCAAGAGCCGTCATTAATACTGCATGCAGAAGGCTTGTTTATCTCATGAAAAATGCAAGGAGAGGGATTCTTGTGCAGGCCGCTGTGCTGGATCTGCTCAGTTATAATCACAGCTACACCACACGCCTCTTTAAACAAAAGAGAGGAGTTTGGGTGGGAATCTTTCACTACCTCACGATTCAATTCATATCGATTCTTGGAGTCACGATTTGATTAAAAATCAATTCACGATTTTTCGATTTATCATCACGACTTACGATTTTTCATCAACTTTTTTTGTGCACACTACATGTCAAATACACCAGTATTTTAATATATTTTAAAATGAACCAGTTTATATTATGGATAATCCTGACTCAGGAAATCAGTGTTTCCTATTAACTATTAACTTCCTAATAAATCAAAAATATTTTACACTTCCCATTAAGGATGTGCCCAAATCTGAATTCGGTGTTCGGAAAGTATACTACGGAACTGTGGCAACGTCTCCAAGATGCTAAAAGCTGCTTTAAACACAAAGGATGCTCACACCAAATGTTGATTTCATTTAGTTAATAGAAGTTAATTGATAAAGAAAATCTGTTTATGACATTATTTTGACAGCATCCTCATTTTTCAGCATTTTTACTAAAACGTTTAACAGCGCTGTAGCTTCGCAGGAGCTTTCTTGAAGCATCTTTGAGACACAGTTCTTCTGGATTTAGTCTGTCTCAGTTTCTTCATATAATCACAGACAGACTGATGATGATCAGATCTCTGTGTAGAGCACAGAAATCTCACTGGATTATTACAATTAATGGCAAAATGAATGTTTGGAAATGTAATCTGATATTTCTCTGATATATCTCCTGACACACTACAGCAAAAGATAGAAATAACTGACTTAAAAACATTTTTTAGCTGCTGAAAATACTAGTGTTCTAATCATTTTGCCCACCGCTGTATATTAACTAGAGAATTTGCCCAAAGTCACCTGAACCTGACCGTTTTCTGAGCGAAACCGACCGGACGAGCGTGAGAACTTCAGTTTCCACTGGAAAGCTGTGGCGGCTCGATTGCACGCTCCACTGCCCTCTGTTTTCCCGGGCCGGCACCAGAGTGCACAGAAAAAAGTAAAGTGTCAGGCCATAATCAGGTTAGCGTGGGCTGTGATGGATTAAGCCACAGTCGGGGAGACGCTTCTCCAACATTAGGGTGTCTGAGATGTCAGTTGGAGAGCAGTCTCATTAATAGCTCTCCTTCAGATTACTGCATTAAGTTTATTAGCAGCTCCAACTCTGGGAGCACTTTGAGCTCTCGCGTCGACTAAAGCCAGGGTGTGGGCGAGCGTCTGTTTGGCCTCGGTGCTGCCGTTAAAAAACAGCAGAGGCCAAATCTTCCCTGGCTTCTCGTAAACCTGCGAACGGATGGCGGTCTGTCATCTGCATCTCAATAAGCTAATAGTCCTAATGTGTGAAAATTGATTTTTAGGAACATGCAAACCTTGACCTGCTATTCAATTCCTTGTTCACTTTTGTGTTTTTCATCCGTCCTTGCCTTTGATTTACGCCGGGTCATTATCGATAAGCTGCGATTGATTTTTCAGTGACGCGAAGCGAGGGCTTGGAGTGTGGGACGGAGATGAAGACTTTCAAGGAGAGATCATCCAACAAGTCCATCCTTCTTCCGTCCCGAGAGAGGAAAAGCGAGCGGCTTAATCACAGCTGAGCTCTCTATGATCGCCTTAAGTGTCCTTGCCTGGGAACCTCCGAGAAGATCCGCTGATATTCGATCCCAGGTGCGTTCTGTGAAGAAAGTCTGACCCGAGACCCATGAGTTCAGAAACTTAAACCGCAGCTTCAATTAACTCGAACATGAGCAGGTAAGAAGCTTTCGGGACGCGGCCTTCCTCCGTCATCCGTTCGCGCGGATCGTTTTCCCAAGGTGCTTTGGGAAGGCGATTCCCTGACTCGGGATAGTCATAACCCTCGGAGAGCGTCACGCTGAATTTCCCATCTCGGCAGTGTTGGTGATACAGGTAGCCGTTTGTCTGCAGAGCTTCATCCGTTCACATGGAGAGGAGCTGGCTGCTTCTATGAGCCAGTATTAGCTTTCCCCTGAGGGAGAGTTCTAATTAGGTAATTGACTGATGCACAAAGCAGGTGCATGTATCCGTTACAACAGAGCTCGACCTGTTCATTATTAAACAGTGACCCTCTTCGGCGCCTGTGCCAAAGCCTGAAGTGAAAGTCCTCGGAAGATTTGCAGGATCGTAATTACGCTTGCCGTTCGCTCAGCTCCAGACGAGGGCAAAATTCTCTCCTGATGTTCACTCTTAAAAATAAAGGTGCTTAAAAGTTTCTTCACAACCATTTTTTGGTTCCACAAAGAACTATTAAGTCAAAGGTTATTTAAAGAACCATCTCTTTCTTACCTTTTTATAATCTGAAGATCCTTCTTTCGTCACAAATAACCTTTTGTGAAACTGAAACATGTTAACGCTTCTTTATGGAACCATTTAGACAAAAAGGTTCTTCTATGGCATCGTGAAGCACCTTTATTTTTAAGAGTGTTGGCCAGGTGAAAACTGATTATGGGTTGGAATCGAAAATAAATTTTTTCAAATCCTGTGTGGGCATCTTTTATTTTCAGTTGGCGAAAAGTTGCTGTTAAAAATGTATTTCTCTTTGAATCATTCATTCAAGTGATTCATTCAAAAACACTGATTCATCCAGTAATGAAACAAGTAAATCTTGAGTGAGTCATTGAATCATTCCATTCATAAATTCCATGAGATTTTGTTTAGTTGTCTAATATGTTTTCTTCAGAATTGTGAGAGAACTACAACCTCCATTAAAAAAAAAGAAAAAAAGTGTCAATTTATCCAGAATCGTGCGGCTCTATTACGCACACAAACAGCTCTTACTCAAGTTTTCGATTTTTGTTCATGGTATTCAGCAGCAATTTAATGTTTTGCAAAAAGAGACACAAAATAAATGTGTGATATCTAAATGTTTGACTTTTAATGTTTGTGATTTTTATTTAACCACATTGGAATTGAAAATGAATCAGAATTGATCAAATTCAAAGGATACCCGACCCTACACATGATATGATCTCAGTGGACAGAAAAAAAAAAATCAAGGTGGGCTGTGTTTCCCAAAAGCATCGTAAGCCTAAGTTGATCATAGCTTCATTTCTTTCAATGGGTCTGCGATGTACTTAAGTTGCTTTTGGGAAACGCAGCCGTGGGGAGTTATTCTTATGGACAGGTTTCAGCAGTCGCTGATAAAAAGAGGGGCTCCCAGTGAATATAAACTGGACAAAACAGAGAACATGCTCAGAATAGTTGGCTTTGTGGCTCTTAGCATGAGAGAGATGTGCAGCTCCTGCAGCCGCGCTGAGATTATTTACTGAAGTAAGCCAGCAGTCAGGATATGGATTGATAGCTGAGAAGTAAATTGATTCAGAGGCTTGAGCTGCAGAAAACACGAGACGTCTCTGCCATTTTAATTCAGCAGGCCACACATTTCATTTCAAAGAGCCGGGCAGAGTTACGAGAGCCAATCGCAGAGAAGTCGATGTCAACGCCATTACATCATTACAGGCCGAGAGCGATCCAAAGTTCATCTTGACCTCAGCTCCGGTGGACAGGCGATGACCGATCCCTCCGTCACCGCTGGGTTCGTCCATATATTTCTATAGTGCTTTATTACAATACTGATCATTTCAAAGCAGCTTCACAGAAATAAACAGGAAAATAACAATGTTAATGTTCCAAAATGGATTAATTATGAAACAAAGTCAAAGCAGCTCTAAAGAAGACAACAACGTCGTACAAACCACAGTATACTGTATGTGCTTGATCCTTCAATTATAGCACATTTGGCTTCTGAAGTAAAACATGCGTTTTTAACTTTTATTAAATATCCTGAATTAATGATCTGATCATGGCTTTGATGTGACATGAGTGTATTTTCATGTTGACGTGACATTTTTCAGGTTTTGAAGAAAACAATGGGAGAAACCATAAAATAACACATTAGCAAGAAATTGATTCGTCATTGAATTCATTTTTTTTTCTTGAATTAACAAAATAAAAACATTCTTTAAATTGAACATGGGATGCTTTCCATCATTGCCAAACTATACTGTAAAAAATATGATCAATAAATTATGGCAACATATGTTTTTCCATCACTTTAGCTCATCAAATTATATGAGACTTAACACATTTTTTTAAGTGACTTTATTATAAAGTTGAAATGTCAAATACAGCCATTTTTATTATACTTAATTTAAGGCAGCAACTGAAATTAAGATTTAAAATAGAAGTAGGAGGAATCTTTTTAAAATTGTAGTTTAATAATACAATGTTTCCTGAAAATATGCTTTTCCTAGTTCTTAAGCAAAAGACCAATGTAGAATTCTCCTGACACATTTCAATCATTTATTAAAGAAGGGATTTTGAAAGAAGAGTGGTGGGGAGCAAATTTAACATTTCAAAGACAAAAAACAACGTTTATAGCTAATATAATATGTTGTTTAATACTGGAATGATTGTTTACTTTTTGTCAAAAGACAGAATTGTTCCCCTAATTTTCCACCATGCAGTGCCTATCAATAAACAGAAGCAATGTCCTGAACTCATTCCACAAATGAAACTAATGCTTTAATTAACCCTAAGTTATTAGAATGGATCAATCAACCCTAAACCTATCCTACAAAGCAGTAACTCACAACAGCACCACGCATTAATAAAAACAACATCTATGGGGCATTTCAGAGGAAAAAAAAATGACAGATGCACAGATAAAGGTTATAACATGATTATGTTTGTGAGATGGGACTGATATTCAGAAATCTCATCAGCACAGATTAGTGGACATCAGGGTACATCCAGATGTGGCTCTTTTCCAGAGAATTAAATAATCATAATCAAGCGGCCCTAAACAAATAAACAGACAGATCTCCCGCTGGCGTGATTGGATTTATTGGAGCATTGGTTGACTTACATCAAACAGATCCCTTTGTTTGTATAGTGAGCTCAAACAATCAGAGCATTCATGTAATCCAGTCAGACATGTCCATCGCAGGAGAGTAATGGACTGTGTTTTTAGACACATCTCGCCACGTTCTGATTCAGCTCCAATAGAGTTCACTCAGGTGCATCATGTTTTACTATCAACCATAATCTCTTTATGTCTCTCTTACAAGAAATAGGTTTTTGTAATCTTTTGCACAAAGCAAACTTCATAGATTTGAATGTTTTGTTCAACTGTAATTTATTAGAGAAGCCCTCTCATAAAAATCTAATTTTCAGTGATGTTTAATATTGGTCAGCAGCTGCGCTGAGTTATTACATGGATGTCCTCATTCAGTGGACGATTCCTGTTAGCTCTCTGGAGTGAATACGTTTGTAGTTTGCGTTCCTGCAATGATGAGTGTCGGTCTGTTTTCTGAGAAACTCCAGACTCTTTCCACAGAAGGCATTTTTCTGACTGCACTCGGATCTTCTGTGCTCTCTGAAATAGGGCTATTAAAAGCAAAAAAAGTGCCAATAAAAATGATTTTTATGAGATGTAAGTGAAAGCTAAGGCCTCCTTCCTGGAGTTTGGTTCACGTTCATCTTGACCTCAGCATACGCTGCAAAAAAAAAAAAATGATACAAGAAAAAATCAGTGTCTACAAATTCTGGAATTAAGATGCATTTGACAAGTAAAATGACTTAAATTAAAATATGTCTTGTTTTCTGAAAAAAATTAACAAAATTGTGTTAGTTTTTGTTTAAAACAAATAGAAATAGCTGCCAATGGGTTAGCCTTTGAATTAAGATTATATTTCTTACGCCATTGGCAGATATTTTTACTTGTTTAAAGCAAAAAATTTTTGGGATATTTTTACAGAAAACAAGACAAAATATCTTAAGATATTTTACATATCAAGTAACTGCATCCTGATTCAAGAATTTTTAAAAATATTTATACTAAAAAACAAGACAAAAACACTAAGGATGAAATTGATTTTTTGCATCTGAGCCTAACACTGACCGGTCATTCAACAACACACCGATCAACAGGTTTAATGCACATTAAAAAAGAGAACCAGTTACAAGAGAACATCCACAAATGTGGCACGGTTTGAACTGCTGTATGAAAGCTTTCTCTACAATCATGCATTAACAAAACTTCAGTTGCTGGTAAACAGGATAAACCTGAATATTACCGTTTATTAAAAAAAAAAAAAAGACCTAACAAAAAAATAAGGCAACCTTTCACACTCAACTTAAGTTAACTCAACTATCAACCTACAACTTAAAAACTATAGTTCATCTAATGAATAAAAGTCAGTCTGTTGAGTTTTAAAAGATCTGTCAGAGCAAACAAAGATGTTTTTGCATTTAGCAATGCTCATCTTTTTTAACAATCCTCTTTCTTTTAGATGTTTATTTTCAAAGACTTCTACACAATATGGGCAGTATTTGCCTCTTAAAACTAAAGGCAAACATTTATGCTGATAGACAAATAAACAAGTTGTAATGAGATGCACATATACAGTAGCTCAGCACACGATTCTCAACCATGGTGAGGATCAACAAATGTTAAATCAGTAAAAATATGAACTCTGATGAGAGCTAACTGACAGTGACCGCAGCAGCAACAGCATAAATGAAGCCAGTAAAATTTAAAACAATGATAATATTTTAATAATAATTAACATAAAATGTTTTCAAGCTGCAATGCATGCTGGGAACTTGTGTAATATTGTTCGATGTAAAATTGTTTGTTCAGATGACTCAATTTGAAAAGTTGGGAGAACATTTGGATGTGTTGTGAACAAATACTTGAGTATCTAAGTAAGGTTAACAAAACAACTTTTGCTAGCAACACGTTTAGAGTATTTTTGTTCTGTTCACACAAAAAATTAAACTTGACTTTTTTTTTTTTTTTTACATTGGTTAGTAGAACTTTTCGAAAGTTGGATTTTTTACAGTGTGACTCTGTAAAACGTGACCTGTTCCTCTTCAGGTCAAGATCATGGCAGAGCCGGAGGTCAAACACACACCTCACGCCTTAATGAAAGCAATAAATCTGATTGGTTTCCCTTCTCCTCTTTTACAAGCGGCGTGCCGTGTGTGGGAGCGTCTCCAGCGTTTCATTCCTCTCACCAGGTGCACTTATGCTGCAAATGAAACTTGATCACAGTTAAAAGTGGCACAACCCCTGAGAGCAAAAATGCTTTTAGGAACTTTTAAAATGGTGTTTAACAGTGCCACTAAAACTTCCTCCGAGTTCAGACCCACAGAGACGGCGATGGGAGGCTCTCACCTTCATTTCTTAGGGACAGGTAAATATTCTCTGTTGGAACACTGCAAAAAATGCTTTTCTTACGTAGATTTTTTTGTCTTGTTTTCAGTCAAAATATCAAAGAATTCTTAAATCAAGAAGGATTTTATAGACAAGTAAGTTGTCTTAAGTCAAAATGAAGTGAGTTTTTCCTTAGAACAAGCAAAATAATCTGCCAGTGGGGTAAGCAAAATGATCTGATTTCAAACAGAAAACAAGATTATTTTGCATAACCCACTGGCAGATTATTTTGCTTGTTTCAAGCAAAAACTCACTTCATTTTGACTTGTTTTTTTTCTGAAAACAAGACAATAATTTTTACTTGTCTAGAAAATCCTTCTTGATTTAAGAACTTTTAGATATTTTGGCTGGAAACAAGACAAAAAATCAAAGTAAGAAAAGCATTTTTTGCAGTGAAACCAGCTGTCAGAAACGGGCACATCAGGGCGACATGTTTCATTCTTTCTTTTAAAGCCCTCCACTTTTCCTGACATTATATTTCTGATCTTTGGGTCTCAGCGCTCTTTCACAGGCATTTTGAGCTTGGAGAGCGTTTCAGTGTAACTTTTAAAAACAACAACAACAAAAACCTTCATATTAACGTTGAATCTGAAAGTGATCATTTTTCCTTTATGGTGGAGCAAAGTGAAGATTAACGCACTGGTGTCAATAGCGGGTGCTGGAGGGCAGAGCCTCTGACCCCTTCACTCGTCTGCTTGTAAAAACAGCTACGGGGGGCACCGACAAGTCAAGAAATGGAAGCCATGTGACACAAGACAGCGCCTATAAATATGCACAAGATCACAGGGCCACTTAATGTAAGAGAGGGCAGACTTCTCTTTTACCATCGCCACTACAACATCTTAAAAAGTGCCTGTCGTGTCATATGAAACCAATAAAACACAAACACTTCCTTACTCTGAAAAAAGAAAACGGCCACAATCCGCTGTGTGGACTTCAGCTTTCTCTGCACTCTTACCTTCCCCAAGACGGCCTGAAATCTCAGCAGACAGAATGAGCATCAAACCGCATGGAGCCTGCAGAGTTCAAGAGAAAGACGAGCTGCAGTTAGAAATCAAAGTAATAGAAGAGCCAAACAAAACTACTTAATCTCAATTTTTGCGTAGTAGAATGAAGCTCAAGTTCTTTCAACCCTAACAAGGTCAAATGTAAACAATATTGAGAGTTTCCTTGAATTAATATTTCAAAAATGAAAATTCAGTGATCTTCTCAGTCTCCATGTTGTTGCAAACCTGTATGGGTTTAATATATAAGTCATATGAACTACTGTTATCATGTTTTTTGTTATTTGCATACATTTGTGATTTTAATAAAGCATACAATTTCACAGTAAGAATGCCTATAAATCTTCTAAATATGCTGCTGTTACTACAGGTTTGGAATGAAGCAAGGGTAAGTGATGAACCCTTGCAATTGCAAAGTATTATGTAATAATTTTAAACAAATATTTGTCAGTACAAAAAGCATAGTGGTGTATATGTATATATATATATATATATATATATAACAGTAAAATATTTGGTAACACTTTATTTCAATAGTCCACTTTAGACATTCTACTAACAGTAAGTAACTTTGCAGCTACATGTCATCTAGCAGTCATTAGAGTATTAGTAGACTGTCTGATTAATATTTTCTAACACTATTTTGATGGGTCCACAACATACAACATACTGACTATGAGAAACTTTGCAAGTATATGTCAACTTATTCCATTAACCCTAAACCAACCCTACTGAGAGTTAGTAGACATGTAGTTGACACGTAGTTCCAAAGTTACTTATAGTTAGTAGAATGCCCAAAGTGGACTACCGAAATAAAGTGTAACCAGATTTTTAAAATGTTTATAATGAATTCTCTTCTGCTCGCCAAGCCTGCATTTATTTGATCCAAAATACAGCAAAAGCAGTAATATTGTGAAATATTTTTACTATTTAAAATCACTAGTTTTTATTTGAATATACTTTAAAATGTAATTGATTTCTGTGATCAAAGCTGAATTTTCAGCATCATTACTCCAGTCTTCAGTGTCACATGATCCTTCAGAAATCATTCTAATATACTGATTTGCTGCTCAAACATTTATTGATATTATTCTTATGATTATCAATATTTAAAACAGCTGAGTACATTTTTCAGGATTCTTTGCTGAATAGTAAGATTCAAAGATCAGCATTTATCTTAAAAAGTGTCTGAAGGATCATGTGACTGGACTAATGATGCTAAAAATTCAGCTTTGAAATCACAGGAATAAATTACATTTAAAAATATATTCAAATAGAAAGCAGTAATTTAAAATAGTAAAAATATTTTACAATATTACTGCATTTGCTGTATTTTGGATCAAATAAGTATACACACACACACACACACACACACACTATACAGTATATGTATGTACGCATGAATTTTTCAACTATGACTCTGTGTTGTAAAGGATACAGCACAACCTCATTTCTGTTGAAATGCAATCAAGAACGCATTGTGAATGGGTAACTATGAGCAGGGCTGCACTGCTGCCCTTCTATCAGCACATGATTTGAGACGAAGCAGCTCAGAGAAACAGGAAGGATGACATCAAGCCAGAGCCCTTCATTACCTCATAGGAAGGAAATGAGGCTCTGTGCATGGAGCTCCACAAGGGTCTCTGGTGTCGCCAATAAGCAGCAACACCACAGACCCACTGAACATTTCCCCAGCCAGGCTTCGCAGGAAAAATTCATCAAAGTGATGAATGGGACTGCTCTTCACTGAAGACGTTAAACTGAACAAATGGATTCTTTAATTTGCAGAGGGTGGAAGGGGTTGGGCTGCAATCAGCAATAAAAACTGGATTTGAGAAATCCGAATGGAAAATAGCAGACGTCTTTTCATAACGAGATCTCAATGAGCTTCTTCGGCCGAGGCGTGCGACCGCTTGAGCCCAATCGCTGTGACGAAGAACCCAACGTAAAGAGCCTTCCACGGGTCAAGCGGCTGGTCCGAAGCCTCTGATGCCGAAACGCTTTAATCAGGCCAGAATCCCTAATGAATGGAGGCTGAGAGTCTGCTGAGGACTGGAGGAAGAGGGCAGGCAATTTCTGGAAATGATTACTGACTCATTTCCTTGTTTATCGTGCCTTTGAAAGAGAGAGAACCCCATGCTCCAAACCACCTCCGCCCCCCGGCTCGCCACTCTCTTCTCGATCATTGTTGGCCCACTTTTGAACATTTGGCGCATTGGATCAAGCCTGCTCCTGTTTCTTTTCATGTTAGGGGCTGTACCTTCTCCAGCCCTTGTTTCCCTCAAGTGGGAGAGCCAGCTTAGTCTGAAGTTAATGGCTGGAAATCTCCAACTAACCTCCCCAACAGCTGTCTCTTCAGCCTCTTTCTCTTCCTCCTTACGATTCCTTCCTTTCTTAGGAGTTCCCCCTTGTTGTTTTGTTTTGCCGTCTCTCCTCCCTGAACCAATCAAAAGGAGGATGAAGGCAAAGGGCCCGCTTGTTGATAAAACAACCACTCCAGCGAGTTTTTCAAAATTGGCTTTCTACAGACAAGTGGCTGGAGGCCGGAAGGGAGGTGAAGGACAGGCTGTGTAAAGCTCTCTTGTTTCCATCCGAGTCTCGTTGAAAAGAAGAATAGAGGAAGCCTGGCCGTTGGACTTGTCTTTCATTTGGAGTCCACCCTCAAAAGGCAATTGGGGCTTTCGGTCCCGGCGAAGCGAACATTAATAACGTAAGAGCTCAGAATACTGAACTTCACCTCTATGCCGCCTCATTTATTCTATAGACTGCAAATGGGTCTGGAGGAGAATGAGGAGACAGATCTAGAAGACTTCGGGGATCGAGACCTTGACCAGACCTAGAATACATGTAGAGATGTAACGGCATGAAAATTTCTTATCATGATTATATTGACCAAAATTATCAAAGTTATCAGTATTATAACGGTATTGTGCTGGAAATGTTCAGAAAGTACTGACATTATAAAATATCATTTCACCAATTTTGTATTCAAAATCAACAAACAACAAATACAATGACTTTTTGTTTGCATAAACACTAAAACAATAACATTACCAATGACGTCTGGACTTTAAATGACAACATGACTGAAAGCAGTTTATCTAATAACATGTACGACATAAAGCTTTGTCGTAAGATTCATAAAATGGTAAACCTCACATTTCAGCCTTTAAATAAGAAAAGGGTTAAGTCAAAATGATAATTGATTAATAGATGATTACATGTATTTTATTGGCTCCATAAATATTTCTAGATACCGAATTGTTTAAATGTGTAGATAATATATAACATAAGTGCCACAATACGTAAGACAAGGAGCGAGGAGACAAGGAGTAGGTCCGAATGAACAGTCTTTTAATGACAAGTAATCCAACGCAGGAACACGGGAAGACATATAGACATATAACAGCAAACAAACAACCAGGGGAGAACACAGAACTTATAAACAGGGAACGTAATCGGGAAGAACTGAAACAGGTGCGGAGTAATTAATCAAAAACCATGGAAAATAATAATTAGAACAGGACCTAAACCAAATAAGGACAAGCAAGAACTAAATGGGAACACACACACGTGACAATAAGCTTGTTTTTCATCAAGTTTACAGCAGGGTTTACAGCAAGTTTACAGCAGGGCAGACAAAACTACACACAGACTCAATGTAAATGTAAGTCTCTGTAAATCCACTCTCTGACAGCAGGTGGCGCTTATGGAACAGCAGAATTACAGCTGTGATTAAGAACACTACTTCATTAGGTATTACATGGAGTGAAGATGAAAACAAAATGCCATTCAATCTTTTCTGAAGACACTCACATGTGACCCTGGACCACAAAACCAGTCATAAGGGTCAATTTTGGAAATTGAGATGTATACATCATCTGTAATGAATAAATAAGCTTTCTATTGATGTATGATTTGATAGGATAGGACAATATTTGGCCGAGATACAAAATCTGGAATCTGAGGGTGCAAAAAAATCAAGTCAAGTCACCTTTATTTATATAGCGCTTTTAACAATACAGATTACTGTATGTCAAAGCAGCTTTACAGTATCAAATAGGAAACTAGTGTGTCGGTAATGTAAAAAAAAATCTAAATATTGAGAAAATCACCTTTAAAGTTGTTCAAATTAAGTTCTTAGCAATGCATATTACTAATCAAAAATTAAGTTTTTATATATTTACAGTAAGAAATTTACAAAATATCTTCATGGAACATGATCTTTACTTAATATCCTAATGATTTTTGGCATAAATGGAAAATGGATAATTTTGACCCATACAATGTATTGTTGGCTATTGCTACAAATATACCTGTGCTACAGGGTCACATATAATTAATTAATTCATATATTAATTTGTATAATTCCCTTAGCACTCTTTTAAAACCTTGCAGTTTTCCGCCATGTTTTCACTCAAAACGAAACTACTCTGCTGCTGTGCGCACATGACGCTGTTAATGAAAACTGTGCTTTATGCTGGATATTATTTATTTATCCTGAGCTGTTGAAATCATTGTAATTGAATACAGCTTTAATGATATTTAAGATATGGAGCGGTAACACAAACCATAGGGAATTTTATCATGATTTATCGTCAAACCGGTAATCGTTCCATCCCTACATGCAGGCATTGCTGGCTTCTTGTCAAGCATTTTAAAACACACACATCATCTCTTTCTCTAGGGAGACTTTGCCATTTCACCTTCACAAAATTCAGTGGCGCTTGAACTTGTGTGGCAGCGATGACCTCTGCTCACTCCACCTGCTGTTTTTATTTGGTCCCATCTTTATGTTATAGTGATTAATGGACTAGAATGCCCCACCGGAGAGCAAGCATGACCTTCCATTCACACACATGGCTTCCTGTTCATTCTTTCTCTCATCATTTCCACTGACAAGTAAACAATTAACCTGCTTGTTCAGAATCAGGCCACTCCTGACGCGCTGCCACTCTACGCTGCGACTGAACCTCAGCGTCTCAGAAGATGTGGTGCATTCTGCTCCAAACCCTGTACCCCCGGAGCCACACACTCATCTGAAGCCCGTGTCGGTCGTATCTACAGTACCACAGCGAGTCGAGGGTTGTTTTTTTGCGACGTCAGACCTGTCAGCTTTTCACTTGCAATTAATATCTGCCTGCTTCAAGCTCGTCAGTTGTCACAAGTTTAGCACCCAGTCACACGAGCAGACAAATCAGGCTAAGGCAGAATGACACCACTGGTGTGAAAGAAGATACTAATTCTGGATAATTAGCTGACAAGAGCATGAGAGAGAAAGGATGGCGGCGAGGAAGAAGGGAGGAGAGAGAAGTGGCAGTGCGTCGTAAGCGTTTCTGTCAACCGGCGATGTCTCTCTCCTCTGTCCCTCTGACCTCTTTCCAGTCTTCTTTGTCCAAGGATCAAATCCTTCACAGCAGCGAAGCTGCATTGAGATTAGACGAAGCCTGAGGTCATAATACAGAGTAGCAATAATAGATGACAAAGGTATTTTTAGACAAATCTCTCAGAAGATACTGTATTCCAGGGTGCAGCGTGTCCGTAGCCCTTATAAAGGAAAGCTCTTGTGCTAATGGCTTTAGAGAAACTCAACATTTTTATAGGACTGAAATGCATATGCTCCAAACCGTGCGATCTAACAATGCATGTCAACATAAATCAATTAATATTGACGATGAAAAAACACCAAAACAGCTTTCTGTCTGCACAGTCCTTGAGGGAATGGATTGACCGTTCACTGAAAAACTCAATTTCCATTTGAATGCAGTCGCTTCTATTCTCAGCTGTCATAGCAACATTCCACTCATAGTAACATGATCCAAGTGGCCAGCATGTACACAGCAATTAGTGACATCTTTCTTTATAAATTTCCCTAATGTGGCCTTTATATATGTGGAGCATCGTCTGTATTGGTGGGACGGTCAACTCTCTGGTTAAAACTTCAGTCTGATATCCAAGAGGTTTCTGTGTGCTTGGCATGGACTGTGTGAGTAAACAAAGCCTCCACTGTATACTTGCGACTGACATCTGTAAAACAGCATTCTAATTCCGACGCACTTTGGTCTTGTCTCTGACGCGTTCGGTGGCCAGCTGTGTTATTACAGGGTTGTGCTGCAGTAATATGACAGGTGTAAATCACAGAGTTTGGGGCATGTAGCAGGTCATTATCACCATGTGGCGGTGTCTGCTTCATCAGGAGAAGATTAGATGACATTCTCTGCAGCAAAAGGCAGGAGCAAAATGAGAAACATCCAAAAGCCAAGCGATTGCATGTCCAAAAGCAAGAATAGAGCAAGAATACACCTGAAAAAGATGTGCACTCGATGCTGGATGGAAGTTATTGCAAACACAAAGTCCTTGAGCGCTATTAATGGCAAGAATGAATTATTGTTAAAGAAACAGCACAATACCTGGTAGAGTTCAAAGCAAGACCTAGGGCCAGGGTTACTCCAAGGTCACCCTTGAAGTACACACCCAACAGTGCAGTCCCAGAAAAACACACAACACAAATACGCTGGAGTGTTTGTGTGACAGTAACAGTGTGACACTGACACTATAATTAGTCAGAGGTTACAAGCTTTGATTTCTGCCCAGAATTACACTCCAAGCCAAAAAGCCAGCGGGCACGAGGAAACGCGGCTTTGTTTAAAGCACGCTGACATGAAAACACACTTGAAGGGGGAAAGAAACGTTCCGTGACTAATCTGAAGTGACATTTTGGATGTCAGAATTATCGCATCAGCCTGTGGGTTTTTTGGTGTCCATTAAAAAAATCAAAGACTCGAAAGGACTGTTAAAGTTACACCTCACCATGTGAGCGTTGATTGTTTTTATGCATTCATTTAAAGGAGGTCACAGCACCAGACTTCTCCTGACTTCATGTACAGAGGTGTCCAAAAATTATTAGAACAAATGGTTTTAAGTCAGTTCTTTCTATCTTCTGCTGGAGTGTGTCAGGAGGAAATATCAGTTTACATTTCCAAACATCTATTTAGCCATTAATTGTAATAATCCAGTGAGATTTTTGAGATGTGATCTGATCATCATCAGTCTGTCTGGAGTGACATGAAGAAACAGAACAAACTGAGACTAAATCCAGAAGAACTGTGACTCCAAGAAAGCTACCTGCGAAGCTCCTGAGAAACTCTGCTCAAGTGCAGCGAGGACAAAAGCTGCTTTAAACACAAAGGATGCTCACAACAAATGTGGATTTCATTTAGTTCATAGAAGTTAATTGATAAAGAAAATCTGTAAATTACATTATTTTTGACAGCATCCTCATTTTACAGCATTTTTAAACAAGTGCCTAAAACGTTTAACAGTACTGTAGCTTGAAGCAGAGACACAGTTCTTCTGGATTTAGTCTCAGTTTATTCTGTTTCTTCATGTCATTCCAGACAGACTGATGATGATCAGATCACATCTCTTTGTGGAGCACAAAAATATCACTGGATTATTACAATTAATGGCAAAATGAATGTTTGGAAATGTAAACTGATATTTCCTACTGACACACTCCAGCAAAAGAGAGAAATAACTGACTGAGCTTCTGAAAATACTAGAGTTCTAATCATTTTGGCCAGCGCTGTGCTTTGACAGACATGCAGAATTTTCAGCATGGCAGGAGATACTTACCAGCATCAAAACATGCATGGTGTTTCCATCACAATGACCATGTGAAGCAAACGATTCATTCGAGAACTTGATTAGAGGAGTTAACCCCACAGTTGAGCCCATTCCACCGATCTGGGCAGGGCGCAGGGGTCGGCACACACCGCCGAGGTGGGCTCCAAGACAGCGGAGGCCCTACATATTTGAAATGATATCCATTACTGTTTGTGACAGGCCTTCCCGAGCGCACGCTTTGATGCTATCTCAGACTGACAAGCTGAGTCCAGTGACACTGATGGCTTTGGGCACAAATCAGAGGCGGTTTTCTGCATCCCGGTGGCTGAGGCGGCGCTCTGTGTTTTAGTGCCCCTCCTGTGTCACAGGAAGGCGTGAATGGGACGCAGCCAAAAGAACGCATTAGAAGCCTAAATCCCATCCTCTCTTCCGACCCTCGGCACTCGACGCCCTCTTATATCACTCCTCTCCTGCGCTCCCAAAGCCGAAGAGAGTCATCTTTAAACGTCGCTGAAGAGACGAGGCCGAGCGAGTGAAGGCCATACGCATTACACAATAAAAGAAGCTCTTTGCACTGTGTCATTCTCGCTGACAACTAATGCATTCTGCTCTTGAAGTATTTAAAAGCTCATTTTCCAGCATTTTTCTTGCACGGTTTTACATACAAGCTGCTGTATTCATCCTAAGTGAAGACTAAATACTCTTGAAGGGAATTCAGTGCAAGCTCAGCAGGATCATGAATATGTAGGTTAGATGAGTGTGAGTTTAAATTGAACTGGCCATACCCACAGGATTACGTGTGATCAAAGTTTTTACAAGATTGATTTTGGCTAATTATGCCTACACTGTAAAAAAAAAAAAAAAAAAAAATGATTTTTCAAAGTTGTAAATAAAATGAAAATTATTGAAGTGCGTTTTACAAGAAAGTACTATTTGAGTTCTTCGACTTCAAAATTTCATTTGCACTGCAAAAATGATTCTTAGTTTTTGTGTTTTGTTTTCTAGTATAAATATCGAAACATTTTTGAATCAAGATGTATTCACATGACAAGTAAAATTACTTAAAAAATATATAAAAAGCAAAAATATCTGCCAATGGCGCAAGAAAAATACTATTGTTTAGCCTTTAAATTAAGAGTATTTTTCTTACCCCATTGGCAGATATTGTGGCAAAAATCTTTTATATTTTTTTTAGAAAACAAGACTTAATATCTTAAGTTATTTTACTTGTCATGTGAATACATCTTGATTCAAAAATGTTTTGATATTTATACTAGAAAACAAGACAAAAATAGTAAGAAAATCATTTTTTGCAGTGCCTAATTTAATGTGTTATATTCCATCTCTTTGTAATTGTTTGTGTAATTTACTAGATATTTCTTTTTTTGTTTGTGATTGTTTTTGTTTGTTTTTTTGAAATAAGAACATTACAAATGTTGGATATTTACTAGATATTTCTGAGTGAAAACTGTTTCTACAGTTTTTTTTTGTTTTTTTTCAGTGTATTTATTCCCTGATATGTAGATATATAGATATTTTAACTTAACAGGCACCAAGAAATACCTTCCACATCTTTTTCAGATTACTTTATGTTTACATCAAATGTGAAGGTACATTTAAGCATTCTGGAAAATGTAATAGCCCATTAAATGTTCATCTATTAAATATAATGGGTTCACTTTATTTTGATTACATTCTGTTGACTATAAGTAACATTGCACCCACATATCTACTAGCTCTCATGAGAGTGTTAATAGAGTATTAGTTGACTGGTAGGGTTAGGGTTAGAATAAGTTACATGCAAAGTTGTTTATAGTCAGTAGAATGTCTTTTAGGAGACTATCACAATAAAGAGTTAGCATATTAATCAGACAGTCTATTAATACTCTAATTAGAGTAGGTTGGCATGTAGATGAAAAGTTACTTACTGTCAACAGAATGCTCAAAATGGACCATCAAAATAAAGTGTTACCAATATAATTTGATAAACTGAATCGAAATGTAAGCAAGTGGCTTTCAAAACACTAGAAAGTCCAGATTTTGAGTGTATTTAAACTTGTTTATAGGTTATTATTATTATTGTAAAATTATTACTACACTTACAGCAGTTATATGACTTTAACGCGACTCAATTTTATGAAAGTGAAATTTAGTCATCATCTGCAAGCCGAATAAATAATAAATAATAATACATTTCCATTGATGTGTGGTTTGTTAGGATCGGACAATATTTGTCTGAGATACAACTATTTGAAAATCTGGAATCTGAGGGTGCAAAAAAATCTAAATATTGAGAAAATCACCTTTAAAGTTGTCATATTACTAATCAAAAATGAAGTTTTGATATATTTACGGTAGGAAATTTACAAAATATCTTCATGGAACATGATCTTTACTTAATATCCTAATGGTTTTTGGCATAAAAGAAAAATGGATAATTTTGACCCATACAATGTATTGTTGGCTATTGCTACAAATATACCTGTGCTGCTTATGACTGCTTTTGTGCTGCAGGGTCACATATATGCTCAGTGTCCTGTAACTGACCCTATCAGACATCTTTAGTCGCATTATTGCCCACTGGAGATGCTCATGTGCCCTGATGATTGACAGCCCCTCCCATCCAATCCCGCGCCGGCTCTGTGCTGGATTTAAGTGGTTGTGGCAAGCGCACATGCATGGACCCTGCCGTCACGGTCCGTGTGTCACAGGCGTTTGCGCAGAGGTAGAGATCTCGCCCCGACGGCCTCTGGCCACCATGCCAGCGCCATCTCTTCAGCCAGTTCCTCTCAGACCTATTTGTGCTGTTATTTCCCCAAGCCCACATTTATTTCTGTCAGTTTCCATATTCTTGTACTCAAAGCTGGTTTGGGCTTTCTTGGTAGATGTCTCCTGTGTGCTGGGCAGATGAAATCGGAGAGCCACAGGCTGCAGGAACCGGTTTCTGCAGTCTGACTGACGGGTCCGCCACAGGACAGCCTCCGAGAAACGCACAAAACCGGTCTCCAGTGCTGCCTGTCGGAGGCGGTGAAATCAGATCCGTATATACGGCATCTGAGCATTTCCATGATGTAAAAATCAATATTTGAGTTTAGCATCTCACAAACCGAGAGATCGTTTAGGAGGCTGGCACTGATTTCAAGTTGGAGCACGTTCTGGTTTTGATCTGGTTTTGAGTGGACTGGGCCTACCTGTTGGTCTGAGCAATAGTAACCTCTGTTTGGAAATGTTACAATGTGCATAATGGAAATGTAGCGTCATAAATTTGGTTACAATTATAGGCATTCTACTGACTGTAAGTAACTACTCTACATGTCAGCTAACTCTCATTAGAGTATTAGTAAACTGTTAAGTTAGGGTTTGGGTTAGTAGAATAAATTAGTATATTGTCTAAAGTGGACTATCAGGGCTCCAGACAAAAACAAAAACAAAAAAATCAATTAAGCAGCCATTGGCTCCTATAAGAAACAAAATTAGGCGGCAAATAATTTTTTTAGCTGCCATAGAATAAACATGTTCTATTTTTATATTTTTTAACGTTTCAGTCATACTGTCATGTATTTATGTCTCATCTTTTCATGTCTTTATCAGCATTTTAATCCATCTTGTAGATATTCTGGGAACTAAGGTTCACTTAAAGTGGGAGCTAAACGTCTTTTCCAACTTGCGAACTATATGTAGTCACAAAGGATTGTATTACACAGAATCTGTGTCAATATCATCGACCATAACTTAGCATCCAATCCTCCTCAATGCATCCTATAAATGTTGCCATATGTCATGCACACATCCAGTCTGTTTTTCTTCATTAGTAATGTGCAATTATATAGGAGGAGTTTAATTTTATCTTTAGCTCCTTGCATTTTTTCTTATCGTGTAGACAACAGGTTCAGTAAAAATATGAATATGCAATATAGCGCATAAATTTATCAAAATGCTCCTCTTTATAGTTATTTTTTCTAGCTAACTAATGAGCTTATGGATGCTAAATGGTTATTCTGAGGTAAATGAACTGTCACGGTGCATTTTTTACAAGCTTTACACGTTTTCCGCAGTTTGAAACACCGAATGAGCGATTACTTGAGACATTTAGGTAAGATGTACTGTAGGTATCTTATAAAATACCTTTTGATGCCCATTCATGTTCATTTCATACTATAGTAGTAAAGAGAAAGATCTGATTGGTTGATGTGCCGCTTGAACTGAGGCTCTAAAGCAATTGCTCATGCTGCATTAAGAAGCGCCAAAACGGTATTTATTGTTTAAATTTCGTTATGAATTTGGCAGAATTTTAAAGCTGATACTTTGTTTATTAAAAGGTATTAAAGCACAAAGTTTATTGTGATTATTGGACGGCAAGTGCACCACAAATAAGTTCACGCATTAGCAGAACACAGCATATAAACTAAAGATCTTGATAGCAAGAAGCCATATTAGTTTCGATTATAAATAAGAATGGTTAATGATATTGTTAATATCCACAAAGCTGACAGCTTTACCTTTTGTAGTTTGTTCAAACTGTACGTGGAATAGACAGCGCTTTTCTACACTTTTACATCATACGTCTGTCATTTTTGTTCTCTCTAATGCTGCCACAACTGGATTCTGCTTTTAGCAGGTGTGCCGTCAATGCTGGCGGTTTTTACACTAAAACTTTGATGCACGGTGTCTCAGTTTATTACGTCAACATAACAAATGATGTGATCGCAAAACAAGCATGAATAAAGGCATTACGTGCACATTTTTAAATTATAGCCTATCATGTAAATTTATATAGTCGCCAGTGGCGACCTCAACAAAAATATCACTTGTGAATTAATATTTTTGGTTGCAAATGCGATCTGGAGCCATGACTATGAAAAAAAGTGTTACCTAAGTAGGCCTGTTTGAATCAAGACGCATTCACATGACAAGTAAAATGACTTAAGATATTATTTTTTAATTTTGCTAGTTTTTGCTTAAAACAAGCAAAAATATCTGCCAATGGGGTAAGAAAAATTATCTTAATTCGAAGGCTAAACAAAAATATTTTTCTTGCCTCATTGGTAGATTTTTTTGCTTGTTTTAAGCAAAAACTAACAAAATTTGTATATTTTTTTCAGAAAACAAGACTTATCTTAATTCGTTTTACTTGTAAAGTAAATGCACCTTGACTCAAGAATTTTTAGATATTTATACTAGACTTAGAAAATCATTTTTTGCAGTGTTTGGTTAGAAGTCATGGCGATGTTTGGTCAGCGTGCTCTTGTCCAATCTTCCTGATGGCTCTCGGCTTTGCTTTGCTCTTCTATTCTAATGGGATGAGTCAAGCATGCATTGATCTCTACGCTTCGGTTCAGATCCTCCCGTTCCTGCCCTGACATAAACGTTAGAAGAGATTTGTCCATTATATCGACGTTGCTGATTTACCGTGAAAATTCTGTCCACCCCTCCAATCATAGCTAAAGACAAGACCTCCCACAAGCAATGAAAGCCAAGCCACAACTCTTCCCGAAGCGATCGGCGCATCACAGTCACATGCTTTATGTGCAGCTCGCTGCCTGGCGATCGTGGCTGAAAGAAGTGCTATTGTAAAAGAGCTGAGAGCTGTGATTTCCCAAGCCCTGGTCATGGAGGCGCTCTTGGGATCGGCCATCTCTGCCCGCCGCCGCCAGAGTTCCCTGGCAGATCATAAAAGATAATTGCGCAGCCTGGACTTTTAAAGAGTTTCAGAGCGAGAGCTGCAGGGTGGTCAGGAGTTAATGCGTGTTCTCCAGGACCCGGATGCACGCTAGATAGTGTTGTAGTACTGAAGACCAGTCTTAAGAACATTTTTGAAGGTCTTGGTCTTGTCTCAGTCTAAAAGGATTTTATTTGGATTTTTATTGTTAGTTCCTAGGATAGCGAAGTCCACTAAAGGAGGCAGAGCTTTTTTGCATTTGGCTCCCAAAGTCTGGAATAACCTTCCTGATAACGTTCGGGGTTCAGACACACTCTCTCTGTTTAAATCTAGATTAAAGACACATCTCTTTAGCCAAGCATTCACATAATGCATCTCATAACCTTGTACTTCAGTTATATCTGATCAAATGCACATTTTTATTCTTTAGCTTGGGTTGAACACATCATATTTCTTGGTTGGAACAGCAGTTACACTAATTACGTCTCTATTTGATTCTCTGTTTCTAGGAATTACAGAAGCTTCAGGCTGGATCCAACCCTTACGAAGACCTGAGAAGAGATGATGCCGACCCCCCAGAGGACCTCAGATGATGCCAACCCTCAAACAACATGCAAAACTACCAAATTTTGCTATAAGTTTGATAGCAACATATAATCATTGCAGTTACTAGTTTTCACCATTTGTTTGATTACATGTCATTAAATAAAACGCATGATTTTTACTGTGCATTTCTGCCATGTGGACATCAACTTGACTGATCAGCTAATACTAAATATAATGTAGAAACTTTACAATAGAAACTTAAATTTTCTGTAAAGATGCTTTGCAACGATTTGTATCATGAAAAGCGCTATACAAATAAACATAATTTAAAGGGGAATTGTCAAAAATTTAGCCTAAATTAATACAAATGGCCCAAAATGTTAAGATATGATTGCAAAAAAAAAAAATAATAATAATATAAATCATATTATATAAAATTAAGCAATATCACAAGAGCGAGAGAGCTGTTTTCATGAATATGAGCATGATTGCAAAACGTGATATTGATTTTATGCAGACATTAAAGAAACAACAAAGTGAATTAAAGTTTGAGACACAATTTAATTTGTTTTCTTTTTGCCATTTCGGCAACAAAAATAGGTCCAAACAAAGTCCAGCAATCCATAGCATCTGCTGCATTTCTGAGCAGCAAACAGCAGTGATTCAATACTGAATAAATCAGTTAAATAAATAATTTAGTGACTCACACATCAAGTGATTCGCCACCGACTGATGGTTTTAGTATGACATTCATGTTCATATTTCTATATAATTTTTTTTTATTTTTAAAACATCACTCTAAACAATATTTATGCAACTGTAATTGTATCAATTCAGATGCAGTTTCTGTGATGTGCTTGGATGATTTTTGTTGTTAGTGATTTCATTTGATTGGTAACAGCTCTATATAGTGTCTAATTATTGTAATTGTATTTATTGATTAAATATTAGATTTTTTCTGGCAATAAATGTAGATCTTTCAGACGAATTTCAAGAATGCTGGTATGGTGTTGGTCTTGTCTTGGTCTCAACATACTCCTGTCTTGTCTGCCCCTGTCCAGTTTCTGTGCTGGCTTGGGTCCCTAAATCAAAGCGTACAGAAAGCTTTTCATGGCGAAGCTGTCAGGTGGAGGGCCGCGAGACACACCGTTTTCCAGACGTTCCTCTGGAAGTTGACGAGGTGTGAGGGCAGGTAACAGCAGACCACAGTCACAGTAATCTGGGCCACACAAGAGCAGCAGCGGAAGTCCTTTCTTAACGAGGTCCCAACACCAGAACATGAGAAGCAAAGCCGCCGTCCTAGAGATGAGACTCAACGTGTAGATGACTTTCTTTTGTTGTAATTTGTGTAGATTTATCATGGTAACAATGTACACTGCAAAAAATCATTTTCTTACTTAGCATTTTTGTTTTGTTTTCTAGAATAAATATCTACAAATTATTGAATCAAGGTGCATTTACAAGTAAAATGACTTAAGATATTATTTCTTGTTTTCTGGAAAAAAAAAAAAAAAAATATATATATATATATATATATATATATATATATATATATAATTTTGTTAGTTTTTGCTTGCAAAAATATCTACCAATGAGGCAAGAAAAATATTCTTGTTTAGCCTTTGAATTAAGATATTCGATTTTTGCTACAGTTGCACCAAGACTCTGGAATGATCTACCCATTTTTATTAGAATGGCTTCGTCTCTGGCTATTAAAGAAAAAAAAGAAAGAAAGAAAAAGTCAAAATTTTAAGTCTAAATTAAAAACCTATCTATTAATTATCTATTATCTATTAATTAACTACATGTACTGACTATATGGTTAGGGTTAGGATTAGGGTTACTTGCATGTAATTATGCATAATTTATTGTTATTATAATAGTAAGTACATGTAACGTGTAACAAGGACACCTTAAAATAAAGTGTTATCCAATGTAGATATCTGTGCTGGAAATTCGCCTCCAAAATATAACCGTGTGGTAATGCTTGGAGACATATCTAGGGCCAAGGGCCGGATTCACGAAAATCTTCCTATGAAATAAGTTAAGAAATTTCTTAAGATAAATTCCACAAAGTTCGCAAGAATGTTCTTCAGTTTCTCAAATATAAGATTTTTTTTTTCTTAAGAAGAAAATCGCGGTCTTTATCCGACTGAATACATGGCTGAAGACGGACTGATAAACTCGCACTTCAAGGATTGTTTTTTTTTTATTATCTTTTTTAGATTACTCTAATAATCATAATAAGCGCATGCACTATTTTTTTCGCAACCAACTTCGCGTTTTTAATGCGCTGTGTTTTTGTAGTTACTTTTAAAGAGGCTGTCTCAAGATGAAGCAGTCAGTTTCATATACGTCGTATATAAATGCTAAAATTAAAAACGAGCATTTACCATCCCTGTAATTTTGTATTTAAGACAAGTCTGAAGTTACCATAACTTTAAGAAGCTATTGTTTTTTAAGATTCTTTTCAAGAATTTGAATTCTTCTTAGGTTTTGTCTGAAGAACAATCTTAAGAAAAAAGATAAAAAAGAATTTTTGGGAATTCTAGATATTCTTAACTTTTTTTATTAAGTTAGAAAATAAGGCAGTTAAGACAAAATTTCTTTGTGATTCCGGCCCTAGATTTACTAACAGCTTGAGCAGCGCAAACTACCGTCAGTATTTACTAAAGACACGCAGCGAACAAATAGTGATGAAAGGGCGTGGACAGGTTTTTTTTTTGCATCTGAGCTTATTGCATATATGATATGTGAGAACTTCCCTTTCAGACACAACATTTATGAGAGTATTTAAAGTAATCATACAAGGTGATTTACTAAGGTTTGCATTAGTCAGTTTACTGGTATTTGTGATAGATTTTTATCGGATTGCGTTCTCATGCCCTGTTTAACTGAAAATATCTTGCTCTAACAAGTCTTAAAATATGTCACAGTCATTGTTCTGTGTCAAGATGCACACCTTAATGTTTTCTTCTAAGGCATTTTTGTAAAAGTTGCTTAAATATCTTTAAATATTTATCTAAGGCCTAGTCCTGGCTTAAGCTAAGCCCCGTTTGTGAAACCGGGCCCTCATGTTTTAGTTGATTTATTCTGCCGATTATTTTAAAAAAATGTCAATGATTTCTTTTTAATATCATATCCTTGCTGTCTGAAGTCAGAGGAGCCTGAGAAGTGGAATTCATTTGCTGACGCTTTATTAAATCAACGCTGTTTCTCCTGGAGTGAGACGATACAACAGATCCATGGTAATGCAGTGGCCAGGCGCAGCAGACAATCACATTACAGCAATGCATCCGCTGATACACTCTTAAAAATAAAGGTGCTTATTCACAGCGATGCTATAGAAGAACCATTCAGTCAAAGAACCATCTCTTTCTTACCTTTTTATAATCTGAAGAACCTTCTTTTGCCACAAAGAACCTTTTGTGAAACCGAAATATGTTAAAGGTTCTTTATGGAACCATTTAGACAAAAAAGGTTCTTCTACGGCATCGTGAAGCACCTTTATTTTTAAGAGAGTAGCGTCGTCCTGGCCGGTTAGTAAATATTTTCCTGCAGTTCCTCGGTACAGAAACAGGTGAAGGCCTTGAGGAACATGAAAGAGCGGAGCGCTGCGCATGCTTTGGTGTGATCTACAGCGGCGTGAAGGTCTCGGGGTGAGGTTTTATTCTCCTGAACTGCTGCAGTCGTTTGATCTGTCTGACCTGTCACTGGCGTACGGTGAGCGCTGACACGAGCCACACACCGCGCTCGGCCCACCGAACAAACTTGTGGAAACACTGTTTTGAAATGTTTCTAAAACACTGAAATGTCCAGCTTTCTTATCATGATTATAAAATAACTTCAGGGTCACAAAAATGTTTCTTATAATGTTCTACTAACTCTATTTTCACCCAAAATAGAATGTTATTTGACAGTTTAATTTTTATATTCTAAGACTGTTAAAATTTCCTGCTTTCTTGTCCTGATTCTAACATTATTTAAAGGTTATAAAAAGCATTTCTTAGAATGTTCATCAAGTACAACGTTTTGAGAATTTTGATCTCAGAACTTTTTTTTTCAACGTATATATATATATATATAGAATATTAATAAAGTTATAAGAACATTCCATAAACATTATTTTAAGAATGTTCTTCCTATATAACTTTTTAAAAATGGCCCCCTTTCCGCCTCTCATGTCCGACAGAGTCAAAACCGAGGATATTATACATGTTATATACTGTATATAGTAATACACAGAAACGACGGGTTCTTTCACACATTGTCAGCTTGTCATTTTGGAGAGCTTCCAGCTGTGAGGTGACGGTGATATTCACTGAGAGACCAGAACTCAAACAGTCCAAGATCAAATAATCTGTGTTGCCATCCACACTCATTTTATAGCTCTATACTCTACTGTATGTCAACAGTTGATTCATTTGTGTCTGTTTGAAGAGGAACTCCTCAGACATGAGGTCACTGCAAAGAGAAACTTCTAAGCCGTAACATTTTCTCAAGTTGCACGACCTGGACTGGAGTCACACATTTGAAGACTTGCGACAGGACTTGAAGCCCTCTGCCTTGGTAAGACTTTAATTGATTTTTTGTTTTGGTGTGTTTTAAGCAAAAACTTCATAACTGAGAATAAGATCCTATACTGTATGAATGTTGTCCTAAATGTAATAAACAGATTCTTTGCACTTAATTTAAACTCCTAAAACTTGCCATTTCAATGTGAAACTACATCAACCACGAAGACTGTTCTTTTTTAAATCAGTAACGTTCTTCAAAATGGTTTCCAACAGGAGAAAGAAAGGGTTTGACATGAACCATGTTTTTTGGCATATTGATTACTATTTGTATAAGCACAGTTTTACTACAAATACCATGGTTAAACTACGGTTAGTGCAGCAAAACCATGGTTAATTTGTGGTTACCATGGTTTAACTATAGTAACCATAGTTTTTTGGTTTCATTTGTAGTAAAACCATGGTTAATGTTAGTAAGGGTTGGTAAATGAGAACAGCTTTCTAAGCCTGCAAACATGCTGGAAAATACTGAGCCACAGCAGCTGAATTCACAAATTACGTAAATATCTAAAGTTTAAGGAAAAACCTTATTAAAAGATGCAAACCCAGCAGATGTTCCATTTCCAGAGCTACAGGAATGTAAATGATTTCCAACACCAGTGTGAGGGTCAGTTTGCTGTCAGTGGATGTTTGCTGGACATACAATCCGTTAAATACACTAAACACACACACACACACACTGATGCACGGGCCCAAGACCCCAGAGATGCTGACATGACCCACATAATTGGCAAGAAGTCTTGCTTCCTACAATAGGATCAATTTGCTGCATTCGGTCACTGTGGGCCGCTCTGTCCCCCGCGGACACTCGGCCCCGTGTTTCTCCCCAAATCAGCGTGATGCCTCGGCTCGGTCATCTGCTGGCGTGACAGTTTGTCTGCGACCATATGCCACGTGGCAATAAAGTCAAGCTGATCTGCGCAGGGTTGGGGCAGCGCCTGCAGGCCTTTCATGAGGACTTCAGCCTCGCTCTTTGTCTCCTTAAATCTTCCACAGTTATGTGATATAGTCCGAGTTTATCCGCAGTCACCAGGCCTGCAGTGTTGCCGCTGTGCTACTGATCTTTATTTGTCCGATATTTCAGACGGCTCTAATAACACTCATGAAGTTTGAGAGAAGAGATACTAGAACACAACAGTCATGCAGAGCACCATCTCTTTTGTTTGGCTCGTGTTTCTCGCTTTCTCTGCTGCCTTTATATACAGTCAAACCTAAATGTATTCAGACACCTTCGACATTTCTCACATTATCACAGTTTATTCGCTGTAGTTTAGAATATGGTAATAAAATATGACAAGAACTTTGAGTTGAACTGTGTCAGAATGGTAGATGGCAGATAACTTTGATAGAAAGGTATGTAATGAATTCGGTTGAATAGCTGTCAGCTGTTAAATTTAAAAACACAGTTAGATAAAATCAATTTAGCTCAACTAATTACCAAGCAATGCTTCATTTTGTTCAGTCTTGGTGTAAAAAGGTTGCATTAGCAATTAAAGAAAAACACTTAAACAAAACATGCTCAGGTCAAAGTGTCTGAATAATTTTTTTTTTAATCGATTTTACTGGTAGTCCACTGTGTGAAGAATTTTTGGGTATAATGTGTCACAGTTTACTTTATTTTGCTATCCTCACTTACATAAATGAACTATAGTATCTTGCACCCACTAGTAAAAAATGTCAAAAATTTTATCTGGTGTCTGAATACTTTTTGGTTTCACTGTACATTCTCAGATGATATGAGATTGAAAAAAAGAAAAGATAAACAAAATGACCCACATGATGGAAAAATTAGGTTGTGTCTCAAAGTCTCAGACTGCTCTCAGATCCATCACAAGACCAATACACACACACACACACGTCTCTGGTTTGTGTTTAGGTACTCATGGCAGCATGAAAGTCTTCACAATCAAGACTATGATTAACAACTGCATCTGGAGTCAAATCTGAAGGCATGTAACAGGACTTAGACTATGAAAACAACAACACCCACTTGATTAGACTCTAGTCATTTTTTGTTATAAAAAATAAACAAATATGTTTTGTCATAAAACATTTAGCAGTTTTACAAAATAAATAAATAAATAAATATCAACTCAAGATTTTCTTCCCACAGCAAAGCTACTTTAATGGGTACTGGAGCTGGTGCCAAATCTGGAAGCAGGCTGCGCTTTATCATGTGAAACAGTGGCAAAATCCTGTTTCTGAACAAGAAAACCCATGCGGTTGGTGGACAGAGTTCCACCACAAACCCCAGACCCCAGACCCCAGGTCAGTGGAAACGTAAGCTGCTTCAGGTCGAGCAGTAAATGCGACACGCATTTCAATCAGCTGTTCGAGCAGACCACACCAGATCAGGCCTGCGTTTCCCAAAAGCAACTATGGTCGCAAGTTCTGTCGTTACCGATAGAGTTCAATGGAACTAATGACCATAGTTAGCTAACGATGCTTTTGGGAAACGCACCCCAGGTCAGTGACAAGAATCAGGACAACATGGAGTGGTGATATTAATAATAATAATAATAATAATAATAGTAATAACAACAAACAAACAAACAAAAAAACCTTTGTGATATAAATTCAGTGTGTTCTAGTAAATAATACTCTTGTTTTAAGGCCAAGTTGAGGATTGGTAACTAGACTGACAATGAGTTTGTTGCACCTCTGTTATTTGCACATCTTTAACTGTATTAGCAGCCTTCATCAGTCACACCTTACACACACACACACACACACACGTCTGGTTTGCTATCCTTGTGGGGACTCTCCATAGGCATAATGCTTTTTCTACTGTACAGACCGTATATTCTATTGTCCTACACCTAAACCTACCCCTTACAGGAGACTACGGGCAATTTCATAAAACACCGTTTTGTATGTTTTTTAAGCCTTTTGTTTAACGGGGACACAGGAAGTGTCCTCATAAACCATGTTTACATTGTAGTACCCATGTTATTTTGCACATTTGTGTCCTCATAAACCATATATACCAGTACACATACACGCACGCACACACACACGCGCGGGCAGTCACATGTGATTGCCTCTGATGAGCCGCAGCATCTGCGGGGCAGAGCCATGTGTGTGTGAGAGAGAGGTGACAGGTGAGTGACAGGTGTCCTGAGGAGCAGCGGGGGAGGGCTGCCACAGGTGAGGAGATGCCACGGCCGCACACGCCTGGTGTTTGAGGACACTTCTGGGCATGAGTGACACAGGTGAGGACGGAGACGAGCGCAGCAGCTCAGGACACACAGAACATCGGCCAGACAGACCTGCATATTGTGCACAAACAATAAATCCTGCTGTGTCTACATTACTGCAGTCACGCCAATCCAGACAGGCCTTCGTTAGAGCTTGTGCTGTGACCAGCTTCGCCACACTGTTAGAGATCTGCAGACCTGAGTAGGGCTGGGCATTGATTGAATTTGATCAATTCCAATTCCGATTCTGATTATTGATTCCGATTCTTATCGATTCCCAGTGTCGATTCCAATGTGGTTATAAAAAACGTTTAGATATCAAATTAATTTATTCTGTGTCTCTTTTTGCAAAACATTTCATTACTGCTGAATACCCTGAACAAAAATCAGCAGACTACATAAAAACTGGACTCGATTGAGAGCTGTTTGTGTGCAAAATAGAGCGGCATGATTCTGGATAAATTGAAGTAAATTGTATTTCTCTTACAATTCTGAAAAAAAATATTAGACAACTAAACAAAATCTCATGGAATGAATGGAATGATTCAATGACTCACTCAAGATTTACTTGTTTCATTACTGGATGAATCAGTGTTTTTGAATGAATCTCTTGAATGAATGATTTAAAGACA
Organism: Onychostoma macrolepis; assembly: GCF_012432095.1. Taxonomy (NCBI): domain Eukaryota; kingdom Metazoa; phylum Chordata; class Actinopteri; order Cypriniformes; family Cyprinidae; genus Onychostoma; species Onychostoma macrolepis. The sequence goes on from NC_081159.1 coordinate 420,545, forward strand.
AATACATTGTTAACAGCCCCTATTCGAGATGCGCTCACAGGAATTGATAGGTGGAATTGAAATTCTAATTTTACAACAAGTATCCGATTCCTGACCTTAAGTGTATCTGATTCTGGAATTGGAATTGATTTTTGATTCCAACCCTAGATGTGAATGATTCCTCAGATCACGTGTGATGCTGCACTGCCAAAACATTTTTTGTTTTGTTTCTAGTCAAAATATCTAAAAATTCTAGTTAGCTTCTAGTAAATGCATCTTGATTAAAGAATTTTTTAGATATTTTGACTAGAAACAAGACGAGCCATTTTCTCCTGCTGGACCAGAAAACAGGTGTAAAAATCCCATAAATACACAAGACACGTCTACAAACCAGAAGATCACCGAGACCCGAGGAAACCTAGCAACCATCCAGAGCACCCTAGAAACCGTCTTCAGTACCTGGCATTGTATATGCAGCATATTTTTTAAACACACTGCAAAGGTATTAAGTGGATGAAGTTTAGTATATTCATATACTTTTTGTAATATTTTTCCTCTGCTAAACACTGAGGGAAAAAACACTGTCTACGTTAAACAGTTTGAAATGTGTTGATGTTGTATGTAATAGTGTTGGGTGATGTGCACAATTGTCATATCGTTGTCAGCCTGTGAGGTCACCGATACACAATATTGTTGTGCTAATTTATTTAATTGTTTACTTACTCAGTTTCATTGCCGGAAAGTGAACCAACTCCAGCATAATGCTAAAAGCAGCCTAATGTTTTTAAAATGACTGAATTAACATGATAATTTAATAGAAACATTGTAAGTTACTAATTATAATGCTTACATTTCCTCAGTTATTCACAAAGCAGCTACAGAAAACGAGCACAGAACATCATCACTGACTTCAGTCTAGCGTGAGTTTATGCAGTTTAAAAAACACCCATTACATCTCTAATACTTACATCTGCACTTCGTTGTTTACGATGAGAGAATTTGCGAAAGAGCTGAATTCAGTGCATTGAACAACAAAACTCATCTATTGCGCTCATAAACTCAACATGGAAAAAGAAATATGATAGAACAAATAGGCTCTAATATTGATAAAATTGTATTACTACCCTGATAATAATAATCATCTTGCTATAATCAAGGCATCAGTCACAGGCGATATCTCTGACTATCGTCGAAAACATGATACTATCTTCTACACTGGCATATATCTAAAAATTCTAAAAACAAGAAGGATTTTCCAGACAAGTACCAGTTATTGTCTTGTTTTCAGAAAAAAACAAGTCAAAATTAAGTGAGTTTTTGCTTAGAACAAGCAAAATAATTTGATTTCAAACAGAAAACAAGCGAAAACAACTTAATTTTGACTTGATTTTTTCTGAAAACAAGACAATCATTTTTACTTGTCTAGAAAATCCTTCCTGATTTAGGAATTTTTAGATATGTGGTCTGGAAACAAGACAAAAAATCTAAGAAAAGCATTTTTTGCAGTGTATCGGCACAACCCTAGTATGTAATGCTGTAGATGAATGAGAATGAAAGGCACTAAACGAAGGAAAACAAAAACAGTGCTGATGAAAGCATTAGAGTTGCACTTAACAGCTGACATACAGTAAGAGAGCAGAGGTATATTACACACACAGCTTCTGGAAGCAGATGCCTTTATCCAAAGCGACTTACAGAATCTTATTACAGGATCAGAGCTGTCTTTGCTGAAAGGCACAGTGATGATGGCTGATGGCTCAGGCCTCGAATGACTTGATTATTAATCAGTATTGGTAGTATTAAGAAATGTTCAACTTGGTGCACAGTGTGTGACGTTACAGAGACTCTTCTGAAACTTTAAACAAATGTGAGCATGTTAAAGAGATTTTTTTCAGGAGAAAATGTTGAGAAACATTAGACATCTCATTTTTGATTTTGCTGTGCTCTGGGTTTCTCCACCCAGAGAGTCATTTTAAACATTTCTAACAGTGACCTGCTGCCTGTCTCCTCTGATTCCACGCTTCGCTGTGATTCGAGTCTCATTTCTCAGCGGCCTTTTAGCATGTATTAGATCCATAACTGCATTAAAAAATGATTGAGTGCCCCATTGACGCTGAACCCCCTCGCCTCGCCTCCACACGTGATCAGGACTCACTTTTCATCTTCGATGGAAGTTGTTTTGTTTTAACCTTCTAGTTTCTTATGTGCATTTTCTGTGATTAGCAGCTTTTCTCTTTGCCTGGCAAATGTATTAATACATGTATAGCGAATAAATACATAATTTGCACCACCTCTGAAATCACTTTCCTTTCCAGTTGATCTCATCAGTCCCTCGTATTCTTCAATCTGCTGTCATTGATAAAATCAAGCCCCGGCCTTCTCCCACTGAGTATCCTGTTTCGCTTAAGTAAAACGCATTATGGAAGTATTTCCTAATTATTGTTGTCATTAATAAAATATAGCATCTGTCATCACTCATTGTGCAAAGAAAGACAGGCTTAACAAATCCGAGGCTAATGTCTAGTGCGAGACAGAAAATGTGCAGAAAACGCACTTCAAGATTACTTTCTCAGACAAAGATTTTGGTTTGTCACAGAGAGATAATTTATTGAACAGATGCATGTTTTATTCAGGCCGACAGCGGCATAGTCTGGTCGACATTTCAGCGTTGCGTCGTGTCGCATCCGTCACTGCAGAAAGCAGCTGTTTATTACTGTCATTCAGCGCTCATAATGACACATTAGCCTTCTTACTCACAGCTGCAAATGGAAACCTCCATTCAGTCACAATATGACAGCAAGCGCCGCTGAATAATCACTCAATCTGCATTTTCTTTGCCTGACAGAGTTGAAGCGGCTTCAAAACAAGCAGCAGCTCAGCTGTGAGATGAGGTTGCACTAGCCTGCAAATTGAAATGCCAAACATCCTGGCATCCAGAAGCCCAAACACAGTCCATCTACAGCAGGTCACGTCAGGGTCACGAGTGTCTTGGGTTCCAGACCGATAATCCTCCCTACGATCTGAAACTTTGCACCCTCGCGTGTTTTGCGCCGTAACGTTCAGACCCAAGCACAAATCTGCTGATTGATTGGCCAGTGACTCCCCAAATGAATGACCCAGCTTGAAGAAAGTCCATGGATTAAGTCCAGAGGTCCCGCTGGATAGAGGAGAACGTGGGTAATTTGTCAGAGCGCTTCCATCTGTTTGGGCGTTTCCGTCTCAAACGCGGCTGGCAGATCTCTGAGCGTCATCCGTCAGGCCACGGCATGCATGGCATTTACAGAAACAAGCACAGAATGGCCATCAGGAGAAGCGGGAAGCCAATTTGACCCGCTTTTTAAAATTATTATTAATATATAATTGCCTGCCGAATGCACTAAAGCAATTATTTCCCAATTCGCCATTCGATAATAATTGGTTAAACTGCAAAAAAATGCTTTTCTTACTTAGATTTTTTTGGTCTTGCTTCCAGCCCAGATATCTAAAAATTCCTAAATCAAGAAGTATTTTCTAGACAAGTAAAAATTGTTTTCATAAAAAAACAAGTCAAAATTAAGTGTTTTTGTTTTTTGTGGGGTTTTTTTGTTTTGAAATATGATTATTTTGCTTGTTCTTAGCAAAAACTCACTTAATTTTTAATTTTTGTTCTGAAAACAAGACAATAATGTTTACTTGTCTAGAAAATCTTTCTTGATTTAAGAATTTTCAGATATATTGGCTGGAAATAAGACAAAAAAAAATCTAAGTAAAGAAAACTCCTTAGTATTTTTCTCTTGTTTTAGTATTAATGTCTACAAATTCTGGAATTAAGATGCATTTACTCGACAAGTAAAATGACTTAAGATATTATGTCTTCACTATAAAAAAAAAATTTAAATAAAGTTGAGAAAACTTAAACGTTTAAGGCAACCAGCTTCAGCAGAGTGTTCAAAAACCAGTTTTTGAGTTCTCTCAATTTATTTTTGCAGGAGATTGAGTTCTCAACTTTTTGTTGTACAAACTTAAAACAACAAGTTGAGAAAACTCAAAAATCTGCTGAAGCTGGTTGCCTTAAACATTTAAGTTCTCTCAACTTTTGATTTTTTACAGCACTGCAAAAAAGAATAATAATAATAATAATAATTTTAAAAAATGCCTTAAACTTTTAAGTTCTCAACTTTTTTTTTTTTTTTACAATGTTGTTTTCTGTAAAAATGATCAAAATTGTGTTAGTTTTTGCTTAAAACAAGTAAAAATATCTGCCAATGGGGTAAGAAAAATAATCTTGTTTAGCCTTTGAATTAAGATTATTTTTCTTACCCCATTGGCAGATATTTTTGCTTCTTTTATGCAAAAAATAACAAAAAAAAAACCAAGAAAAAAATCTATTAAGGAATTTTACTTGTCAAGTAAATGCATCCAGATTCAAGAATTGCTTTGCTATTTATCCTAGAAAACAAGACGATTTTTTTTCTTTTTTCTTTTTTTGCAGTGTACGTCTGACAGCCAGCAATTCTGAAGAGGACTGAAGTTCATCATCAAGCATAGTTTTTGTTGCAAAAAACAGAAAGAAAAAGAGATGTCAATAGTCAGCATGAGGAATGCCAGAAGTGTGACCGTCTTAAGATTGGCTGGCCACCCTGGAGATTGAGTGACCGGTCCTACAGAGTTTGACTTGTGCTGAATGTTGTCTTCACAGCAGGTCAGGGAAACTCCTGGCAGGGGTCCGAGAGCCTCATTCATCTACACTGCTGTCCCATGAATGCAGCCAAACACTATCATGTGCTTCTCACATACTGACCTGCTGTTTACGGCACCATCGCACTCTGAATAACGGCACAGCTGTGATCCATGAATTAATATACACTGCTGTTCAACAGTTTGGGATCAGTAAGGTTTTTTGTTTTTTATGTTAGTCTCTTTTGCTCATCAAGGCTGTATTTGATCAAAAATACAGAAAAATAAAACTAATATTGTGAAATATTATTCCAATTTCTAATATTGGTTTCCTATTTTAAAATATATTTAAACATATAATTTATTTCTGTGACACAGTGCTGAATTGTCTTTAGCCATTACTCCAGTCTTCAGCATCACATGCTCCTTCAGAAATCATTCTAATATGCTGATTTATGATCACTTTTTATCCATTTAACACATCCTTTCTGAATAAAAGTATTAATTTCTTTAAAAAAAATTACTGATCCCAAACTTCTGAACGGCGCTGTAGGTGAAATTAGGAATGTTATCACATGTTCTTGTCATTGGAAAGTTGTGGCCAATAGGGACCGTTTTTTAAAAGTTCTTAAAGTAATGGAATGTTCTTACAACTTTATTAATATTTGATATACGTTTTCATAATGTTAGGAGAAAACGTTCTTAGAACAACATTCTCAGGAACATCCTTATGATGTTATTTGTAACTGATGAACGTTCTCATAATGCTGAAAGCGTTCTTGGAATATTAAAAACAAACGTTCAAATGTCATTTATTTTGAGTGAAAATACAGATAGTAGTATGTTTGACTAACCTTTAAATAATGTTCTAATCGTGACAAGAAACCTGGACATTTTAACATTCTTAGAATATGCTCAAATAACATTTTATTTTGGGTAAAAATAAAGTTGTGAGAAATGTTTTCGTAACCTTTAAATACTGTAATAATGGTGATTACGAAAACAAGCTCATTACGGTGGAAAATTCTGGTTATAAGGCAACACCTCCTCCTTTATTTCATCTCTAATGTGTTGTTGACAGTGTAATAAAGATTTTACACAAACCTGTTTGGCTTTCTGCAGCGTGCACATGTCGCCAAGAGCACTATGTCATGTCAGTGCCTGTCTCTTCTATCACCAACATACACATGATATTTTACTGCCATTCAGTTTTTTGACCAGGACACTTCAGCTGTGACTGCAGCTCAAGGGAAAGAATGCACTGCTAAATATGGAGCTCCTGCTTGTGTTTTATATAGTTTAGATCTGCAGAAAGGGCCCTGAGAAAACAGTGTGAGAATTTCTGGCCCCCTGGTGTGAACCGCCTCAACGTCTGAACACAAACAGCACATTTATTTTTCATTTATCAGGAGATTTCATTTATCGCGTGAGGAGAGCGAGTCGATCTGACAAAGAAGAGTGAGGTAAGAAAGATGATGGCCAAACATTTAGCTTCGAAACGAAAAGCAAAAGCACCCATTTAAAAAATATTTGGATTTTGAAAAGCCTGTTGACTTTTGCCATGTGTGACCCTGCAGCACAGAAGCAGTCATAAGCAGCACAGGTATATTTGTAGCAATAGCCAACAATACATTGTATGGGTCAAAATTATACATTTTTCTTTTATGCCAAAAATCGTTAGGATATTAAGTAAAGATTACGTTCCATGAAGACATTTTGTAAATTTCCTACCATAAATGTGTCAAAATTAATTGTCCTATCCTAACAAACCATACATCAATGGAAATTATGTATATATCTCAATTTAAAAAAATTGACCCTCATGACTGGTTTTGTGCTCCAGGGTCACATATATCTACCTTGATTTTGGCAGGTTTTTTTTTTTTTTCTTATTTATTTGGTTCCAGCGTAGTTGCTGATTTTCAGGTTTGTAGTGATACTGAGTTTATAAGTGAGTTTGTCGTTGTACTGTTTCGTTGTTGTAAATTCAAGCAATTGACACCGAATTGCTGCTAATTCAAAAGTGAAAGTAAAACGCACACAGGCATTTACAAGCTATTTAAAAGCAATGAAAAGCAAGGGACAAAAAGGGGAAAACTCTATAATGCAAAAAATGCTTTTCTTACTTAGATTTTGTGTCTTGTTTCCAGCCTAAATATCTAAAAAAAAATTAAATCAATAAGTATTTTCTAGACAAGTAAAAATTATCTTGTTTTCAGGAAAAAAAAAAAAAGTGAACAAGTGAAGTAAGAAAAGCATTTTTTAGCAGTGTGCAATGGGAAAATTTCCTCACCATCTCAACCCTAAGCTACAGCCGCTGTGCATGAAGCATGTAACACAGCGAAGGAAAGTTTACAGTTGTAATCAATGTTAGGGGAACTGAGCAGACTGATGAAAAACCCGCATTAACGGAAAGAGAAGAAGAACTCTGCACGAGCCGGGCTGCGGGAGCCGTCAAATACTTCCTGGTCAAACTTCCGTTTGTGAAGTCGTAACGTCACGACAATGGCACTTTGACCTTGCCATAACAACTTCTGCTAACGTTATCCCATTCTCCAGCATAACCCAAGACAGGAGGCTGGAGCACAAGGAACAGCAGCTCGGGAGCAAGAAGAAGAAGAAGAAGTGTTCTTCAGGGCTCTGACAGCATATTGGGTGACAGTCTATAACAGCGGCATGGACTCGTAAAGCTTACAGCCCCTGACGTCCGTCTGAGTCACCCATGCCTCATGCCACCGTCTCTCGGTTCCTTGCACCATCCTGATGGCAAGTGTTCATATACATTAGTGTTCTGGATGGTAACTGCGAGGGCTGACCGCAGAACCGCTGACCTCTGGAAGGAACAATACCCCATCCGTGAGGTGGCCCATGCGCGCTATAGAAATAGAAACTCGCACAAGCACGGCTAGCGACTGTATTCTGAATGGATGGAGGTTACAGGTCTCTGTTTAATGGCCCGTCGTGTTTGAGGGAGGAAGGGGTTCACAGCCCTCAGACAGGATTGAGTTAGCGTTCCTGCTCCAAGCCCCGGTTCACAGTGACTTGTTGGTGATTTATCTGATGGAAGGAATTCAGTGAAGGGCTGGGATCTCTACTGTAACCTTTTACCCCCACCAGATGTTCACTCTGAAAACACGATAATGTTCATCCCTAAATCCCCATGCAAACATATCAAGTGGCTGCTATATGTGTTTGTGGCAAGACTTAGTGAAATGACAGAGCGGCGATGGGAAAGGATTTTAAACAGAACCGGCGCGGTCAGACGCTCCATATGCTCCAGGAGAACGTAATAAATACTAGAAATCAGTGTTGGGCTAGTTACTCAAAATTTTTTATTTATTACTCATTATTAGTACTTATTACTTTCTGGCAGGAGTAATTAGTTACACAACTAGTTACATTACTTTTCTCTCACACCCCACAGAAGTTGCATATCTTCCTCACAAAAATCTTCTGAAATGTTACTAACAATATATTTCTGCCTCATCATTTCACCAAAATCCACACTGGATCACAGCTTGAAGTTATTAAAAACACTCAATGGTTGATTGATAGTCACCTTTAAGTAAAAGTGTTGTATTAATCTCATTGTGAAGCTTGAAGTTAATTGTAGCAACAATTTCTCTGTCACATACGATTATATTTCATGATGTATTTTATCAAAAGAAATCACATGAGTTCTTAAGAAAATGTTTATTTTCTAAAAAGATTTTTAATTCTAGTAATACAATTTATATTAGGATCAAAGGGATGTGAGTGGGCAAGCCATGTAACGCCAGAGTAAAGTAATGCCATAACTTGTGTTCAGATCATCTTTTCTCCTGACAAAATCAATGTAATGCCAATATTTCCATCTGCTAAATATAAGCTTGCCTGCTGCACTAATGACTTCATGTGCCTGTGAAAGTCATGGAAATTATGAAAATAAATGGATTTCAAATCAGTAGGGTTTGAGGCATCAAAAGTAACTAAGTAAGGAGCTGTTTTATGGATGGTAACTGTAATATTACTGAAATCTTATTAGTAATTAGTTACACTAAAAGTTACTGCAAAAAGTAATATTATTGCTGTAACTAGTTACTGCCCAACACTGCTAAAATGCACAACACACATATAAAACAAACATCATTTCATACTTTGAGAGTGAATGCATTTCATGATTAGAGTTTTGCTGTAGCTTGTGTTTCCAAGATGTATTGTTCACACCATCACCAAAGACAGGAACCATACAGTCGTTTATACTCACAAAAACGCCTCATTCCAGGCTTAAAGAAAAAGCTGTTTTTAATTGATTAAGAGAAAGCGGTTTAACACACCTGGATTTCTGCCGGAGAGTTTAGCTTATGTGATTGTCTAACCAAAAACCAGCATTCCTACAGCTTTTTGCAGAGTGCAGATGTGCTTGGAAAAGACCAGACATCTAAAGTAAGAGAAAGGTGTGGAGAAAGTCTATTATCTAGAGAGACTAAGAGCACACCGCCAACATGCTGCATGTTAAGTGCAAATGCCACTTTTGTATCTTAAGCAGCCTTCTTTCAATAAGAGGCGTGCGTGTAAATGTGCTTAGTGAGAGTAGGAAGACACGCTAAAGGAGGTTTAAGCCTTCATTAGCTGGGTTTCCATCCAAAGTTGCGAATTTAACTTGTGCACAAAATTGGAATAATCGCATAAAACATTTGCAAACAAGCAATCCATCCATCCAACGAATCAAAGAGAACAAAAACGTCACTTCCTGATAAACTGGCACTATAAATCACTAAGAAAAGTGGGAGAAGCAACTGAATATTATAATTCTTATATATAACAAATAACTTGCGCCTCGGAGCGAGCAGACGTAACACAATAAACACAGTCAGTGCTTTCGGCGGCGGATGGTTCTGTTAGAAAGAAATACTTTGACGACAGACTTTGCTCAGGCATTTCAGAACGACCAAAACAACACATAGATGCTGTGAACGAGATCGATTTATCCGCAGAATGCATTTCCATCTCTCATTATTCGCATTAACCCTTTTTCGCACAAGTCAAAAACCACCTCAAGCAAGCGTAAAACCTTATTGCAAATTAAGGGATTTTTATTCTAAATTTGGCGTCTCCATCACTCGTTTCTCATGCGACACTTCAAAATGTGCATTAAAATAGGGTGATGGAAAATAGCTATTGACTCAGTTGCCATCCCAGATTTCTAACCACGAAGCTGTGCAGTCGCTGTATTCTTTGTGATCGCTAGGTGCTTACATACTGAGCAAAGTCAAATTAATGTCATGTCGTGGTTTCCAGTTATGCACCACAGTTTCATAGTTAGAGTCAGGGGTTTTGTAAAGTAAAAGTGATGCCTGACTTAGCAAACACCACTGATGATAATCCCTCACAAGACTGAATCAAACAGCCTGGCCTCATTTCTCAGACAGAGTTTCAGCGGCTGGTTAATAACTGAATGAGAGTGACGGGACCAGACAGACAGAGAGAGAGACTTTGACAGTCCCAGCCAATATTTGTCACTTCAGAGTGCATGAATTCTTGATTTGATGTGCCTTAATTGATTCATCTCTGCTTACCACTGGCTGTCTGTGGGACAGGACACTCCTGAGCGCTGTAGGAAGGGTCGTGAACTTTCTGACCTCTGCTATGACCCCAGCACCAGACACAGCAGACAATCATGGGCAGAAACAGAAGCAGTTTCTGGACCATTTAACTAGTAAAATGTTGATATTATACTTACAGGTGAATCGAGAGACACTGAAAGAGATTGCAGTCTAGTGAGGGCTGCTCATATGTGAATATTTGGAAAAATCATTGCTTTTTATTGCAATGCTTTAAATAGTGATGTATTCCCGTTTTAAGTCTGTGTGCATTTAATCTGCAAGGAGGAGTAATAAAACTTAATTTGTCTGTCTTTTCGAAGGCTGTGAACTTCGCTCTGCTTCTGCTCTGTTACTATGGTTTTCTTACCAAGGTTGGCACAGGTCTTTGTGAATGTTGTTGCATACTGTCATTGTAAAACGAAATGAAGGTAAAATTTGTCATTTACCTTGGGGTGTTCTGAAAGGCCCCCCCCCTCCTCCTCCTTTCCACAAAATTGATTTAGACCTCCATTTCACAATGAACTGTTATAATTGAACAGCTCAGTGGACTGACCCTCAAAGTGAGGAGAATTTGAAGGACGATTTCCTAGTCTCTACCTGAGGATTTAGGAAACATAAAAATAAAAGGGTTAATCATTAATGCTTAAAAATATACAGTATATCTCCCATCCTCAATGAGGTCCGCTGTCATCCGGTGTGATTGGCGACAATGACACAATAAACTGGGCATTATTATGTTATGCACTGAAATACTCTGGTGGAGTAGTATCTAAGCGTGCTTTGTGGCGACCGGTAGATGCGACAGAACCTTGGGATAACCCAACAATTTCTGAAAACATTATATGGCCACTCTTGCTATTTGAAGTACACTTTATTGCCTTTCTCTGCCTTTCAAGTGTGCCTCACTTCAGGCATGCGATACCTTTAATCTCGCTTTAAGGTTTACCATTTTATGATTAATTGTGAATAACAGAGAAAGAGCGAGACGAGCGTCTTAAGGCCATGTCAACAGAGAATTTAGTTTCCTGCATGATAGCTCTTAAAGTGGGTGCTACGGAGATCTTGTGATCACGTTAAGTCCTTCTTGAAGGGAAAAAAGGTGCGGACGAAAGCTTCCTAAAAGCTCCGGAAACAGTAATCGTCATGGAGCAAGTTGCCAGTTGGAATTTTATTAAGCACACGCTCGACCGCCTGCTTCCCCTCTCGTCCATTATGTGCGCGCTAATGTCACATTGATTATGCTGATCGTAAACTGCCTTTGTTTGGCTTCGCCTCCCTGTCAGTCAAAGCGTCTGCTGGGACGGGAGCGAGTCTCGCTAAAAGCTGCCTTTTCCATGTTTGTGGCCGTTTGAAGCAGCTCTGAGCATGACGCCGTTCCCCTAAGAGACCCCATTTCCAGCTGCATTTTGGTGTATTAATTGCTTTTTAATGTTTTCCTCCTGTTTCAAATGTGACTGTGTACAAACAAATCAACAATAATGGAGGCTTAAGTATTTTTCTGATTGGGTCAAGAGAAGGAGTAAAAAGGATGGCACTGAATAAACCATAGAGGCAGGGAATGAGGCGACGGCGCTCCAAAGGATTGAAGATTGTCCTGCCAGAAGCCTCGTCCCATGTGATCTATTCCCAGTCACAGAAGCGATGCAAGAACCAGTGCTTGGTGAATCTTTCGGGAACAATTTGAATGCATCTGACAAGTTAAGGAAGCCGTTTTAACATCTCTTTTTACTTTTTCATCTGGACCAAAGTTGGGTGAAATGAGACTTTTATGGGACGATGATCAATTTTTAATTCACTCAGCCTTTTACCTGATGGACGTTCTGATTGTGTTATATTCAGAGCATTTCAAAAGTGCAAATGAAGGACTTATGGGAGAAAACATTACACATCATGTCTGATATGAAATCAACAAGAAACTAAAATGAAATCAAATGCGAAGGCTAAAGGAGTGAATTGCATCAAAATGGTTTTTAAATGCATGCCGGCCATCTTAGTTAAATGCTTTGGTAACACTTTATTTTAAGGACCTATTCTCGTTATTAGCTAGTTGCTTATTAGCATGCATATTACTAGCATACTGGCTGTTTGTTAGTATTAATAAGCCACAAATGTGACCGTGGACCACAAAACCAGTCATAAGGGTCAATTTTTTAAAATTGAGATATATACATCATCTAAAAGCTGAATAAATAATCTAATTCCATTGATGTATGGTTTGTTAGGATATGAAAATATTTGTCTGAGATACAACTATTTGAAAATCTGGAATCTGAGGGTGCAAAAAAATCCAAATATTGAGAAAATCTCCTTTAAAGTTGTCCAAATGAAGTTCTTAGCAATGCATATTACTAATTAAAAATTAAGTTTTGATATATTTAGAGTAGGAAATTTACAAAATATCTTCACGGAACATGATCTTTACTTAATATCCTAATGAATTTTGGCATAAAAGAAAAATGGATAATTTTGACCCATACAATGTATTGTTGGCTATTGCTACAAATATACCTGTGCTGCTTATGAATCCTACCCCAAACTTAACAACTACCTTACAAACTATTAATACACGGCAAATTAGGAGTTTATTGAGGGAAAAGTTGTAGTTAATAGTGAATGTGAACCCTACTCTTAAGTGTTACCAATGCTTTTTTGTTTGTTGTTTGTTTTTTGTTTGTTGTTTGTTTGTTTTTTTGAGTAATGCTACAATCTCCTTGAAAAAGGTTTACATTTAGATAACATTTGTTAAACATCCACCAACAAGACTGATCTCAAAAACTTGCATGCATGCATGTTTCAGGGAAAAACAAGCAATGCTTTTACTAATAAGGTAATTGATTAGAAAAGTGGGACGTCCTTTCCTAAGCCGCCATATTTAGTGTTGCAATTTCTCATTTATTCACAGTCAGGGGCCTGTTGTCTCTGATAACATGCCGTTTTGATGCTGTCTCATCTGCCTATAAATCTAACAGCAAAGGAAATATGGAAAGAGAAAACGGTAAACAAACAAAACCTGAAATCCAAAAGTGAGGCTTGTCTGCTTGGATTTGCTGCTTGAGGAGAATCAGTATTTGGGCTTGAGTTACACATCTAGCATCTGCCATCCGGACATCAGGCACCATATTCATCATTTGGCAACATGGAGCCCAGCGTCTGTACAAACAGCCAGAGGAAATGAAGTCTCTTGGCCAGACAAGAATAAAATTAGCTTGATGACTAAGTTCCTCCCCCGTTCCATCGGGAATAAGACCCTTCATTTGTTTTCATTACCTCCCTTTGCCTCGGACAACTGGAGTGTCATTCAATTAATTCTGTTGCTGTCAAGAGCACAAGACATCTACAGAACTTTGTATTTTTTTGTCATCATTTGATACTTCGTTCAATTTCTGGAATTTTTTCCTTCGTTTGAAACCACAAACATTAAGACAAACAAAAAAAAATCCACCTTGATCAAATGTATCCTAATTCTAAGCACATTAGCATAACAGTTCTTACAGAATTTAGATGTACTTTATGGTTAGAACAAGCATCTCCAAATGGAACTGCGAAAATGATGAAAATATTATTTATAACCCGCAAAACACAACAGATCTGCATTTTTAAAGTGCCACAAACTCACTGTGCTTACATAATCAGCATACTTTTTTAAAGGTGCCATAGAATGCATTGATACAATATTTTAAATTGTTCTCTGATATCTACATAGAAGGTATGTGGCTTAGGTAAAGGCAAAAAAATCTCCAGAAACGGTTTTACATGTCCATTTACAACCCTAGGATTTGTCCCTAGAATGAAATGGTCTGTTATTGGCTTATTTGGAAGGGTCATGAATAATAATGTTGAGCTCTTCTCTGATTGGCTAAGGATCTGTAAATCATTCACCATCATCCTCAGTCATCTCTCCTTACTCTGTTTATGTGGTAAGTGAAATCTTATGTACTGTAGTGTAACAGGCTACCGCTAGCAGCTAACCATGTCCATTTAGTGGCTCGCGTTATTTTATTAGAACGTGTTATTTGTTTTCCGTGCCTTTCTGAATACAGACACCAACCCATCCCTGCACTTCACATCCCCTGCACAGCCTGGAACAGAATATTTATTTCCATGATCTGCCATTTTCGCTGTTGTCCTCGCTTGTTTCTTCACAATACCTGCAGAACTTCTGATGGTTCGGGTGGCGGCTGGCCTAGAACATGGGCGGGTATATGCAAATGTTGGGGGCATAACTATTAGTGATCCCGACTGTTACATCACATTTTTCAGTGGTCTTTTGCTAGCACGAGATTTACATAAGGAGGAGAAAACAATGGTGTTTGAGGCTCACAGTATGTCATTTCCATGTACAGAACTCTTATTATTCAACTATGCCGAGGTAAATACAGTTTTCCATTCTATGGCACATTTTTAAATGACTGTATATTGAACGTGTTTATTTGGTGTGATTTTTTCAAAATAATTTTTTTTTTTTTTAAATGACACCGTTAATCATGCCTCCTGACCCATACGAAAATTTTGTAAGAAGCAATTTTCTTATAATCAGATGCAATTAAAGACTGAATATCACACCATGTGTTTGCAAGCTGCAGGCAAAACAGAATGCAGGTGTCTCAAAACACTCCTTTAAAAGTTGCTTTAATGAAACCTATTTATTTTCTACATGCATGTTATACATCTTATTGTGATTTGACCTTGTAAGGTAACTGGATCATCCAGTGAAGCGTCAGTCATCTCTCTGGTGACATATACAGGACTTCTCCAAGTGTTTAGTGCTCTTAAACTGACGCCAACATCTCAGCATCCAATCAACAACTGATGCACCAAGACCCACGACAGCTTTTAGTTTTGGTAACCTGGATGTGCGTCACAATACATTGTGTACTTCGGTTTCATTGCTTTAAACACATTCAGGTTTCCATATGTTATATAGGCACCACAGCTGACTTGAAGTGATAGTAAACTTTCTTACTTTCTTTATTGTGTTGACTCTCATTGTATGAAAAAAACAAAAAACAAAAAAACAGGCATTTTCAAAATACCTTCTTTTGTGTTCCAGAGAAGAAAGTCATACAGGTTTGGAACAACACAAGGGTGTAAATGATGGCAAAATGTCAGGGTGAACTTTAAAGTATAAATGCACATCACTGAACACATTACTGTCCTGACTATATTAACACAACACACAACAGAATGACTAGATGTTGGTGAAGGCACACACACTAATGCAGACGTTTACCCCGAGTGCCTATTAGAGGTAAGTGAAGACATCTTGTACATGTTTAAAGCCTGCAACATTAACCCTTTTGCCCCCGGAGTAAACCTCTGCTGACCCGCGGCCGTCCAGAGCACTGCTCCAGAACCAAGAGCTTTGAGTCCAAACCCCACAGGGAGCATCCAGACCGCAGCCTTCAACTGGACCCGCGCCTCTCAGCATCCATTCCTCTGTTCTATTCTCATTTGTATTTTGCGTGATTTTTGTACGATGTAGATCGCAGAGCAACAACATTGACCTTCATCCTTCCCTTGGGTCATTTCGAACCAGATTTCTTTTTTCTTTTTTTTCTTTTTTTACAATTTTTGTTAAAATTTAGTGTTCATCTGAGTGGTAGAAGACTTTGTGACTTTTGTTCCACTTGAATTTGGAACACAATTTTTTTTTTTTTTTTTTTTGTGGATTCAAGGATTTATGTGGCTGTAATTAATCAAATTTACAAATCCTTCCCTCGCGGGTCCTGTTGACCCGACCATAGGAATGAATGTCGAAAAAACAGGTTTTTTTCCCTTTAATTCCATCACACTTGAACATGGATCACACACACAAAAAAAAATTGTGGATTCGAGGACTTCATGTGGGTGTAAAAACAGTAAGAAATCCCTCCCTCGTGGGTCAATTTGACCCGCCATAGGAATGAATGGAATGTCGAAGAAAAAAAAAAATGTTTTATTTCATTTTTTAAAAACAAAATCTGACACAATCCAGACAAAATTTATATCCAAACAAAGAGCTGAGACTACAGAATATTCCCAAGGCAAAAAACACTCACATACATTCATTTTGGGCTTTCGGGTCATTTTGAACTGCGAGAAAAGGATTTGTTACAAAACACGAGAGAAGGATGAAGATTAAAAAAAACAAATGATATCAGTAAATCTGTGCATTCACTGGTTCATCCACACACTCACATGACTCACTTCACCCGCTCCGCTGTATCACCATAGTTACAGTCCTGTGACCGCGGGGTTAAATTACATTAGCACTCAAAGATGAGAAGATGCGATTGGCTCTTACAGCTCCATCTCTGTAGCCCGTGTTTACCGTGTCCGGCCCGTGGAGGAAGATACGGCGGCGATCAGAACGGGGTCACAATGAGGATGTCACATAAAGAGATGAAAAGCTCAATATCTTTGGCCGGAGGCACCCAGGGGACGTGTAAACCAGAGGAAGTCTTTGAGCCAAAAAAGGTTCCCGACGGCGTGAGTAAAGGTCTGGATTTACAGCCGCCGGGGGTAAAGACTCGCTGCTTATTTCCACAGCCAGTTAAAACAAATCACGCTCATGCTTCAACCGTAGGCCCCCACGTTTTCCTCCGACCTTCTTAGCTTGCATTTTAGTACAATGTTATTCTTCCGTAAACGATCTGAATTACTCCAAAAATAAATACCGTTACACCAGGGATAAGCTTTGATTGAGAAAAAAACCCGGCTTGCCCTTTGCATGTGGGTTTTGTCTTAAAACAGTTCAAAATTTGGTATCATAATTTATTTTATTACAGAACAAAAGGATTGTGATTAATTTTAGCACAAGCGCTCATATGGGAAATGCTATTTTGTGCTCAACAACATGCATTTGAATACATGGGTATCATGTGAGACACACATATAAATAGATCGATATTATAACAATTATAGTAAAGCAGCTATCAATGCTACTGTATGACAAGAGGGGGGTTAAACATCTAATTATTTTGAGTTTGTGATGGAAGACGGACAGTTGTGACCAATATTAATATAGGGGCTCAATACAGAAGGAACCTTTTCGTAGTTTTTAGAACTATTGGCAAAAGTTCCCGGTTTTTGGCATGTTTGCACCCCAGCTAGGAACGTATTTGGTTCTAGGAATTCTAAAACTAGAACTATCATGACGTAAGTGTACGCTGATTGGCCAAATGCATACGAAACACCGGCTACCCCAATACATGTTTAGGTTTCAGGATTACTTTTTTTTTTTTTTTTATACCAAACTTTTTATGAAGATGATTCTCAACTATATTATGAAAGATTTAACAATGATTTGATATACCATTTTGCTTTATTCAGTATGTGTGTAAAATGGCCATAAGATGGTTTTCCGTTATATACAAATGTATCTATACACTGTATCTAATTTGCATATGAATGTGTTCTTGGGGCAACATGTAATGAAAAAAGAAATGTAATAATGGGAGTAATAATTGGCAAGATTTCCATAAAAATATCCAATTGTTCATAGGAATACTGAAATATAATTTCTTTCCCCTTTTCATTTGTTGCGTCTCCCAAAATGTGTTATAAACATGCTTTAAGTCCTGGTGTCCTCTACAGTGGATCTGTGTGAAATCGATGTCCTGTTTCATAACCAGTGTTGGGGGTAACGTATTACAAGTAACGTGAGTTACACAATCAGATTACTTTTTTTTAAGTAACTAGTAAAGTAACACATTACTTTGTAATTTACAAGAAAATATATTTTTACTTTTTCAGATAAGTAACTCCAGTTCCTTTTTTCCCATTTATTGATTGAAAGCTCTCCTGTCCGCATGTGTTTAGAGAAATTGGGAGTAAGATGTTACTTTAGTTCTAGAATAAATGTGAACATGCATTAATTCATCTCACTCACACACACACACACACAAAAAAAACCTGCATTCAGTGTTCCTCAAAATGAATAAAAACACTGAAATGCAACTCAGAATATGACACAAACCTGCAATAAATAAATGTGTTAAATAATACAAATATCCTTTATGTATTTAACCCCATTTTATTAACCAGTGTATTTGCTGCTGACCTTCAATGATCCAATTCAATCATACTAATAAGCAAAAATTACTCAAGATAAACTAACATTTTTTACTTTTTATTGCTGAAAAGTGTTGAACTTCCTTCTTCTGCGTTGTATTGTACAGACATGAATTTACTTTTCCTTCAGCCTGAGGCTTTTGGTGTGAAAGGGCTTTTACATTTGCCAAGAATAAAACTTTTTATATTAAAAACAAGCAAGCCCTGACCAGATTTAAAAAATAACGCAAAAGTAACGTAACGCATTACTTTCCATAAAAAGTAACTAAGTAACGCAATTAGTTACTTTTTGGGGGAGTAACGCAATTCTGAAATGCATTACTTTTAAAAGTAACTTTTCCCAACACTGTTTATAAAAGAAAGTAATACTTTGATTTGAAACTGCATAACATTTTCATTTAGTGTATGATGCCCAGTTTTTCCTCTATAACTATTTACAAGCAAGTGTATGATGCCTAGTGTTTTAAAATCTGTTCAGATTGAAAGTTGTGTAGTGTATTCCAGCCTTTAGTTACACTGTACAGAGGAACGAAGCTACAAGAAACGGAAGAACACATCGGCTCATTTCCTACTGTGTTGATTGGGACGCTGGACCTCTGTAACCTGAGAGACTGGTTGAGTTTTTCTCCACAGGGACCAGTGGTCTGTTTTTTTTTATGTTAACAATCAGAAACAGATGTGGTGGGGAATTACAGACCTGCAAGTGTCATCACTCAGACCACACTCACAGACGGCATCATACGTGCCGTTTATAAACCAGAAACTTTCTTTAGATGCCAACGTACATCAAGTTCATAAAAGCAAGAAGACTTGTTGCAACTGGTTGAGCACAGCTCCCTGCGATCCCTGACAAATGAAGTGCCGGTGGAGCCGCTGTCTACAGGGGGCTTATTGGGAGTGCAAGTGGACACCAGGCCAGCGAGTTAACTTGTCTGGCCTGCCAAGAGCTCCGACACAAAGCATTCCAGATCCAGCCGAGCCTCTGGGGAGGAGGAGGCCTGGCACCCATGTCATTGTGCTCTGGCCTTCAAACCATCGGTGCCAGGAAGGGTGCGCGCTTGGAAACAAAGGCTTTGTCCGGCAGCCAAAGTTTATTACTAGTGACAGGTTTCACGCTGAGGCAGTGACAAATCTCACCGCTTGTGACAAACAACCAGACAGATTTGTGTTGTTGGTTTTTTACCGTTTGCTGACAAACAGAGCAGTAAGCGAGGTCACGCTGTGACATATTTACCCTTAGGTTTGGCTTACGATGTGTGAGCTGCTGTGAAGATGCTTCATATTTATGGAAAAAATACTTAATGCTGTGCTTGTTGCAATGCTAGTGCGAAAAGCACTAACTATACAAAAGCATCAGTTTTGTCAGAAGCAGTCACTGGTAAGAGCAGTAGTAGGGATGGGCAATATGGCAAAAATTTTTATCTCAGCTTTTTTTCAGAACTTTGGCCGATTCTCGATTTTTTACGATTTTTAAAGGGGTCCTATTGTGCTCTTTTACAAAGTCTTGATTTTGTTTTGGGGGTGTACTAGAACATGCTCTCATGCTTGGTGGTTCGAAAAACGCATTATTTTTCACATAATTTACATTATTACAATACCTTTCTCCCCAACCTGACACAAACGGCTCGATTAGTTCTGGGTTTGATGAAGGCCCGCCTTCCAGAAAACAAAATGTGTTGTGATTGGTTAGATGTCTCAGTGCGTTGTGATTGGCGAACAGCTTAGACGGTGCTTCAGTACTGCCCCGCCCCTTGCCAAAACAGCAAGTTCCGTCTGGCATCAATATTGCCATATCAATTTGAGCCGGATCAAGCCCCCGAGAATATTGAACAAGAGGATCACGCAGAACCTTTGCATAGGGACATTGCAAAACATATTAGAGTGGTGACGTTATTGTTGTTTTTTGGCTAAATCATGTTTTAGACAGGATGTCAACAACCGCTTAAAAATAACTGCATTTACTATGTACAGATAAGTGCAACGGTAATATGTGACCCTGGACCACAAAACCAGTCATAAGTGTCAATTTTTCGAAATTGAGATTCATCTCAATCTTTACATCATCTGAATAAATAATCTTTCCATTGATGTATGGTTTGTTAGGATCGGACAATATTTGGCTGAGATACAACTATTTGAAAATCTGGAATCTGCAAAAAAAAAAAAATCAAAATTGAGAAAAATTGCCTTTAAAGTTGTCCAAATGAAGTTCTTAGAAAGGCACATTACTAATCAAAAATGAAGTTTCGATATATTTACAGTAGGAAATTCACACAATATCTTCATGGAGCATGATCTTTACTTAATATCCTAATGATTTTTGGCATAAAAGAAAAATAAATAATTTTGACCCATACAATGTATTTTTGGCTCTTTCTATAAATATACCCCAGCGACTTAAGACTGGTTTTGTGGTCCAGGATCACATATGTATTATGTTTATTGTTCTTTAATTCTAACGTTATAATATGAATTGCAGTGAAACTGTTATACAGTTTAATTTATTTACAAACCCGATTCCAAAAAAGTTGGGACACTGTACAAATTGTGAATAAAAACAGAATGCAATGATGTGGAAGTTTCAAATTTCAATATTTTATTCAGAATACAACATAGATGACATCAAATGTTTAAACTGAGAACATGTATCATTTTAAGGGAAAAATAAGTTGATTTTAAATTTCATGGCATCAACACATCTCCAAAAAGTTGGGACAAGGCCTTGTTTACCACTGTGTGGCATCCCCTCTTCTTTTTATAACAGTCTGCAAACGTCTGGGGACTGAGGAGACAAGCTGCTCAAGTTTAGGAATAGGAATGTTGTCCCATTCTTGTCTAATACAGGTTTCTAGTTGCGACAAAGAAGACCTAAGACAGTTGAGCATCTTCCTCTTTATGATGCGCCAAATGATTTCTATGGGTGTGTTGGGTAGAGGCTGGTTTTGATGTTGTGCATGACTAACCTCTCAAAGCACTTCATCATGATTGGAGTCAGTGCTATGGGACGGTAGTCATTTAGACAGGACACAGGTGATTTCTTTGGTACCGGTATGATTGTTGTGGATTTGAGACATGTGGGGACGACTGCCTGGCTCAGCGAGGTGTTGAAGATATCTGTTAGGACATCTGTCAGCTGTTCAGCACAGTCTTTCAGTACACGGCCAGGTATGTTGTCGGGACCCACAGCCTTGCGTGGGTTGATCCTAGATAGGGTCTTCCTTACATCGGCTGGAGACAGATAGAGCGCCTGGTCGTTGGGAGGTGTGGGCTGAGAGATACTGCCACTCTGAGAGACTCTTTTTATACCCAATCATGTTGCCAATTGACCTAATAAGTTGCAAATTGGTCCTCCAGCTGTTCCTTATATGTACATTTAACTTTTCCGGCCTCTTATTGCTACCTGTCCCAACTTTTTTGGAATGTGTAGCTCTCATGAAATCCAAAATGAGCCAATATTTGGCATGACATTTCAAAATGTCTCACTTTCAACATTTGATATGTTATCTATATTCTATTGTGAATAAAATATAAGTTTATTAGATTTGTAAATTATTGCATTCCTTTTTTATTCACAATTTGTACAGTGTCCCAACTTTTTTGGAATCGGGTTTGTATACCATAGTCTCATAATTGAAGTGTAAATTCTGCAAATTACATCATTGTCCAGTATTGTACTGTCAGCAATTTTAAGTGGGAACTGCACTGTCTTTCTGCAAAAGCTTTTTGGGTGAAACCAGCACTGTACTCCCTCATGTTGTGGAAGCTATCCTCAGTAATATGCACAGCACACTGTACCAAATTGGGGTTATAATGCTCAGGAACAGAGTTAAAAATAAATTGAAACCACTGTTTCCTGACGTCGTCCGCTTTAGGAAGGAAAAAAGATGCTTGGGCACGGGGGTGAAAAAAAACAGCGTTTCTTCGACGTGGTGAAAACTTGACACTACAGCAGCACTTCTTTGTCGTCTTGTTTGATTCACTCAATCAAGCGTTCTAACCACGAGCTCGCCCCTCGCCCCTCCCCACCCCCCAACCATTCAAATTTCTGTAGACGGGATTTAATTTAATGATATTGTGACCTCACTAACACCGGAAAACAGCACTGTAATCAGAGGCTTCATGCCCATTCAAAGTGAGGGGCACGTGCCCCCTCAGATTTTTGAGCCAAGTGGATTTTGAATGCAGCTTCCAAAAGACAAAAAATAGCCGATTAATATCTATATGTAATACAATCACACTGGCGTGATTAGATCATTCAGTGTGTCATATCATCAGCTGCTAAATTCAAATCTGCATTCGCTGGCTGGCGCTGAGCCAGATACAGACACGTTTTTACAGCACCGTGCATTATAACCAATCACAAGCGATTCTGTTGAGCTTATGAATGCAATGACCAATCAGAGGTGTTCAGATGAGTCATTGCTAAAATGCCGGTGTTTTCTTCACTCGGTGGCGGTGTTTAATTTCATAGTGTAAACAGCTTCAGTGATTTCAGTGGGAGTTTTTGAGAGTGCTTGAACTCTAGACTGTCAGTAAAAATGTTCTTTGTTCTCTTTCTGTATAATGAAAGTGTTATAGTAGCCTAACTTACAATGTTTTTAATTCACATTAACTTTCAATATTAAATTCACATTAAATATAAAGTCAGTCGTATTAAAATGTATTATGGCATGACACCCATATCTGTTAATTAAGTAAACAGACAGGTTTTTATGCATAGTTAACAGATTACATTATCAGGTTACTTTGACCATCGCCCACTAGATCAACTAACATAAAGTATAAAAGGTGAGAATCAAGATATTTCATGATATAGTTAATGCATTTGAGAATGTTTCGACTGAGATTTGTAACTTTATAAACCTTTTTTTTTTTTTTTTTTTTGTGCACAAACATACATACTACACACTGACTAAAATTCAAAAAGAGAAAAAGCATAATAGTCAACTTTAACTAGTCAACTTGAAATTGTGACTTCAGAATGATTCAAGAAACTACTTGTTTATTAACCCTCTTGTTAAAGAGAATTCTATTCTGAGTGAAGCACACATGAAGCTGTCAACATGATGTAAATGTTAAACAAATCACTTGTTAAATATCTTTGCAGAAAAGATGCATGAACTACAACTACATCTTGTACAAACTTGTCTTGTACATATTGTAGGGTAAACGTACCCATTAAGCATTAAGCACACTTCCATTTTTGAGATCAGATTATAAAAAGAAAAAATAATTTATTATCCTACTTGAGGTCTTAACCAATTGATATGTTTGTTACTATATACCTCCTATAATTAATTAAGTCAATCAGATCATGGCACGCTGAGATACGAGTCTCCATGTGTTCACGCTGTCTGGCGGTCATTTTGAAAGCTGTCTGAAAACTTTCACCAAAAGAGGAGCCCCTTAAATGTGCGTTTTTTTAGATGTTTAAGCCTTTATTTTAGGTAAGTTTCACTACTTATTGTAAAATTAAGAGATTAATGTTCAGACTTTTGCATATTATAACCTGGAACTTGGATGTGGGAAATAATTACATTAGATCCAAAAGATAGTTTTAGCAACACAGCGCAGATGCTACAGAACACAGTTAGCTGACTAGCTGTATAAGATTGTGTGCTATGTAAATCTGAGGAAAATCATGTAGTGTATTCCAGCCATAAGAGACTATAGATAATCTGACATCCATTTAAAAAGAGGTTTCATAATGAGGCTAGTTTCTGTGTTTATCCCATGAATTAAATGTTTTATTGGTTTGTTTTATTTGATTTTTGAATGTGTTACTTAGCTGAACGTGGACTAGTCCAGATGTTGCAATGTGCTTAGATGACACTTCATTATGAATATATAACTGATCAAATTGAAAGCTTTGTTGCTTGATGTTAGTGTTCTGCTTTTTTTGTGTGTGTGATTGACTTTGTACCTTCAAAAAATATATATTTTTAGAATTATTCTTTAAAAAAAAAAATTCCTTAAAATAAACAAGAATTTTTAATAAAGCATGATGTGAGCTTAATGGGAACAGGGGTGTGCTTAAAGAACACAAATGTACCCATTAAGCACAGCCAGACTTTTTGAATTTAATGATGTATATCTTAATTGAAATGCTTTTGTCATTTAAAATAAAATTAAATAATTTTGTGTGAGAGATTAATATTTTATTTTAACATAACTTTTTGTACTGAAACTAGTATCTCGTGCACTAAAAATATCTCAGTGTAGATTTTGGTGAGTTTAATAGGTACGTTTACCCTATGTTCAGAAATAATACGAGGAAAATGCTATTAAAAAAAAAAAAAAAAAACCTTCAGTCAAGGTAAATCAATTATTTCAAAGTGACTGCAAGAATATCACCAGTAGACTATTATTAACTATAAACTAAAATGAACAGAAGCTTTCAGTCTGTCACCATGATGCAAACATGAAATATCAGACATACAGTAGTAGTTCTTCACGCTTTTTTCTTCTTCTCGATTGTACTGCTTTTCCGTTGTTGTTGTTGTTGTTTTTTTATGTAAACATCGATGCATTTGACTGATGCGCTTGTATTCAGAGATTTTGGAGGATCAGTGTACAACAAAACCCAGCAAGTTCAAAGTCATTAACCAGATGAGGGACCTGTAAAAGTTCAACAAAAGAAAAAATTTTATGAATGCTTGAGTAATTCAGAAGGAGATGGTGACCGATTTCTGATGAGCCCTAACATCAAAACACATCTGAATATTCTCATCACCGAGGGAAATCATCTGAAGTTCCTTCTAAAAACAACACGAGAGTGTCACCCAAACAAATATACAAACCCTTCGGATTCATTTTCTGATCACATTTTAAAGCTACAAATTGTGAATGTGCACTGTGCATTGTTAGATTTTGAGTGGAGGAGAGGGAATTTAATAAAGAAAGAATCAAAATCAAACCAAAATTCGGTAAAGAAAAATGGCAGTAAATAAATGTGGTAACCCAAGGACATTTGAGCTGCTCTTTTGCCGGTACCGTCACTCTTTAGTCATTTGGAAAGCTGAACATACACCTCCGCCATCCGCAGGACACAAGAGCCATCTAAGATCTTGCATTTATTTGTAATTTGTTCTCAATGCCGGTCCCCTTCACCTTTATTCCAATCTATATTTCACATCTGGTCCCTCCCAAGCAATTAACCTTGGTGGAAATCAGCAACCCTACCTTTGGAGTGTTTTTTTCCTCCCTGCTTTTTTGCCCCTGTATGTTACTTTTCAGCAATTGAACTGGAGGTAATGACTCTGAAAGGAAAAAGAATGTTCTTTCAATAGATAATTAGGGAGATTGGTTTACCGGGCCCACTCCAGACCCATTCAGACGCAGGGACTGTGCTAGCTTGTTGTCTGCAGGATTGAAGAGGTCCCCGGAGACACATTCCCTACTGTTTCATTTCTCAAAGCAGGTGCCTGGCAGGTAGTCATTGGCAATGCAGGGCCGAGAAATAAGAGGCCAAGTAAAGAGGTCAGTATCATGGGTCGGAGGTCAGGAATCCAGGGTCTTTAGGTCAATGGCCACTGCAGTGAACAGATGACATAGAAGAGTCTTGTAACATCTTTGTGTGGTAGTGGATTTTATTGCAGGAAATTCATTCCAGAGGGGTTGTGCGCCCATTTATTTGTTTGCTTACAGGTGGTGTGTGTAGCTTCTCCAATCCCAGCTTCATATGCAGAGTCAACCCCACGTCATTTGTAGCTGAAGAAGGCATCCCAAAACCATTCTTAGCCAACTATGCAACTCGCAAGGTCCATCATTACCAACATGCTTTAATGACTCAGTAGCTCTCAAAACCAAAGTTCCAATGAACAATGATCTCAAAAATGCATGTTTACAACTACAGCTCTTGACCTGTGGTTAAAAGCATAGTTAGTAGTTAGTAAGTTAATTTAACTTGTCACCTAGATGGCCATTGGGACCTCGGGAACCAGATGAGTCCTTTACACAATCTGACTTTGCTGCAGTTGGAACAAATGGTTGGTTCGTCTGGTCAGAGGAGAACTGACCCCCCGACTGAGCCTGGTTTCTCCCAAGGCTATATAAATAAAGGTGACTTGACTTGACTAAGACACATGGACTTGAGATAAAAATAACCAAGGTAACATGCTATACAATCTGTATTTCATTCCCTACTGCACAGAACATTTTCAAAATCTTTGAGTGTTTTTTTTTTTTAAGAATGAAAGCAACATTTTGAAGGTTGTGTATCTGCTCTGGTACTCCACAGGAACCTGAAGTATAACAAGAGGTGACCCACGATGGAAACAAGCATCTGGAAATAAAACAAAACAACAGAGTTCCTCTGATGTCAAGCGTGTTATTCACTGCAGCGCTGCAGAGAAATTATGTTGCTCTAATGACGCATCGTACTGTGGAGGTTAGGCAGCAGTGTTGGGGCTAATGCATTACTTTTAAATTTACAAGAAAATAATCGGCCTAACTTTTTCAACGCAAGCTTTCCAGTTTATTTACAGACACCTGAGGTGCAGAGACAGAGGTAATTCATTATTCATTTCACTTTTAGTGTGAAATGGCCTTTATATTTGGCAGAAATATAACTTTGGGGGTTTTATTATTAAAAAAAACAAATGTAACCCTGGAACACAAAACCAGTCATAAGGGTCAATTGTTTTTTTTTTATTGAAATTTATGCATCATCTGAAAGCTGAATAAATCCATTGATGTATGGTTTGTTAGGATAGGACAATATTTGGTCGAGATACAACTATTTGAACTATCTGGAATCTGAGGGTGCAAAAAAAAAAAAATCTAAATTTTGAGAAAATCGCCTTTAAAATGAATCGCCTGTCCAAATGAAGTTCTTAGCAATGCATATTACTAATCAAATTAAGTTTTGATATATACAGTAGGAAATTTACAAAATATCTTCATGGAACATATATTTACTTAATATCTTAATGATTTTTGGCATGAAAGAAAAATCTATAATTTTGACCCATACAATGTATTGTTGGCTATTGCTACAAATATACCTGTGACTGCTCCAGGGTCACAAATAAGCAAGTCCAGCCCAGGTGACTAAAAGTAATGCAAAATTAACGCAAGGCATTCCTTTCCATAAAAAGAAACTAAGTAACGCAATCAGTTTCGTTTTTATGGAGGAATGTGTAATGCATTACTTTTAAAAGTAACTTTCCCCAGCACAGTGGGTCATTGTAAGAGGAACAAACTCAACTAGCTTTTGGTAAAAGTTGCTATTGGTGTCACTAGTGGTACAGAATCTTCACCCTTGAACGATAAATCTCATACATGGTAATTAAAACACTGATAGGTACACTTTATTTATGAACAAATGAATAAATACACTCAACGATCTGCATAGCACTGCAGAGGTTAAATCCGTTATTGCTCAGGACTGCTGTAAGGGAAAGGCTCAGGGACACAGGATTGAGACGTCAGCTCACCTTACACAGGACCCTGATGAATCAGAACCTGCACTATGTCACTCGATCTCTTCACTACACATATTGGGAGCTACAGGTCCGCTTCAAACGCTGTGATTACTGTAAGCTAGCAGATATCTATGCCAGGTTATGTTCTCGATGGCACGTCACATCTCAGCTGACAAAAGCCATTAGTAACATGACTTGCCATAACTTCCACCAGAAATAACTTCATCTAACTGAAAACGAGCTAGAAGATCAAATATGTTCACAGAAAAGTAGCGTGCATCAGATATACTAGATGCAGTCTTTCGTAGTCCACTGGGACAGGAGAGAGAAGCCAAGGCCTTATCGACAAAGCTCTGGTTATAAATTTCTTTAACATATCGGACGAGCAAGCATATGCTACTTATAGGAATACCGCTGAATATCGCTCTGAGAGGTCAAAGGGCTGTGAAGGTCAAAGGTTTCATCCTCCCCTCATCATAAAGTGCATTATCATCTTCTCCATGGCCATACCATCCAGATGGTGAAGCAGGATAAAGACAGCTGTGTTAAACATCTTGGGAAAGAAAATTGCCATAGAGCATATTTGATTCATCTTTAAGACATCATATTTCAAAAAGGCAATCATTAGCGTGACTTTTGAGCTGTGCCTTCTAGTGTAATAGGAGAGATAATGTTACAAAACGAATTATTAGATCACTAGGTCAGATTTAATGTAGAAGATTTTAAGGAAATCGTCACTGTTTATTGTAACTCTTTTTCAGAACCGATCCAGAAAATTCCGAGTATCCACTGATACCGATAAGATACCAGCATTTTTTTTTTTTTAATCAATGTAGAATTTCTAAACTTCTGTGTTGACCTGATCATCACTCATATGTGACCCTGGAGCACAGAAGCAGTCATAAGCAGCACATGTATATTTGTAGCAATAGCCAACAATACATTGCATGGGTCAAAATTATAATTTTTTCTTTTATGCCAAAAAGGATATCAAGTAAATATCATGTTCCATGAAGATATTTTGTAAATTTCCTACCGTAAATGTCAAAACTATCAAAACTTAATTGACCCTTATGACTGGTTTTGTGGTCCAGGGTCACATTTGTGTGTTAAATACAATCTACTAAATATAACTTCATTTTAATGAAAAATAACAAAAGAAAATATATAATCAGAATCTATGACAAACAAAATACTATTATAAACTAGGTTAGTGGATAATTCAGCAGCAAAAGTTATTCTAGAAAAATACAATAATAAAATAATAAAAGTACACTAATTTTATAAAATCTGAACATTTACTGTAATAACAGTATTTATTGGGGAACAAATAAAAGTGAATAAGTGTAGGACTAAAGCTGGTGAAATGTTACACATTGCTCTTTGTATTGTAAAATGCATTCATGAAAAACAAGTAAATGTTCAGATGCAAAATCCTCTAAGTGCCATCTGAGATTTTCTTCTAAATTTTTTATATAATTTTTTTTCTCAGGCTCCTATGTTTTTAATAGCATTGAAAACAACCTATTCATTGCAATTAAAGGGAAATTACTGAACCTACACATAGGAGCCTGATAAAAATGCTTACTTTAGAAGAAAATTTCAAATGGCACTTAGAGGCTTTTGCATCTGAACTCTTCGTATATTTATATATAAATATATACTATGAAATTAAGATAAATTTATTTTAAATGTATAGCACAGTAATGGAGGCAGCACCGATTTGGATCGGCCTCGTCTGACCAATGACTGATCCGGCAGAAAACACCTGTATCGGAGCCGATACCGATACCGATACTGAGTATCCGATAGATGCATCCTAGTCTCGAGTCTAAAGCCTGTGAGGTTAATAAATTAATTGCTATTAATGAAAGAGGGAATAGTGATAGCACTTGTATATGCATTAAAGTATTGGCACAAGCGATCTCTATAAAACACAACGATCTGCAGTCAGTCCAGATTTTTGTTAATAAAAGAGATGCTGGTGGAAGGTCCGAGCGAAGGAAGTGATCTGGAGGTCATTATTCATGATGACAGCATGAAGGAAGTTTGCCTCCTTGTTTGTTGCCTTTGCCAGCTGAGCGTGAGCAGAAAGCCAGAGAAGAATCTGAACTCGAGTGACGGGCTAAAGATCAGACGTTCAGTAATTGTGCTTGTTTAACCTTCTATGGTACGGTGTTGTCATCTGACCACAGACCATTTTTCTTCCATTTCTAACCATTCTGAAAAAGGATCTTTTTCATACAGATTACTAATAAAAACAAACACAGGTTTTTAAGTCTCTTTCTGTGCATACTGTGCATATAAAGATATATCTGTAAACTTCTTTTGTTCAGAGCTCAGCATTATCTAACACCGTTTTCAGAAAAAGGAGAAAATAATTCATCATGAGGATAGAAAGTGGCATCTGTTATATTACTGCAGTTATTTATTTGAAAGGCTTTATAATAATATTGTAGCGACTAGGGATGTAACTATATTATCAATATCGTGATAGCAAAGTCTCAATATTATCATGGTCACATGACGATGTGAAATGATTGGTCTTCCGGGCAAATAGTTTAGTTTTTAAAATATTTTTGTTTTGGGGCATTATGCTTTGGCACAGTATCTGTCAAACGAACTAAAACCGAAAGCACAATATGGCTTAATCCCTTCATCAAGTCTGTTTTTGGTACTGTATTGTAATTTCCCCACTGTATTGTAAAGCAGAAGTAATTATGAAATTTTCATGTATTTTACAGTGCAATTGTTTATGGCTTCTGCTGTCATTATTGTTATTATTATTCTATTCTAATTTGTTTGGCTTCCTAAAACACCAGTGTGAATGTAATTTAGACTGAGACAGTATATTACAAATAAAAATAGGGTTGAGTCCCCTTTAAAGTTCAGGTACAAGTCAATTCACTGACTTTTTTCTGACTTAAGGTTTCTTAGTTAAAAACATGGGTTGGAGCTCTTAATTTTGAACTCTCAAAGTGCACTAGATAGAATTTAACTTTAACATTTTCTAAAAT
Organism: Onychostoma macrolepis; assembly: GCF_012432095.1. Classification (NCBI taxonomy): domain Eukaryota; kingdom Metazoa; phylum Chordata; class Actinopteri; order Cypriniformes; family Cyprinidae; genus Onychostoma; species Onychostoma macrolepis. Next base: position 451,259 of record NC_081159.1, read on the forward strand.
ATCGTAGTGTGATAAAGCAAAGCATTTAATAATTTAGCAGACACATTTATCAAAAGTGATTTATAAATGAAGACAATAAAAGCAATCAAACCAACAAAAGAGCAAAAAAATAAAATATGTAAGTGCTTGTGACAAGTCCCGGTTAGTCTAACGCAGAGCACGTAGCAAAGTTGTTTTTTTGGGTTTTTTTAAATAAAAAGAATAAAAAGTACATAGAAAAGAAATTTAATAGAGAGAGCTAGTTAGAGGGTTGATGTTTTTTTTTTTTTTTAAATATAATAAATAAAACAAAGAAAACAAGTAGGTAGAATAAAAATAGAAAACAAAGAACTACAAAAATTTCCAGAAACTAAAAGTATTTAGATAAGAAACTAACAAAAATGAATAGGTTAGTGATGCATAATTGACACCGAATCATTTCAAATGATTTCCCATCCTGAGGGAGAGTAAATGACTGAACATGATGAAACTGGTCTCCAACAACAGACAGCAGCGATATCTTCTGATCATTGCTGTTTAAAGTACAGTCCCGTTACAAATCAGCCCAATATTAATTCTGAATGTTCTATTGCATGTCATGCTGTTGGCTAGTGCAGTTTATGTTGCCCTATCTGATGTGTGTCATGCATTGTAATAAAAGACTTCAGAAGACCAGACGACGTTTCCAATAATCCAAGGTTTTCCAAACGGAGTTCTTGGGAAACTGCAGGAGGTTTTTGAGTTGATGAAAACATAATAATGAAATGTGTCATGAAAGTGTAAAATAAAAATAAATAAATAGGGCTGCACAGTTTAATCAAATTGAAACTGCTTAGAGCAATTATTAACTTGCGAGGACTGCAATGTAAAGGGATAGTTAGGCCAAAAATGAAAATTTTGTCATTTACTCACCTTCATGCTGGTTTCTTTCAGCAACCAAACAGTTTCTGGTCCCCATTGACTTTCCAAACTATGGAAGTCAATGGGGACCAGCAACTGTTTGGTTACCAACATTTTTCAAAATATCTTTTTGTGTGTTCAGCAGAAGAAAGAAACTCGTACAGATTTGGAACAACATGAGGGCGAGTAAATGATGACCAAATTTTCATTTTTGGCTGCACTATCCCTTTTAAAGGTCACTTGCACCAGAGACCATAACTGTAACCATAACAATAAAGTTTAATAATCTTTCTAATTCTATGAGAATAGGGATGATCACACCACATCTATAACGATAACAACACAGCGGAACGATATCACTGGAATCACTTTCAGAATGATTGTTTGTCCAGCTGATGAACATAATAAACGCTATCAAGCGATGATGTGGTGCTAATAGTGTCAATAGTTATTGCACTTGGTGTTGAACAGGCCTTTAGTCTAATGCACTTTGTATTTCAGAGTGAAGATGAAAATAAATATATATTATTATCGTTCTTCCAATAAATTGGGTTCCTAAAACACCAGTGAGAATATGATGTGGAAAGAGGTTTGGCTCCACTTTAAAGTCAATGCAAGGACTACTTTTGTTTGTTTTTACTCACTTATTTACTCTTATTTGGTTCTTGTAAATTGGAAACAGCTTTAAAAAGCAGTTATTTCATGGAATGTTACTATACTGACAAACATCAGAGAACTGTGAACATGTGCACAGTATTGTTGCAGTATTGTTGAAGTACTGAAAATAAGATCTCAATCTCTTAACTTAAAATCTCATTCTTGACCCTTTATTTATATGTTGCTCTGGGCTTTTCTCATCTATCAGCAGCTGCTCCTGCCCTGAACACAAAATCCCCAAACCACCACCTGATCGTTCTCGACATGCCAGAAAGCACAGAGAGAAATCGAGGCCGCTCACCGATCTCTCGCACTATTTACTTCGGCTGAGTATCAGATTTTAGGTTTATGTTTGCGTGGATCTAAACACTCTTTCACTGACAAACCCGTTCCATCTGCAGCATCACAAAAACATGCGACAGTCCCGTTATTCTGGCCTGCGTTCTCAAAGTCCTCAGTGACAATACTGATTTCGCTGCAACTCGTCACAAGCGTCTTGTCCACTGTACTTAATTTCATTACGCTTCTCCAAATTTGCGCCACTGTCTCCCTGCACTGGCTAGACGTCTAATTAACATGCTAAACACTAAGAATGAGGAACAGGCCCTCATTCAGTCAATAGCCAACAGGAGGAATGTGTCCACATCTTTGGCCTGTTCTGTATGATAACATCAGTCTCGGAGCAGACACCGCCGTGGGCCACAAGACAGACGTTTATGGACGTCTATCTGCTCAACTGATCAACACGAAAGCCTCTGAGACCAGCCAACCTGTTTATCCCCCTACAGCGGGAGACACGAGCCCTGCATTTCAACCTGTGTAAATCAAGCCTATCAGTGGCAGAGAACATTACCTCAGGTACTTTGAGAAAGGCCTCTATCAGGTGCTCCGATTGAGATCTCACAGGCAGCAGTGCAGGAAAGTCTGAAAGGCTTTTAATATTACCGTGTTTTCAGCTTTTCTACTAGGTGTTGGCAACATTGTCACTGAGTCTCATCTGCTATCTGTGCATATGCACATATTCGCACATCATAACTGTGTGCAGACGTTTTCATAATTTTTTGATAAATAGCAGACTCCTGGATTCTTTAGAGGCATGGGGTGTATTACGCTGAAATGTTTATTTAAATACAGTACATTACTATCTGAAATTGAACTACTAACGGTGTTGTTATTGTTAGCTAAAACTAATAGAAATCATTTTTGGTCATTGAAATATAACTGAAATAAAATGAAAATATAAACTTCAAATAAAAGCTAACTCAAAATATGAATAAATACTATAATAGTATACAAATAATCCAAAATAATAATAATTACTAAGTCTCTCTATACACTGCCAAAAAAAAAAAAAAAAATTCTAATGAAAATTTAAGAGTTTGTGCTGCCTTCAAATTTTCAGTTTAGTCAATCTTAAATGTGCAGTTGTGTTAAAATAAGAATTTAACAGTTTGGATATTTGATCGCAGCAAGTTAAAGCAGCGAAAAATTTATTCTAACGCTAAACTTTAAGCTGATAGCTAATTGCAAGTCATTTTTAGGGTTTTAACAGGATACTTGCATCAGAGTAACAAGCATAAGGATAGGTTCTGCAAAATAAATGCAGCCGATATTAAAGCCATTTCTTGTTTTTCAACTTTAAAAAGTGAAAGACACTAGGTGTGGTTGTGTTGAAAGCGCTTATGGTTTGGATCTGCGTTAATGCTAATTTCTATGCCACATCCTTCAGATAAGAATAATAAGCAACTATTCTTAATGCATACATTTGTTTGTTTTCCAGTAAAAACACCTAAAAATTATTTTAAACAGCAAAAGTGGTAATGTAATAAAGTCCTTTCACGTCACCATTTCACGTTTTGTTGACCTAACAGCTTCCCATAATAGGCCTGTAGGTGGCACTTGGGCTTCATTTAACCAACTATGATAATTTAATCAAAAGTATATCAATATGCAGTGCGTAAATAAGAGAAAAATGAATACTACTGACAATTAACGCATCCGGTGCTCAATGGTTTCTAGTCGTGTTTTGTAGTCAATTACCATCCAGTTTTTTAAGCGACGCGATTCGATTTGTAAAATGAGACACACCTAAGATCCAGATATTTAAAGAAATGCAAATTTGTCTGTGCATCCGAACTGTGAAGAACGATACTCCTCGTCTTTTTAACCATTTCACGTTTGTTTAAAAAGAAAAAGAAAAAAAATGCAAACAGACAGTAGCTATTGTAGTACCGATTTATAAGTAGACCACTTTATAAGCCTTTATCGCAGTGAAATTGTGCGGAAATTGTGCGGAAGTGCTCGTTGAAGCAGTGTATCTTTACTTCCGTTTTACCATGCGCACCTGCGACTTCTTGGGAAAATGCAGGAACAACTTGAAATATAAAAGGTGTAGGATAAGAGTTAAGACTAATAATAGTAATAATAATTACAGTTCTTTTGCTAACATTATCAATGTACATTTAGATGGCAAGTTTGTTCTGCAATGGATCTTTTCACATTGCAAGTTTCACATCCATAAGTGCAAGTGGTCTAAAAAGAAACCCAATATTATCCAGTTCAACAATAAAATGGCTTTAATTTGAAACAATTCAAGAAGGACTACCAGAAAGCCGTGGACATCTACAATTACTTAATTTCTCTGGCTCTGGACTCAGCCAATCAGTGTATTAACAAGCACTCTAGCAGTTTGGTTTAAAAGCATCAAGTATTTAATATGCGCTTGTAAATGTACTGTATCAGCCTGGGGTGTGTTTTCCAAAAGCAACTATGTTCACAAGTTCTGTCGTTACCAATCGAGTTCAATGGAACTTACGACCATAGTTAGCTAACGATGCTTTTGGGAAACGCACCCCAGGTCAGAATGCTCAGACAAACAGATGAATGTTTTGAGTGCATTCACCAAATAGCTTCCTATAGTTCAGTGGTTTTCAAACCTGTCCTGGAGGCACCCCTGCCCTGCACATTTTGTATGTCTCCCTCATCTAGCACACCTGATTCAAATCATCAGCTCATTAGTAGAGACTGCAAGATCTGATTTGGGTGTGTCTAATAAGGGAGACATACAAAATGTGCAGGGCAGGGGTGCCTCCAAGACAGGTTTGAAAACCACTGCTATAGTTGACCCTGCATATCTCATTCACTCTTTGACTGACCAACGCAAGTGAAACGCCCTCTGACTGAAAGTAGCCTTTGGAGTACGAACACACACACACATACACACACACAACAGAGAATTTGTGAGGGCCACTTCAATTTTTCTGATCCGTCATCTCTCACACATGCACTCTCTTCTATGATGGACCTTCTTTGTAAACCCCTCCTGGATGGTCCACTCTCACAAAAAATGAGATGTGTTCTCCAGGGAGTGAGACTAATGAAATCAGGCGACCGGGGCCGGGGCCCGAGACGAGCTCTCAGAGAATGAGACCCTTTTGGCAGCCTGTGGCGCTTTTAGCTGGAGCAGCAGATTTCTTTGAGGCCGAGGCACCTCTACAGAGGGCTCTGTGCATTAACAATACTGTAGCTCAAGCACATTACTGCTGCTGTCCACCACCAGGATTGTTCTCCCTTGTTAATATTTTGCCCTAACAGTGCTTTTGATTTTATTTTCATTTTTCTGCTCCTTGTCCAGAATCAGATTAGGATCGATTGCCGCACGAGAGTACGGCGTGCTGTCGGACAGCGTCGGTCCTCCATTGAGAGTATTCAGGCGACTAAATAGAATTGTTTGCCCTTAGATGTCAAATTTCCTCAGAGACGAGAATGTCAATACCAATTAGATTGTCTGCAGCCGTGGCTCAAAGACCCCTCTGCGCTTTTTTATGTTTGTCCGCGAGAGTGGTGGGCTGCAAAATAAGCCATCTCACTCGCAATTCAGTTTCACGACGACATTACGCTAACTCTATTAGCTGGGCCGGGGGTGTGGCTCTGGGACGCTGGGCGGACGATGTTCTTTTACTCGGTCGCTTGGCATCCGATGAAAGGTCAAAGCCTGCTGAAGTGGGCAGAAAGTGAATTAATGAACAAACGTATTTAGGAAGTGAGCAGTCTGAGTGTGGTCTGTCTCCGTCGGCAGCAGTGTTCTGACGCGATAACATGACTAACACGTTTAGCAGCTGCGCACCAGGCGTCACAAAGCCCCTTAAAGGATTAGTTCACCCAAAATATGAAAATTCTGTCATTAATTACTCACCCTCATGATGCCACATGGACTGTTTTACTGATGTCGTTGTACGTTTCTGGACCTGGGAACATTTCAGTTGCATTGCTGTCCATGGAGAGTCAGAGAGCTCTCGGATTTCATCAGAAATATTTTACATTTAAATTTACATTTTATGCATTTAGCAGGATAAATGCAACTTACAGTGCATTCAGGCTATACATGTTTTTTTAATCAGTATGTGTGTTCCCTGGGAATTGAACCCACAACCTTTTGTGGCCGTTGTCACATTCTTGCGACCAAAGATAGCCTACGATAATTTTCTGACAGTGTCAGAAATTCAGCATGATCATCGCACAGTGTGTTTGCTGCTACGACCCACGTTACTGATCAGCCAATGAAAATGCGACATGAAATCAACGGATCAGATTCCGAAAAATAAGTACTCAGATTACAGTTACTTTTTTCTACCTGGTCTCATGGCATTTACGTACCTGGGTGCACTTTTTAGCGTGACATGAAATACGTACCAATAAGTACATATCACTGAAGTTTCCAAAATAAATGAACACTTTCACACAAATTTACAGAGTTGCGATAAATAAAGCGTAATTGTCGCACAATTACTTGAAGAATATCATGCTATGACTTCAAAACAATATTAATATGCTGGGAGATTTGAAAACTGATGCTTTTGAACGTTAGCATCGCACACATCCAGCTTCATATCTATGGGTTTTCATAGATGATAAGTTTGTTCGGTAGCTCACGGAGTACGGAGACAGACTTAGGAGACGAGAAGCACCGGTTCGAATCCCGTGTAACTACGGTTCGACAAAGCAGTTAAAATCTGCGTAAAAGGAAGTTCAAATGGCACAGTTGCATCAGCTAATAGGTTTTTATATCAGTTTTGCATTTGTTAACACTATCGGGTAGGTTTAGGGTTGGATTTGGTGTAGGGCATATTTCCAACACGATAGAGCATACATTTTTAGCGACAGTCCCCGGATATTTGAATTCTGAACCGCCGCAATACATACCTGAAGCAACGTAATAAAAAAACAGCAATACGTATAATAAAAACGTGCCAGGGTTCACATATTGAACTTGTGTTTTAGCGCCACTCAGTGGACATTTCTATTTGAAACTGCGGCGAAACGTGCAGCAAGGTACGTATTTTTATGAGACCAGGTTGACTTTTTTATAGATTACATGATTACATATTCACACAATGGCAGTAAATGATTCAGAATGTATTGATTTGCCCTAATTCTTCTCTTAAATCTTCCTATGAAAAAAGAAATGAAAAATTCTCCACCTAGGCCTATTTATAAAGTCTTCAGCTGCGTCCCAAATGACGCACTATACACTATGACCTTATACATTATGTACAGTGTTTGGGAGTAACTAGTTACATGTAATGGAATTACGTAATTTAATTACAAAACAGATTTAACTGTAATCAGTTACAGTTACTGAGAAAAAAATGTGTAATTAAATTACAGTTATTTATGAAAATGTTAACGATTACAAAGGGGTTGCATTTAAATATTTTGACACACATACAGATTTGATTGATTTCTTCCCCAGATTTCATTGAATGCTCTAAAATATGAGACACCAATATTTCACGACACATGTTTATTTGATAACTGTTTTATTTCCTATTAAGGTTTATGTATATGCTTTATTTATTTTTGTATTTTTTTCCAAAGCATTATTAGATTTCCTGTCATAGCAATGCAAAGATTTGATTTTGAAAGCAGTATCATAGCTATTAAACTATATCTTGTTATGATTTTAAATCTGTATTTAATCTCAGAACAATCTCAAAATAAAAAGAGGATTTAAAGTCTGATTTTGTGGTGACTGTGCTTCAAAATTTAATTTGTACAATCTTAATTCAAGTGATAAAGGATATTGAGAAGTCTGACAGTAATTAGTGTTGAGTTCTACTGTATGGTTAACCCTGCCTGGTTCCAAAATTATTAACAGTTGAAAACATTTGTTAGAAATTTAGAAAAGTAATCAAAAAGGAATCAAATGTAATCTGTTACATTACTTTAATAAAGTAATTGAAATAGTTGCACAACTTATTACATTTTAAACAGGGTAACTTGTAATCTGTAACCGATTACATTTCCAAAGTAATCTTCCCAACACTGTTTATGCACTTATGCACTATGAACTCAATCATGTAGTGTATGAAGTATATAAGGTTATTTTGTCATTAATAAACAGAGACTGATAGCCCCTCCCCCTTTGCTATGTAATTAAAGCTGTGACAGTTGAGTGCATGAAGTGTTCTACATTCCACACTTTGTTTTTTTGTTTTTTTAAGTGCATCATCCGGGTATTTAAAGGGCCCTTTTTTCTTTTGGAATTTTCAGTGTGATCACACTACTCGCACTATTTATACTAAAAAACGTCATAGAATAGTGCATAAGTACGCATTTGGGATGCACCTTTCCAGTTTTGTGGAACTGACATGCAGGTAAATAATTAAAATATTTAATATTTAATTGTTTATTATTTTGATTGTTGATTTTATTTAAAGTTGGTCAATTACTTAAATTTGACGTTTTGACGTACAGTGTCTTTTTTTCCCCCGATGAACTTGATGAACCCTCAATACTTCATGATGGAGTGGAATATATATTTTTTTTATGAGTTAGGCCCAAAGTAAGCAAAAAGTAGTCCGAATACATTACTTATTATTACGTTATGTACTAGATTACGTTACATTTTTTTTTTAATCTTGTAATTTGTAACCAGTAAAGGACTAGAATTTGTAAGTTATCTACCCAGATTGTCACTGAAGTGGTCAAAATTATGAGCCAGATTTGTTTTTATTTGTTTATGTTATTTACATTTTTTCATCAAATAAAAGCTGTTTTAATGTATTCATGCCACTGGTTAGTTGGTTTTTGCTTTTTGCTCATTTAGCAAAGTCGAAAATCTTTGAGATGTTGAGGGGAAGCCTCATGGAAAATGCCTGTTCTGAATCTCATCTTGCCAGCTACACTGCATAAATGGCAAAAACGGCCTGCACACTATGCAGATGCAAAAAGACAACAAAATATTAATAGTGATTTCTGAATACTGTTTCTTAGTAAATCTGGCATTATCTATTTTTTTTTTTTTTTTTTAATCTTAATAGAATGTAGGCCTTTTTGCAACTTTTTGCCTATTTAGGCAAGGCAAGTTCATTTATATAGCACATTTCATACACAATGGAAATTCAAAGTGCTTTACATTAAAGGAATTCAAATAATCACAAAAATAAAAATAAGGAATTTCTAGAAGCTGATTCCATCTGCGGGCGGCATTATGGCTAAAAGCAGACTCCCCTTGTTTTGTGTGAACCCTTGGTATTTCTAACTGACTCGATCCCAATGATCTGAGTGGTCTATATTCAGTGAGCATATCTCCAATGTATTTAGGTAAATTTACATTTGTGCATTTGGCAGATACTTTATGCAAAGTTACTGACATTGCATTCAAGGTTCACATCTACATTTTATCAGTTGTTATGACCCTGGTGTTACGAGTGCCATGCTCTACTGTTTGAGCTACAGGAATAAATATGTTATCGTGGCTTACGCATCTGGACTCTTTGGACTTTTCAGGCAAAGTGAGTTGTTTTGATCATTTCTTCAGGTGCATTGCAATTAAATAAATTTCAGGAAGAAAACAGAATTAGCCTATCTTTAATGCCACACCTGTGAAGGCCTGGCAAAGCACAGTTTCACTGCTTCGCATCTGCATCAAAGTCCTTTGCGACAGCGCTGGTGAGCAGCCAAGAACAACAGCTTTCAATGCCATCCTGTGAATAACGTTATTAGATTGATCTCAGCTCAGCAATTAAAAGGATGTCAACTGTGAATATTTAAAGTGGTTTATTCACCTTGGAGGAATATGGAAAGCCAGAGAGCGAGAGACGCACATGAGGTCAATATTTTGGCCTGATCATTTAAGAGCTCTAATCACAACAAATCCAATCATTATAAAAAGCCTCCAGTTGAACTGTGCTGCCATAGACTGCCGTGTGCTCTTTGCTTAAGACTTGACAAATTGATCATTTGCTCAATAATCTTTAAAGTCAGAGAAGCCCAAGGCAAAACTAGCTAGTAACAGAGTGCACATCACTTCCATTGGGCTTTAGTATATTGTAAAGATGCCGTGCCTCGCTGATTTACTGTAGACAGGCACATTTTTTTCTTTGTTGTTGACACATTTATCTTGTTAGTACTCAGTCTGCTGAATCAGAAGATCACGTGACTCTTAGAGGTATTGCTTTCGACTGCTAAGGGGGGCATTAATTGATAAAGAAACCTTTTTAACTTGCTTATTTATTAACAGAATTAATGTAAATTGACACAGATATTACATAGGGGCTAATATCTGCGATTTAGGTCACTATGGTTTATTGACAAATATGATACATGTATTTCAAACATTTAGCAAGCATTTGCCCTTTGGTTGTATAAGCATATACATATAATATATTCTGGTGTTAATAAGATTTGTTGGTTTTTCAAAATCTCTTTTGCTTACCAAGGCTGCATTTATCTGATCAAAAATACAGTAAAAATAGAGAAATATTATTACAATGTAAAATACGTGAATATCTGTTAAACTGTAATTTATTTATGTGATGCGCAGCTGAATTTTCAGCATCATTACTCCAGTCTTCAGTGTCACATGATCTTCAGAAATCATTCTAATATGCTGATTTGAATGAAGAAACATTTCTGATTATTATCATTGTTGAAAACAGTTGTGCTGCACAATATCTTTTGTGGAGACCGTGATGCATTTTATATTTCAGGAGCCACAGATAAATAGAAAGTTCAAAAGAACAGCATTTAAGTGAAATGGAAATATTTTGTAACATTATAACTGTCTTTACTGTTACTTTTAATAGACATACTCATCATTAATCCTAACAAAATGATTTAAGCTCACTTTAAAACAACGCACTAAACTAAACTGAAATGTGAGTTTGGTGTCATAAATTACCAGTGTACTAAGATTTCTTTGGTGCATGGGAAAGTATAAAAGCCTAACTCAAATCATATATTTTAGTGCTGGACTCATCCCTCAGTTAAAGCAGATCAGTTTATTTGTTGTATCTGCTGGCTGCTAATTGTTTTCAATCTGTTGGATTAAACTGCACGGTCGTTTTTCAGCTCAGTCTTTCGTAAATTATTCTAAGCAAAGTAAACCATGTCTTTGAAGCCGCTTGACTTGTCTGTCCTGGAACATGGAGCATCAACTGCTGCAGCCTAAAAACACAGACTGGAAAAACACAGAAGTCCAGATGTTTGCTGTCCAGAGACGTGGAGTCTGTGTCTGTGCATTAATGAAGCTGGACATTCATATTTGAATCTGATAGAGACCATATGCTGCTCGATGAGATATGGCACATCTAACATTCACCGAGTCACATCTGGACGTAATAGCGTGATGATGTTGCCACCTTCAACAGATGAGCGATTTAAGAGCAGTTACTGCTGAAGAGAAAGCAAACCCTGAGGCACTGATCAGATAGTTCAAGGTTTACCAGACCGCAATGTTCATTATTGAAACCATATATAAAAAGCACTGTGCTGGAGTGAAGGATTGCATGCGAATTATGCAATCATTTGCCAAATGGAATGTAAGTGTTTGTGACTGATACTTTTGCTTGGACGGCTGATTAATAATACACTCTGGTCTTTGGCAATTACTCAAAAGAAAAAACTATTTAAAGAGATATACGGTGAGTCTTCTTGATGTATTCATTCTCTAATTGTCCTCAACAAATGGAGCGAACACTGCATCTTCACAAACAACCAGAGTAATTCTAGCTGTAATCAAGCAGAGGAAATGGCGCAGCTTTTATCAGGAGATGAAGAGTTTGTTCATACGTACACTTAAACCACAGCACTGTGTCTTCAAACGAACAAACACCTGCGAAGAGCCTTTTAACAATACAGTGTGTCTGCTTTCTTTCTTTATTTCTTGAAATAGCAGCATCATTTGAAGGTAGAAGGGTCTGTAATAGTAAATAAACCGTGATGACCTAACCCTGACCCTAAATAAACCACCAGATGACCCATATATGAGTCTGCAGCACAAAAGCAGTCATAAGCAGCACAGGTATATTTGTAACAATAGCAAATACATTGTATGGGTCAAAATTATCCATTTTTCTTTTATGCCAAAAATCATTAGGATATTAAGATAAGATCATGTTCCATGAAGATATTTTGTAAATTTCCTACCGTAAATATATCAAAACTTAATTTTTGATTAGTAATATGCATTGCTAAGAACTTAATTTGGACAACTTTAAAGGCGATTTTCTCAATATTTAGTCCAAATATTGTCCGATCCTAACAAACCATACATCAATGGAAAGATTATTTATTCAGCTTTCAGACATTGTTTAAATATTAATTTCGAAAAAATTGACACTTAAGACTGGTTTTGTACTCCAGGGTCACATATTAGAGTAACAAAGACTATTGAAATCTTCATATCTAGGATTTTATGGTCTGATTAAATTGTTTGCATGTAATTTGAGTGGAGGTTCAGTGAATACTTTTTTTTAAATCAAAAGTTCCGTTAAATATTTTTCATTGATTTTTTTTTTTTTTTTGCCTCACCCTCAGCTACTGTATTTGAATCACCTCTCAGAATAAACCCACATATGTCTGAGGAAAGAGAGAGGCAGAGAAACAAGGCCTTAATCATATTCGTGGTCTGCACATGTATCTCAGAAGAAGCAAATCTGATTTGATCCAACAGTTGAGCACACAGACGCAGGAGGGAGGGAAGCTGGACTTAAATGGAAATAATGTAAAGACTTGGAATGCTTCAGTTTAAACTAGCCATGAACTTATGAACCTCATCTCCACCTGACAAAATCCGTTTCCCCCCTGACATATTACATAAAGAGCTTGTTGCAAATCACACAAGAATGCAACAGATCGGAGCCGTCCGCCTGTGGGCTTTGCAAACTGCATGTTGTGTCTCTGTGCGACCATAGAATGGGAATATTTCAGATCAGTTATGCAGGAATTTGAATATTCTACCTTGTAAAAAATGATTGAAGACTGCTACAATAAAAACCTGTTCATTGCATGGTAAGTTGCCTATACTGTATGTTGCAAACTGACATTGCATGTCATTTTACAGTTTTAGGAAGTAAAAAAATACGTCACAAGCAGTCACATTAAAATTTACAGTGGAAAAAATAAAAAAATAAAAAACTTGACATTCCCAGAATTCCCTATGTGACAGCTCACATTTAATGGTTTTCACTGAAATAACTTTGTTTCTTAGTTTGTTTGTTTTTTTCAGTTACTGTGTGTACGTTAGTGTTTAATGTTAGAGTTTATGTTGTTACATTAACAATGTCATGTGTTACCATAATGTTGTCCTGTATTTGTGTGAATGATACATCTGTATATTAGTATATACTTCAGCTTGTGGAAAAACTGTTTTGAATTACCATGTGTCTTTCTCATCATCACCTTGTCACGGATCAACCAGGCTCCACCAATCACACACAGCAATCACAGTCACCTGAGTTTTAATCCACACCACGTGCACCTCATCAACACTCATCAAGATCGACACTACTTAAGCACACACCTCACACCAGTCACTGTCCGATCTCGATTTTCACGAAGTGGACTCTCACCCTCCAAGTCTGGAAACTTACCTCTCGAATACTTACCTTCTCTCCCGGATCATCGATGTTTCCCTGTGTCTCCTACGCCTGTCTGTCTTCATCTGTCATCCCAGCCAGCAGTCAGTCAACAGCCGAGGTGTGTGCACATCCCATCCTCCACGAGTTCCTGGTGATACAACCATCCACAGATATCCTTTGTCAGTCCTCAATACCATTAATAGCATCTCTGTCCTCCTGCAATACTTACCCGTCTGCTCATCTTAATAAACTCCTGTGTATACTCCATCCTCCTCTGTGTCGGGTCTGCTTCACGTAACAGAAGATCGGACCGTTACAGAGCGATTCAAGATGAGTCAGATGGACTCCTTCCAGGAGCTCGTGGACAACTTACGCCGTGTCCTCACTGTTGCTCCTCCACCAGCACCGACCATCACATCCGTATCCACCATTACCAGTTCATCTCCGCCGTTAACCGCCAGTCCCATGGCCAAACCAGCGCCGTTCTCTGGCGTGGCGGAGGAGTGCAACGGTTTTCTTCTACAATGCTCTCTCTATATCGAAAATCAACCTAACCTCTACCCCACCGAAATCTCCAAAATCTCCTTCCTCATTTCACTCCTCCAAGGCAAAGCTCTGCAATGGGCAGAGACGATCTGGGCACAAGCTGGTAATATCACTCAATCCTTCACTAACTTTGTTTCTCATTTCAGAGAAGTCTTTGGACGGCCACATGGGGATCCCACTGCCAGTGACCAGCTCTATCACCTCCGTCAGGGATCTCAGCCGATCACTGAGTATGCGCTGAAGTTCCATACACTCGCTGCTGCCAGCGGCTGGAATGAACGCTCATTAATTACTGCTTACCGCTAAGGATTAGAGCCCAGACTTCGCTTACAAATAGCGAGTTACGATGACAGCTTTGGTTTGGAAAATATGATCCAACACTCCATTCGATGTTCCTCCTGCATGCAAGCCTGCTATGATGAACTGAGTTACTGGAACCGTTGCTCTCCCCCACACCGTCACCCAGAGACCTACTTTCCTCCAGAGCCAGAGACAGAGCCCATGCAGACAGACTCTATGCGGTTGACACCCGCTGAGCGGCAGAGGCGGCTATCCAAGGGACTGTGTCTCTACTGTGGCAGCGGAGGGCATGTGATATCTAGATGCCCCATTCGTCCACCTCGACTATTGGTGAGTTCCATCCAATCTGTTCCCCAAAACATGTCTCCGTTCACTATATCCGTGACGCTGATTACTCCATGCACTTCTCTTCCAGTCCTTGCCCTCCGTGACTCGGGATCAGCTGGGAACTTCATATCTCGGAGCCTCTGCCGCCAACTCAAAATCCATACAACGATCAACCCCAAAACTTACCAAATCCAATCAATAACGGGAAAATCTCTCAGTCATCACGTCAAACATCTAGCCGGTCTCATAACTCTCCGTGTGGGTCTCTTCCACGAGGAAACCATCAGGCTTCTGGTTCTGGAGGAAACTAACATTGATATCATTCTGGGTCGTCCGTGGTTTGCGATTCATGAACCCCAGCTGGCCTGGCACATTGGAGACGTCCTGAAGTGGGGCAACCAGTGCTTCCCAGACTGCTTCCCTTAACTCCCTCGTCCTTCTCAATCCGTCAAGACCATTCTTCCACTAAATGCCACCTCCATTGAAAGTCCGATAGACCAGCAGTCAGTAGATATCCCCAAGGATTATGCCCACTTCAGAGACGTCTTTTGCCCGAAGAAGGCCTCACAATTACCTCTACACCGGCCATGGGACTGCGTGATAGATCTGCTTCCCGGTGAGCCAGTGCCCAAAGGAAAAATCTATCCTCTATCCATCCCAGAGCAGAAGGCCATGGAGGAGTATATAGAAGAGGTCCTCCAACGAGGTTACATCCGACCGTCCATCTCCCCTGCTGCTTCCAGTTTCTTTTTTGTGGCCAAGAAGGACGGAGGCTTGCGGCCCTGTATCGATTACCGGTCACTCAACAACATCACAGTGAAGTTCCGCTACCCACTTCCTCTTGTCCCTGCAGCTCTGGAACATCTCCGTGGTGCCACAATCTTCACTAAGCTAGACCTCCGCAGCGCGTACAACCTCATCCGAATACGTGAGGGGGACGAATGGAAGACTGCCTTCGTGACTCCAACTGGACACTACGAATACTTGGTTATGCCGTATGGCCTAGTCAACGCCCCCTCCGTATTTCAGGACTTCATGCACGAGGTGCTCCGAGAGTTTCTCCACCATTTCGTCTTGGTGTACATCGATGACATCCTCATCTACTCTCGGAGCCTGGCCGAACATCGCCACCACGTTGCGGAGGTCCTTCAACGTTTACGACAATTCCATCTCTTCCTCAAAGCTGAGAAATGCTCCTTTCATCAACCTTCCGTGCAATTTTTGGGTTACCATATTGACAGTAGTGGCATCTGGATGGACGAGGGGAAGGTGGAGGCCATCAAGACCTGGCCGAGACCCACAACCATCAAGGAACTCCAACGCTTCCTGGGATTCTCCAACTTCTACCGCCGATTCATAAAAAAACTACAGCACTCTTACCAGCCCACTCACAAACCTCCTCTGCAATAAGCCCAAGTCTCTGTCCTGGTCCGGAGCGGCCCAAGAAGCCTTCGAGAAATTAAAAAAGTCTTTCATCCAAGCTCCCATCCTTGTGCATACAGATCCGGAGAAACCCTTCATAGTGGAAGTGGATGCTTCCACCACAGGAGTAGGGGCCATCCTTTCCCAGCAGCAGGGGTATCCTTCTAGACTCCATCCATGTGCCTTCTTCTCCCGTAAACTCAGCCCGGCGGAGCGTAACTACGACATCGGAAACCGGGAACTTCTAGCCATCAAGCTGGCCCTCGAGGAGTGGAGACACTGGCTTGAGGGAGCCAAACACCCATTTACCGTGCTTACTGACCATAAGAACCTTCAATATCTCAAGGAGGCTAAAAGACTCAACCCACGCCAAGCACGCTGGGCACTATTCTTCACTCACTTCCAGTTTAAGGTGACATACATCCCAGGTCCCAAGAACGTCAAAGCCGATGCCCTGTCAAGACTTTATGCACCGGAGGAAGCAGAAGACAAACCCGATCCCATCATCCCAGAAAATATGTTTATCAACCCGATCCAATGGAACACAGATTCTACTCCCTCTTCCAATGTCTCCACGGTCACTCCGCCGGGCTGCCCTCCGGAAGCACAGTATGTTCTTTGGCTCCAACGCACCCAACTCATCCATACAGCACACTCCTCATTGGGCACTGGTCACCCTGGGGCCAACGCTACCCTCTCGCTACTAAAAGACTGTTACTGGTGGCCGAATATGGCTAGGGATGTGAGAAGGTTCATCCAGGGTTGTGAAGAGTGCGCCATGTCCAAGAGTCCTCGCCACCTTCCCGCAGGAAAACTTCTCCCTCTGCCCATACCTAATCAACCATGGTCACACCTGGGAGTAGACTTTGTTACCGACTTACCAGCATCCAAGGGTAACACCTGCATCCTGGTCATTGTGGACAGATTCTCCAAGTCTTGCCGGTTGATCCCCCTAAAGAACCTACCCACAGCCATGGAAACGGCGGAACTAATGTTTAGCCATGTATTTAGATATTTTGGCATTCCAGAGGATATCGTATCCGACCGTGGACCCCAATTCATCTCCAGAGTCTGGAAGAATTTCCTCAAACTCCTAGGTGTGACCGTCAGTCTCTCGTCTGGATACCACCCGCAGACCAACGGGCAGACAGAGAGAAAGATCCAAGAAATCGGTCGTTTCCTACGAACCTTCTGCCACGGCCACCAGCACTCTTGGAACCAGTTTATTGGCTGGGCCGAGTATGCCCAGAACTCCCTTCGTCAACAAACCACTGGACTCACTCCCTTCCAGTGCGTACTCGGTTTCCAGCCACCTTTATTCCCCTGGAACGGGGAACCTTCGGATGTACCTGTGGTGGACCACTGGTTCCGAGAGAGCGTGAGGGTCTGGGACGAAGCACACCACCACCTTCGGCGAGCTTTGAGCAGGCGCAAATTGACGGCAGACCTTCGACGCTCCGACTCACCCCCTTACCAGCCTGGTCAGAAGGTCTGGCTGTCCACACGAGACATCAGACTGCGCCTGCCTGGCCTACCTCGTCAATACAAGATTCACCCCACCTTTCACATTTCACTCCTCAAACCTTATCACCCTCCTGTCTCTTCATCCACAGAGCCTGGCCGCACCACTGAACCCCCTCTCCCACTGATTCTAGAGGACGGAGCAGTCTACGAGGTCAGAACCATCCTGGATTCCCGACGCCGTGGTGGTAAGCTGGAGTACCTCGTTGATTGGGAGGGGTATGGACCAGAGGAGAGGTCATGGATTCCCAAAGACGACATCCTGGATCCAGCTCTGATAGAGGAATTCCACTCAAACTTCCCCAACCGTCCAGCACCTAGAACCAGAGGAAGACCACCACGGCGCCGGTTCCTTCGGCCCTCAGGAGCGGGCCGTGGAGAGGGGGGTAATGTCACGGATCAACCAGGCTCCTCCACCAATCACACACAGCAATCACAGTCACCTGAGTTTTAATCCACACCACCTGCACCTCATCAACACTCATCAAGATCGACACTACTTAAGCACACACCTCACACCAGTCACTGTCCGATCTCGATTTTCACGAAGTGGACTCTCACCCTCCAAGTCTGGAAACTTACCTCTCGATTACTTACCTCCTCTCCCGGATCATCGGTGTTTCCCTGTGTCTCCTACGCCTGTCTGTCTTCATCTGTCATCCCATCCAGCAGTCAGTCAACAGCCGAGGTGTGTGCACATCCCATCCTCCACGAGTTCCTGGTGATACAACCATCCACAGATATCCTTTGTCAGTCCTCAATACCATTAATAG
Source organism: Onychostoma macrolepis (assembly GCF_012432095.1). Taxonomy (NCBI): domain Eukaryota; kingdom Metazoa; phylum Chordata; class Actinopteri; order Cypriniformes; family Cyprinidae; genus Onychostoma; species Onychostoma macrolepis. The sequence continues at coordinate 469,548 of NC_081159.1, forward strand.
CATCTCTGTCCTCCTGCAATACTTACCCGTCTGCTCATCTTAATAAACTCCTGTGTATATTCCATCCTCCTCTGTGTCGGGTCTGCTTCACGTAACACACCTTCTATGCTTTTTGATTCTTTTCAGTCAGTAATATAAAGGTTCAAAAGACGTTTTGTTATTTTAGTAGGCTGGTATTGCTTCATAACATATGTGACCCTGGAGCACAAAAGCAGTCATAAGCAGCACAGCTATATTTGTAGCAATAGCCAGCAATACATTGTATGGGTCAAAATTATACATTTCTCTTTTATGCCAAAAATCATTAGGATATTAAGTAAAGATCAAATATATCAAAACCTTTTTGATTAGTAATTTGCATTGCTAAGAACTTCATTTGGACAACTTTAAAGGAGATTTTCTTAATATTTTGATTTTTTTTTTGCACCCTCAGATTCCAGATTTTCAAATAGTTGTATCTCAGCCAAATATTATCCTATCCTAACAAACCATACACCAATGGAAAGCTTATTCATTCAGCTTTTATATGATGTATAAATCTCAATTTCCAAAATTGATCCTTGTGACTGGTTTTGTGCTCCAGGGTCACATATATGCTTTTTCACTGTAAATCTGTAAAACCTAAAATATTGTTTTTATGGAAAAGTTCTGGCAACAATGTCTGCTGGTTTTTACTGTAAATGTTTTACAGTGTGCAGTGTCTAGTGTAGGCATGTTCAGCGGTTCAATTCTCCAGTGTCCCTTACAGACAGTTTAGGCAAATGTACAGTCAACTTCACTCACAGAGCCAATCTCCAAAACATTCGAGTAAGGTCACGGCTCATGGACGTATTCTGTTTAGCTGAGTTGAGTTTGACAGGTTTTTGTCTGTTTCTATTTCTGCATTCCATCCAGCAGGAGCAGCAGCACCGACGAACCAAAGCTGCTTCTCTCTGAGAAAAAGCCCTGTTCCAGCCATCTGCTCTGTGTCTGTGTGTGCGTGTGTGTGTGTGTGTGTGTGTGTTGGACACTAACACACAACATCATATTTCTCCACCTAAAAGGACCGAAGCTTGACATGCTCCAATCCACAGTGTGATAAATGCACGTGTGAGTTTGCAGACAGTCTCCAATCATATACAGTGCAGTAGCACTTGTTTTATGGAAAGCGAGAGGCCTTGGTGTCTCTTTTTTTATTGGTCTGTTTCCTGCTGCACTGGAGGGTGCAGTGGCAGCCCGGTCTGCTCATTGATCTTTCATCAGGTCATAGAGCGGACTGGAGGCGAGGAGCGGTCGGCTTTTTTATGGCAGCTCACTGGAGCCTGCCTATGATTGTTCCCAGTTTCCTCAGATTGTTTTGTTTTTGGTGAAGGCACAGTGCCTCTCGCACTTCGAAGGTAAAGCAGAGGACTCCTGACATTTCACGGAGCACGTAGCAGCTTTACACTGTCGGTAGGTGGACAATGGAATCTGGATTATTTGTGCACGAGTGTGTGTGGATGGGTGGGCATGCCCGGATTGGTTTCTAAAAAACGAGTGAAAAGTGTCAAAACAAACAAGGCCTCATTAAGATTCAAACACACAGCTGAGTTGAAGAGGCCATGAGAATATGTGTGTTTCTTTGCAGTGCTGGGAAGATGACTTTGAATTTGTAGCCCATTAAAATTACATGAAAAAAAAAAAAAATGTGGTTAGTAATGTCATATAGTAAATTACACATTTTAAGTAATCTAATCTGACTACCTTCTGATTACTTTTGGATTCCCTTTGACCTAATTCATTAATCATATAGATTTATGATTATTTTGTACCACATTAATATAAAAACACAAAGAGAAAGAAATGCTTTATTCTTTGCTATTAAGAACATAAATCTGGGTTTAGTGAATTAATGAAAAGCTAATAATAAATTGCATTTTTTAAAAAGTAAAATGAATAAAATGAATTTTTTTTTAAATAAAAACATAAACTAAATATAAACTAAAAATGCATATCAGTGTAATGAGAAATGTAAAAGAGAGAGAAAAAAAGAAGAATTAATTAAATTGGGAATAATTTATTGTCTGAATATGTAATCACTAAAAATTAACTGTAGTCTGGTTATAAGCAGTGTAATATAATCTAATTACAAGTACTTAATTTTTTTGTTATTTGATTACATAATCTAAATTGTGTAATCAGACAATCTAGATTCTTTGATGTTGGTCCACACTGTGATAGATGGTGATCAACGTGTGATTGGCATACATGTGCAATATCAAATAAATACATATATATATAAAGACTGTGCTTGTGCAAAGGCTGCAAGCTAATCTGGACGCACTGATACCAAATATTGCAGTGTGACTGGTTGCTGCTTACCAGTCTCAGGGGTAGATTGCTAAAGACGGGAAAGAAGCCTCACTCTAGACCATCAGATCAATTTTCACTGAACCCTGAATATTTCATGCTGCAAGTCTTACAGTAGAAACCCAGATGGGCTATTGAAATGGAAAAGCTACATGTCCATAACTCACACCCCTCCTTTCACCCAAAGGGACAAGCTTCAAGAATGATGTCTGGATCATGTTTCTGGTCACACCAGCCATGTGGTTTATGTAACCTCATGGCACTGAGAAGCCGCTGCGCACAGCAGCAGTAAATTCAAATATGTGATTGCTACGCTATTATGGTTATGATGCAAAGAGTTATTATAACAAATCTCAGTGTTGGAGAGTGTATGGAGGATGGACCTGGTCTAATGTAACTGATCCCAAAAGAGCGCGGGAAGTTTGACTGCATATCTCACCAGAAATCAACTTCTCGGTGTCATTGATCCATATGTTTATATATTGATCCAATTTAAAGCAAAAGCAAACATTTTTTAGCATTTGTACGTAGTTACGTATTTTATTATATTAATTGCATTCAATTGTGTTAATATTGTATAAAGTTATTTATTCATAAATGAAAGGGCGACAGCAGCATTTCAATTAAACAATGAAAACATTACACATTAAATAAGAATAAATATCAAATATCGTCTCTCTAAACCTCAGATAAGAAAGAATCCGCTAAGTAATTTTGAGAATTTCACCAAGCCTCGGTGTTGCACATGCTGCTGTGTTTGAGAGAATGAATGGAAGCATGCATAATTTGCGATTTTAATTTACAAATGCGAATATAAACGTAAAGTCCGATGAAATCTGAAGTTAGAGTTGATACGAATTAATCTTATTTTGCTTGTCATCCGTTCAGAACCTGTTTCAAGCATGCAGGCCTAGACAATAAAGCAAAATTGAAATTCATTTTACAAACGCACACATCCATAAAACCTGTTTAATGGCTGAGAGCAGCAACCTGTTGATATTCCTGATTGAGAGGATCAGTGGAGAGCAGGGAATACTTTTCACTAAAGGTAGAAAATGTAGCCTACACTTTTCACGGCGTCATTTCAACTAATCAGATGCACATAAGATTTAAAAAAAAAAAAAGATTTAGAGAATTAAAAATTAGCTATTTTAAAAAAAAATTAAAAATTAACTATTTATAATCACAGTTTAGTGTACTGAGCGAATGTATGATAATTCTCTATAGATATAGCATATTTTTTATTAAGTTTATATCACAAAGAAAGCGAAATGTAGCGTTGAATTCAGCTTTAATAGACTTAAAACCTAAAGGTCTGCGCAAAGAAAAGAGTGTTTAAAAAATAAGTAGCCAAATTAATTAATTATTTAAATGGGATGTAATTACATCAAAACTATGTTCTCTAAAGTGAAAATATTTATTTGTGTGTGTGTGTGTGTGTGTGTGTGTGCCGTTTATTGAACCATAGCTTCAATATATTTAAACTTTCTCATTTTTCACAGCTTGCACTGTATCTTATAAAAGTGCATAAATAATTTAGAAACAAATGAAAATATTTAAAAGTGATATTTTTGTTACAGGATTCGGGGTTAAATGCACAGGGCAATTAATGAGTCCTTTTTAATCATGTTAGTTTGAACACGTTTTCTGTCGATTAGAACCGAATAACATTCTACGTGGCTGTACGATTCACTTAAAACAAATATAGAATTTGTCCACATTTAAACTATATTAACACAGTTAATATTTAGCTTAATTTTTTTTTTTTTTTTTTGCCATTTCACTGAAAGAAACTTAGACTACACAAGACACTAAAAATATATGCAGCCTATATATCTATAATGCATTAGGCTAATTAATCATTTTCACATGTTCCGTGCAAATTGTCATCTTTCTTGTCTGGCATCATTCCAGATTAAATGAAAACCTTTTGCGTTAAAACCTCCAACTGGGATTCAAATAAAGCACGCTAGTCTAATAATCGACATCATCAAAGACTCGGTCAGGTTATTATCTCATTGTTGGCTGCAGTCATAGATGTTTCCTTCGACATTATGAAACATGGGCTCTATAGTAGCCTGCTGGTTACTCGAAGAGAAAAATAGGGAAGTCTGTCATAATACGCCTTCGCCTGCCAACTTAAAAGGCTTGTTGAGAAATTACTCCCTCTAACCGGGAGTGTCTTGGGTCCAGTGACCCGCATCGGACTGGAGTCTCATAATCTCATGACATAAAACACTTTCCTACGAGAGCAGAGACGCGCTGGACCGGCAAGTATATGGAACAATGTTGGCGCTTTACAATTTCGCTTTACTTTCGTTGTTTGGTTTGCGTTCGTTGAGGTTCGCTTCATCTCGTGCATGTACGAGCGGCGTTTTGCTGGTCATTTTATCATGTTTAATCCGGATTTAGGGTGAAGTAGCTCACGGGTTCCAGACAACCTGGCTCCAGCAGTCTAATCTATGGGCTGAGGGCTGTCTGTTCGGGCAACGAGACAGGTGTAAATCTCTTTGACAATCTTTGCTTTTTGATTGCAGGAGTCATATCTGCAGGGTATAGGGAATGGATCTGAAATGGATCATTAAAATGTTGGTCACATTTGTTACTTGTATGCTGATGCAATATCTAGACGGCTGTCTACCCGTTATAATAAAATTAGAAGTCCTGCTGTGAAGATCATGCATTATTGTGACTCTATTGGACTAGTTGGTATCAATAAATGTATTCATTCATTTAAAAAAAAAAGCGTGTTTATTGTATCATTTAAGAATTATTTGATTAGAGCACAGTCTTGATTTTTAAAAGTGGACGCTGACATTGAACAAACAGTCAAAGCAAGTTTAAATCAACTTTTTTTTTCTTCAATTTTTTAACATTTGCGTTGACTTTTAACACCAACTGGTAGTTTACGACTATACAGCAAACCATTACCAGCATCCTTAATGTATTTCAGAAGTTATACTGGATTGCACAATCACGCTGTTAACTGCTTCTCGTTCGTCTTTATGGACTCTAAACAGAATGCCGCAGACACTTCCCTCATTTACTAATTTCTTTTCACTGTTATTGTAGCCTGCATTTCGTGCAAAAGGCGAGAGAGGAGGTGTGTGTGTTTGTGTGTGTGTGTGTGTGTGTGTGAGAGAGAGAGAGTTGGTGCCATGCTTGATTAGGGCTTGCCCCCTAAAGATGGCGAGAAAAATGAGATAATGAGGTCCTGTGATTACCTTTTTCCCATGGACTGGAGCTGTCGCCAGTTCACAAAACCACACTGTACACAGGCACAGCGATACTCACTTCTCATTTAACACACACAAAAGCTGATCCCCAACAACAAACTGGGGACTGGGGACAAATCATATAATGTCCACCCTTATCCAATCGCCACTAATTAACTGGAATCCCACCTTCCTCGTTAATACAGCGACCAATTCATTTTCTATGTATGTCAAAGGTCCATAGGCCACAGTCGGTCGCTAAGGACATTTGGGCAGCTCTGCAGCCTCTTTGTGGGCCGTGGATCTTATTAGTTCATGACCCCGATGCTCAGAGGTTATGGGCTCTCGCTGCCTCGGCCTAAAAACCAGAATGTTTCCTAATCGGATTTTAATTGGTTTGTTGAACGGCGCGTTTGAATGGGATGAAATTCCAAATCAGCTGAAATCAGAGAAAGTATGAGTTTGCTTGTTTTGATTTTGAGAGTCAAACACAATTATTTTGTGTCGTAGCCTGTGTGAACCCACATACACGTGGATGCTGAAAGGTCTATAAATGGGTATTGCGAAGCTACTAAATATTAGTTACTGGATTATTTGTTTATTTACTTATGTACGTTTCTCAAAAGCATGATTATCTAGAATTAAAAGTGTCGTAAACTCGGATTTGCTTCCACAATTATATTAGAGAAAAAGGCACACTTCAAAAACGATTTAATGCGTTGCAAAGCCAGTGCACATAAGAAAACACAATGCATTGGTTAAAATGGTAGCCTAGGCCTACTAAATAAATACTTCGCAGGTCTAAATTTACATGACAGACAACAAGGTGTTATGCAAGTCTGCTGTGAACAGTATGAGCATATAATTTCAATAGAGAAATAATATGATCAATGCTGAGTAGTTTGAAAAGAAAATTGAGCGTGTGGTAAATAATCGCTTCCCACTTTCTCTTTCATCTCTTCAGCATCATCCACGTTAAAAAATTGCTCCAGTTGTATAGCAGTTACATATTGCATGACAGCAGTTACTGTACAAGACCAGCGCTTAGACCTTAAACCACATCATCTATAATGTAAGTGCCTCCCTATAGGCTATATGCCTCCCCTATGTTACCATTATAAAGATCTCAGATGGAGGCTAAATGACTAGATCTCTAAAATGCCACCTGCACGCAACTATTTTACAAAAGGGCAATTTCGTACGACTTCATACAATGCATGTTTTAAATACAATTTTCCATAAAAATAATAATAAATGTGCATGAAGCTGCACTCCCAACTCCATCAATTTGCAAAAAAAATGTTATCAGCCTCTGCTGGCAATTTCACTGTTTGGTAATGTTTTCACGCTGGAGTCTAGTGATAGAGAAACGTTTGAAGATTTTGGCCTAAGTTCAACACCTTTGAATTTGAAATCTCTTCGTAAGGAAACGATTAAGTTTTCAGGTTGACCTTTAGTGTGGCTTGGATACAGCGTTGAAAAACTCTGTATTACCGTACACGGTTGTGTGTGTTTTTGCATATAGTTGTTAAAGAAATGAAAACACTCTGTATGCCCCTTTAGTGTGTAAGTGAAAAACTAGAAGTCACCGGACTCGGCTGTCAATATTGCACGTTTAGACGAGTGAAGCTATTTCTTTAGCTCACTTCCATCTTATTTGGTGCTTTCTGCTCCAATCAGGTTCGCTAGACTCTGAAACACTCCCCCTCTTCATGCAAAACAGCTGTGGGAACTTTAATACATGAAAGCTCAAAACCGCAATCGACTTCCTTTCGTTTTCAAGAAGTCACTTTACGTCAGCCATACGGAAAACAGATAAACATTCAAGCTTTAACATAAAGTGAGGGCTGGATATTTCTTAGCATGCTTTACAGCATATATTCAGCGATCACGAGACTCCGTACACATACGCACAAAGGCTCTGATATGCATTTGAAATTTAAAGTACCTACAGAGGTTTTTTTTTTTTTTTTTAATGACGTGACATTCCACAAGACTTACCAGAATTAATTACAATATTTGTCTGCACATAACCAAAAAAGAGGCACGTATCCATTAACGCATCTCTGATACAAAAATCGGTACGAAAATATAGAATCGGCCATTTTTTAAGTATCTGGGTTAGTATAATTATATTAAAATATAAACTACTTTTTGGCGAGAAAAGACCTATAGTTTTATAGTCTTGAGAGAGAAAAACATCTAAAAATTTGTAAAACAGGTAGATTATTTTATGATAGATTTTACAATCACCTAGCATTGAAATGAGTGGTGCGGAAAGTAATGGATGGACTCCTGTGCAACAGCTCATCTTCAGCTGTATCACATTTATTGGTTCTTTAAAATGACAGACAGATAGTTGTAATGGACACATGTGGCAACTTCAGCAACATCTAGTACAATAGATAACATACACTTCACACAAAAGCAGATTACACTGATTATGAAGGACAAGGTTATTACAGCCTCAAGAAGCTTCATTACAGGAGTAAATATTTACACTGAACATAACAAGATTAGATGAACCAGCTCTTAAATGAGTTAATCAGTGTAATAATTGCAGTGAGCCTGCTATAGTTCCCATGTATCACCAATCATGTGTCAAGAACAGTATCCTTGTAAAAGGAGTTTACTTTACCATACACAGCATACTCTGAAATTTCATATTTAACTTGTCCATTATTTAATTTTCTTGATCCAGTTGGGACAGTTCAGAATTATCTTGATAAAAGCTTATATATAGGGATTATGGAGACCACAAATCAGCAAGTTTTTCCTTTAAAATTAGCCTAAAATGCAGAGAAGGATTTTGCAGGGAGAGCAGTAATGAAATATAAGAAGCTGAATGCAGATGAAAATATGTGTACATGCTCTAAAGGACAAGACCTAAAAAAACAACCTTACCACAACATTTACTGTAGCATTTATGGAATAAAAATGTGGTAGTGCTGGAAAGAAATTCAGCTGACATAAAATATGACATGTCCCACAGTGTGACATGGTATACTCCATTTTTTTAAGCATTATTTGCTAATTCTTTATATGCATTACTAGATAATATTACATTTACTATGCATTTTTAACTCATAGTTATTGAGAGGCTATATTTGTATTTTAAAAATCATTTGTCACACCACAGGACCATTAGAAATGAATAAGTATTGGCAAAAATGGTGCAAAACTTGAAATTGTAGATATACACTTTCCCTTTATTTTTTATATTAGATAAAAAGACTTCTATGTGCCAATAGATTAAAAACTTCTAAGTGAAATCCCTCTCAATCTGGAATACTGCTGAATTCCTCAGAAGAATGCAAAGGATTTGCCTGCCTGGTATGCATTCCTTCGACATGTAGGAAACAGTATTATGGAGCAACTGCATTAAATATGATCTGTTGTTGCTGATTGATCATGAAGGCTTTCCCATGAACTTGTACATCTCTTAGAACCACAATGGATTTGTTCACAGATAAAATCAAGAAAACATCCCAAAATATCTGTTTGCACAAATCGCGGAAATACTGGGTTCAGTTTCGTAAAAAAATAAAAAATACTGAGAGGACTGAACATTGATGGGTAAAGTTAAATGTTTCAGCGGATTCAATGGATGACTGTTTGACTTGCTCCATTAATCAGTATACATTATTGTTTTAAATTAAAAGAAAGGAGGAGCGGCACTGTCAAAGCACCTCTCATTGCTCTATCATACGTCTTTTTTTTCTTGTAATCCATGAGAAACATAACATTTACTGTATATTGACCGATCTGCAGAGGTTGCTTTTCAGTTAACTTGGTAGCCACTAAAATAACACAAACACCACTGTAACGCTCGCTGCCCCCTCCCTTGTGCATCAGTTGGATATAAATATTAAAAAATAAATGAACCCCCAGGGCAAAAACACAGAAATCAGCAGATCATGCTGCTGATGCATGAGTCGGGAGAGCATCGATGATACAGTAGCGTATATCGAGCATGCTGTCAGGTTTTGGACACATTATAATTTCTAGTTATAAATACGAATAGCATAATTACGCTTATGGGTCACACACACAACCACGCTCACATATCTAGAGACAATAGTATTTCAAAATCCTAATCATACTGATTAGGCTACTCTAAATAGGAAGTGGGGCATCAGACTGCATGCCACAGTGTTATTTTCATTAACTGCACAAGGCTAAAATACGTTTTATAAAGTGCACACTTTTGTAAAACTGCACACGGGCGCATAGCGACCAAATAACAAATCACATCACAGCCTTTCGTTTAATATTCATAGACAATATATTTGCCTATAGCTAGTGTGCATTTAAGAAAATAAAAATAAAAAATAGGTAACGTGATTATTGTTGCGCTATTGTTTAAACCTGCGCAGAACAGATATGCCTCCTTTTGAGAACACAGCAGTGACAGTAGTATTTGGCCACTTGATGAAGGGTGATAAATGTTACAAACTGGTTCTCTGCTCTGCTGACTAGATAATTGAGTCAGTGTTTAGGCACTGTTGAACTCAGATGTCTGTCCACGACCCTCTGTTGTTTACGTGTGAATGAGTCCAGTGTTTTGAATGGGGCGCCAGTCGTTGGACAAACAGGACAGATCAGTGAGCTGCGTTCACTTATCGCCTCAACAATGTAATATGCGACCTGTCTGCGGCATTTCGAAAGAGAAAATTGAGCAAGCCACTGATAATTGAGTGAAACCAACAGCCTGTTCTTGCAATACGCTGATTTATTTGTTTTTATCTAATCACATCTTCCCTCCAAAGATGCATTTATATTTTTAATAAGGCGAGTTTGGTCGAGTGTAGTTGCCAGTGATTTAAAAACGACTAAACTTGGTTTAGTTATTTGATATGTTCTTGGAGTCTTGAACAATATAGTGACACTCACATCAGGGAAATATTTGTATAGTCTCATTCAAACAAATCTTGAGAGAGAGAAAGTGTGTGTGTGTGTGTGGGGAGTAAACTGAATGAAAAATATTCAGTAAATAAATATATATAGTGATCTAACCCCATATTAAAACTGCTGTACATTTAAATTAAATTAAATTTCGCTGACTGCCAAAAGCAAGCGCGCGGAACTGTATGGTTAGATATACATCGTCCTGGTGACAATATTACAATTTGATGACCACGCTTTGAAAATGTTTTATAAATAATAATAATAATAATAATAAATGAAAGCTGCAGGACTGCACAATACGGTTATTCGTAGCGCAACACTTTACTAAAACAAAGTTTACTTCCAACATTACGCTAATGCTGATGAACCGCAAGCTCTCCAAATGAATCATTCGCATCTCTTAACCAATACCAAAAATGATTTTGAATTTCTCAGGTAAAACGCGCGTCTGGAGCGCTATCTGATCTTCTGTGCGCGAAAAGAGGCCAACAGTGACGCTGTGCGCAGGAGACCTGGAAGTTCAGCTTCTCTGGGTCCCGCAGACCGACAGATGCGTGTCCTAATGATGTTGGCATATTCACACAACAGCGAGCGAGGCAGCGCTGTTTGGCGGCAGCAACCGAGTTCTCCAACACCTTTTTATAAGTCTGAAGTCTTTCCCCTCCACCCGACCTGTTAAAACCACGCCTACAGAGCGACACAATTGGTCCAAAAGCGTCAAAGAGCCAATCAACTGCGGGCTTCTGCTCAAAACACGCAACACATCCACACCACCGAAGCCTATGGAGTTCAGAAGCACTGGGAATATCTCTGTGCTGGACCCTGTGCTTCGCATATCGCGCTGAAATGTGTGTGCGGGAGAGAAAGTGCGTGTGTGAGCGTGTGAAGGTGTATACCTCCAACAAGTAAAGACAGAGGAATTATTCCGAGGCAACGAAATATTTCAACACATCTCTTTGGCAGGACTCGGGACGATCCCATTATTAGCGGAATGTCTATTTTACAGAAATCCAAAGGACACCGACGCGCGCCGCGAGCTGACACACAGTGACTCGGTCGTTTCTTTTATTTTTATTTTCTCGATTTCATAGCGCACTGCCAAAAGACAAGCCGCGAAGATTAATGGATAGCCGTTTCTCACTTTCTCTTTTAGATACTTTGTTGGAATCCGGCTAGAGAAACAATTAAGAGACTCACGCGTCGCAGGGACGCTGGACTTGGTGAAGGACTTCTCCGGCGCAGATATTAAGCTGATTGCACATCGATTTAAGGAACATCGCATCTGCTGTCTGGACTTGCATGAGCTTCCCGATGAGAGATCCATTTATTCAAGGATCCAGTATGGCATATCACCCGTTTTTACCTCACCGGGGTCCGGAATTTGCCATGAGCGCAATGCTGGGTCACCAGCCGCCCTTCTTCCCGGCCCTGGCGCTGCCACCCAACGGCTCGCTGTCTCTGCCCGGGGCGCTGGGCAAACCAATAATGGAGCAGCTGATGGGCGCAGCGGAGACCGGCCTTCACTTCTCCTCACTGGGACACCAAGCCGCCACCGCGCATCTCCGGCCTCTGAAGACGCTTGAGCCCGAGGAGGAGGTTGAAGACGACCCAAAAGTTCACCTCGAAGCCAAGGAACTCTGGGAGCTTTTCCACAAGCGCGGCACAGAAATGGTCATCACTAAATCTGGAAGGTAACCGGAATTATTCCATAAATCAGCTGTGCTCCGAATTTAATTAAATGAAACACAGTCCGAGATTATAGTCGCTATCAAACGTGAATTCTGATTGATTTATTGATCTGCGTGACTCACAGATTTCTTTAGAGGAGCACATGTGGCAAGATAGCTGGACAGGCCTATTGCTTTTTATTGTTCATTCTGTTTTTGTCTGGGCGTATGTTTTTTGAACAACGTATAAAATACATCCCAACTTGAACTATGGGCCTAAACATGTCTGAATCGAAATTCATCGTTGTTGCTGTTGTTGTTAAAGTAATCGTTATCAAATTAGTTAAGTTATCGTTTTATTTTGGTGCATGCACACGTCTGTAATACCAAGTATTATACTTAATATCACAATTAAATGTAGATAACATGCACAGTTAATTTTGCTCCAAAATTGCATTATTGTAAAGTTGCTTTCAGTCAGGTTTGATTTGTTACTTAGTTTTGCCGAAACGTTAAATTAAAGAGTTTAGCATTTTTTATTGTTGCACTGCGTTTAGATTTGGGGGTGTTTCACAAGTTAGGGCTGATGATTGGGCCTAGCCCTTCATCTACACACAACAAAATCATTTCAGGTCTTTGCATTTAATGTTTCTCTAGACAGCAAAATTCATCCATCCAGTAAAAGTGAAGAATTTGGATCTCGATAAAACTCCGCTAATTTATCTCTGATCTTCTCTGCAGGCGAATGTTCCCTCCGTTTAAAGTCAGATGCACGGGCTTGGACAAAAAGGCCAAATATATTCTGTTGATGGATATTGTTGCGGCTGATGACTGCAGGTATAAATTTCACAACTCTCGCTGGATGGTGGCAGGAAAGGCTGACCCCGAAATGCCAAAACGGATGTACATTCACCCCGACAGTCCGGCCACCGGCGAGCAATGGATGTCTAAAGTCGTCAATTTTCACAAACTTAAACTGACAAATAACATCTCCGACAAGCATGGATTTGTAAGTGTAAGATTTGTATAAACTTTATTACTATTATTATTATTATTGTTGTTGTTGTTGTTGTTTAAATACGTGTGTTCAGTGTTTGCATGTATTTATATGGATTTTTCGTTACAAAATGTCTTAAGACTTCGCACTGTCCAAAAGTTTGTATCTGTAATGAGCTATAATTTGAATTTAATTTCGACTACGTGCACACAAATATTGTCAAAAACTATGCAGGCTTCATCTTGTTTAAGGGTATGCAGAAAGTGTGCCCAATAAATGCGATTTTTTTTTTTTACTATTTATTAAAATGTTACTGCAAGTCAACTGTGTTTTTTAATAATTACTATAAATACTATTTATAAATACTATCGTATTTATATTTCAGACGATACTAAACTCCATGCACAAATACCAGCCAAGATTTCACATTGTGAGAGCCAACGACATATTGAAACTCCCATACAGCACGTTCAGGACCTACGTGTTCCCTGAGACAGACTTCATTGCTGTCACTGCCTACCAGAACGACAAGGTTGGTCATAAGTTTGTGTTGAATCTGACTCAACTCTTAACCTGCCACAGCGCTGAATACTTTGCTCTAAATATTTAATAGCATACACAGTGGTCTTACAGGAGAAGTAATGTTTTGTGCTTTCGGTACTTTTGTCTAGAACATAGTTATTATGCAGTGCATTTCTACAATATACTTATTCTTAGCTGTATCACTGTGAGGCCTACATCATATTGCAAAGCCTAGTAATACAGAAAACAAACACGCATCATTTTTTCACTTTCTCCTGTTTGACACGCACAGGTTATTTTTCATTTATTTATATGAGTCAAAAAATCTGAAGATCTTCAACAGTTTGTTCATGGAAACCTGTGTGTGTGTGTGTGTGTGTGTGTGTGAGAGAGAGAGAGAAAGAATGAGAAGAGGGAGGGAGGCAGGAAGGGAGGACTAGCCATAGTGGGACGGGACTGAAGAAGAGAAAAAGAGATTCAAAAATGATGTGTGTGTGTGTGTGTTAATTTATTAGAAAACTGCTGAAATATAAGTAACCCTTAAGATTCTAGGAAATTACTGTTATTGCACTAAATGCCTATGGGGTGTCAGGGTGGGGAGACTGAATTCATGTTGAGAGGTTGTAGATATAAAAAGGTTCTCAATTTTTATGAGCTGGAAATGCCCCCGTGTTTCCTACAAATACCAAAGTTTGAGACAAGTCACTGCAGGCGTAATGCGTGTATTTTAATGCAGAACAAGCATATAGGCCAGCCCTTTAAACTATATAAAATCCTAACGTAATCGTAGTGAGTCATACAGCTGTTCTGCATTTTGCATATGTTTCAATAGGCTGCAAATAATTGTCACCTGAGCAAAAAAAAAAAAATGCATTCAATTGGTTAACGTAACTGAAAAACCTTGAAGTTATCTTTATTCATGTTATATTGATTCCATGTTATTACATTTCAGATAACACAGCTGAAAATTGATCACAATCCTTTTGCAAAAGGATTTCGTGACACTGGAAATGGGAGACGCGAGAAAAGGTACGACTGAACGAGCTGCTTATTTTACCCTGTAGCTACAATAGCATTCCTTAACGTTCTCAAGTTCAGGACACTGTTGGTTATTATTGCAGCAAGTTCGGTTGTCATGCATTTTACATGGATTCATTTTAATCGTAAAGTAGTAAGATGAACTAAAAACTCAAAAGCGCGTTGTTCAGTCTTATTTGACTCTAATGCAATTAGAAGGTGGTTTACGCTGACATATGTTTTCTCAATTTTCCGTCGACTTTTATTTCATACAGAAAACAGCTGGCTCTGCAATCGATGCGTTCGTATGAGGAGCAGCAGAAAAAAGAAAACGGGACATCAGATGATTCCTCAGGCGAACAAGCGTCCTTCAAATGCTTTCGCCAGGCTTCGTCTCCTGCGGTCTCAACTGCTGGCCAGAATAACTTAAAAGGTACGAGAGGCAGACAAACGCGCTATTTACTTTCAGATCAAAATCAAGCTTTTTCTTCTACGATTATCTAAAGAAATCGCACAATTATTTCCTTACTAATGCAAATTCTTTTGTGAAAGACTGCTAATTGGAGAGCAGCACATTTGTTTTTGTCTTAAAGTAGAATGTCAAGATGCCACACATTAAAATCTGTTGCAGCAAAATCCCCAATTTTGTATGTATGTTACTATGTTTGTAGGGCACCAAATTAGTATTTATTTCTCGAGCTTTTCGCATTGCCTCCAACTGTGCCTTTACTGATTTTAAACGACATGCATGTAGTGTCTTGCAGTCTGTATTTATAAAAAAGGCACATCCAAGTGTCTAATATAAAGTAGGTCGACTTGATTAAATGGTCTTTCGCACTCTCAACAGATTTTTGCGACAGTGATGAAGATAGCGATGACGAAGACAAAGATGGAAACGTGAAAGAGGGGCCAGACTCGAGCAAAATCTCCACCACGACCGAGGACTCCAAGGATCACGATGCGAGTTTAAGCAAAAGCCTGTTCGGGGAAAGCGACTCTGTTCAGCGGAGAACTGAAAAGACACGGGATTCGCGGCAGAGTCCCATCACGCTCATCTCTAGCACCACTCGGTCCGGTGAAGAGCTCAAGAGTCCGGATCAGGCCAAAACAGACGACTGCCGGACAGTGAGCAAAGAAAATTACACGCCATTGACTGTGCAAACAGATGGCGCTGTGCACTTAAATCAAAACCATTTGCACAATTTCGGATTTCCGCCGGGTTTGGCCGGCCAGCAGTTTTTCAATCACTTGGGTGGTGCCCATCCGTTTCTCTTGCACCCTGGTCAGTTCAATATGGGAGGCGCTTTCTCAAACATGGCCGCAGGGATGGGCCCCATACTGGCAGCTGTTTCCTCCGGAGGGGTCAGTTCGATGGACACGAGCAGCATGCCATCACCCTCGCAAAGCCTGACGGGAGCACCGCTGCCCTTCCACCTTCAGCAACATGTCCTGGCGTCGCAGGTAAGCCTGTTAATGATGATTAGCAGTCAAAGCATTTCATAGATGCTTTAGTCCTAACCTGCAGGTTGTTTATAAACACTCGAGTATTTTAGCGCTTCTGTAGCTACGTTTGAGACTTCTGGGAAAAAATGAGGTGTGGCATATCTTGCAGTGTTTAATGGTCTTTGTTGTGCAGTCCATAAATTGTCAGCAAATATAGAACAACTGACAATTGTTGCTGAAGATTAGCAATAAAGCTGTTCTTGACGGATGTGTGCAGACAGTAATATTTCGCAATTAATTTGTAAAAAAAAGAGAAAACTGTTAATGACAGAAGCAGAAATCGTCATTGACAACTTTATATTTTTTACAAATTAATTGCTATATATTATACAAATTAATTGCTATATATATATATATATATATATATGAAGAGTTGAGATGCAAAAGCCTGTAAGTGCCGTTTGAAATTTTCTTCTAAAATTAGCATTTTTCTCAGGCACCTATGTTTATGTTGAGTTATTTAGCTTTAATAGCGATGACAAGAACCTATTCATTGCCATTAATGTGACATTACTGAATCTACACAAAAGAGCCTGAGAAAAATGCTCATTTTAGAAGAAAATTTCAAACGGCACTTACAGGCTTTTGCATCTCAACTCTTCATACAGTGTATATATATATATATATATATATATATATAGGCTTTTGCATCTGAAATCTGAACTCATATATATATATATATATATATATATATGAAATAACCAAAAATAGTAGCATGTCAATTATTGAATATTTTTTTAATCAAGTCACAGTCAAGTTTGCAATGAATGCATCAACCTAAATACACAATGTATACTAAAAAAGCTGGGTTAAATCAGATAGAAATAGATAAGGTGACAATTGCACGATATCATATTTTACAGTATATATACATAACATAGGCCACGACATCTTTCTGAAGAAAAAAAACATGCCTATGTGTGTGTGTGTGTGTGTGTGTGTGTGTGTGTGTGTGTCAAGGGAAAAGGTATATATATATATATATATATTAGGTACAAGGGAACGAAAAAGCAGGATTAAATAAAGGGTCATATTCAGATTTTCTATTAGTGAAAATTATGTAATAAATTATTATATATAGGCTATTCCCTTTTGGTCACCATGTATGAATTCATGTGTTGATTCTAAAGTCAGTTTACATACTTTACGTGTATGATCAACGCCAAATGTTTCAGTTGTTTATTTTGTTAAATATCTATCTATCTCTGTAGGGTCTGGCTATGTCTCCCTTTGGAGGGCTCTTCCCGTATCCCTACACCTACATGGCCGCCGCGGCAGCTGCTTCATCCGCCGCCTCTTCATCGGTTCATCGTCATCAGTTTCTGAACGCGGTGCGGCCCCGGTTACGGTACAGCCCTTACTCTTTACCGAGCGTCCCCGACAGCACTTTGCTCACGACGGCTGTCCCACCGATGGCGAGCAGTGCCATGGATCTGAAGGGAGACGCTTCAGCGGCTCTGGACTCTGAGATCACCAGCCGCTCGTCCGGTTCGGTATCCCTGTCTCCGAAACCCTGCTCCGAGAAAGATTCCAGCAGCGAGTTACAGAGCATCCAGCGCCTGGTCAGCGGACTCGAGTCCAAACCGGACAGAGCGCGCAGTGTGTCTCCATAGACATTAACGACGAGTAACCCGTTTACACTACGGACCTGCATCGGAGAAAACGTTTAGACTCGAAATGCACTTTGGTAATACAAATAAACGCGTAAATGTATGTTGTTCTTTTGTTAAATTAAAACAGTAACTTTGATCCACCCCCAAACCCCAACCCCCCAACTATTTGAATACCAGAGAAGTATTGAACAGTGAACAGTTTGGCAAAGATGTCAGAGACTGAATAAAGCTGCTGCTCCTCTTTATGTTATACGTCAGGGTGATAGTAATTTAATTTAATATGCACTCTGAATCGGTTCTTGCTTTATTTGATATCTCTTTATCGGATGTGTTTGAAAACATATTAATGAATTAAATAATTTACCGGAGGCATATTGCATGTCAAAGAATAGACTTGATCAAGACTGCTGTTTTTTTTTTGTTTGTTTGTTTGGGGTTTTTTTTAGTTAAATGCTTTTTCGTCTGTATTGTCAAAGCGCAAACTGAATCTACACTACAGTTTTAAGAATATTTTGCAATGTGACGGAGGTTCGGCAGTAAACCCTTTTCAATCTTTAATATATATATATATATATATATATATATATATAATTTTTTTCTATTTATTTTTGTGAAAATAAGGAAGACAGTCTAGACTTTTTATTATTTTTCCATAGTCAATGAGTCCACAGACCACTGATTAATCATTTGTCCAGATTAACAGACACGGTACTAAAATTGCTTATAAAATACAGCTTCGAGATGAACTGGGAAAAGGGATCATATGGATCAAAAATGGATCGTATGGTTATAATAAATACAAATGTAAATAACAATATATATATATATAACATATTTATGTAATTATTTCATATGAATATTGCTTGTAAATATAACTGAGGTTCTTTGTTTGTTTGATTGTTTGTTTGAGGGAACTTAACTTAATTTATTGTTGACATATGTGTGTAAAATAGTTTGTGAGCATTTTCCTTGTTAATTACGTTCTCATTTGCGTCCCCAGACTCTGGATTTCACCTGTAACACCACAGTGCTAGTTTCTCTAGCAGACAAAAATAATGTGCCATCGTTTTGATTAACTGTTGTGTGTTTAAGTGCTTTGGTTCAGACAAATTAAAGGCGATAACACAATGCATCAATGGCTTGAAAGTAAAGACACTTTTCACAGCAACTAAAAATGGTTTAGTCTAAGGTGTGTGTTTAAATGAACTTTTTGTGACCTATGAGCCTAAACTGCCAAAAATAATAAAAAATAAATAAAAATAAAAAAAGTGCAAAAAAGCATAAGGAAATAAAGATTTTCCACTGTGTTCCCAATGTGTTCGGACTCCAGCTTACTTAATTTGTATAATTTACGATCTGATGAAGAAGAACAAAATCTTACAACACGATAACCACCTGTAATAGACATGAATTCAAATCTGGCTACACCATTACAACGCGCATACAACCAAATTAACCAAATAAAGTCAAATAAAACAAAACAAAGTGATTCTCTTGTATTCATAATAAAAACATTCATTCAAATGTTTGATAGATGTTACTATTTCGAGGCTACTTTTCGTTTATGGAGGATGTTCCAGAGCAAAAAAACAAAAAAAGTAGGGAAAGCGAAAGAAAGCATAGCACATCTCGAGCTGTCACTCTATCTGTACATTACGCTGTGAGAGAGCTTTATAAGGCCTGTCGTGCGTGTTTACGTGGACCGATGTGAACCTGGAAGAATGTAAAATAACTCGACTGCCCACTCTGTGGATCCTCGAGTCAGGGTTTATCAAGACTATATCTTTATTTGTATAAAGTACGGTTAATAAGTAACGGCGTTGGCGCTGAAGAACAGTGGTAAACACCACGTAAACTATCGCAATTGCTCCTTCTATTGCTCACCTGGCGCCTTCGTTATCAGAGCCGTGTTTATTACACGGCGGCGACGGAGCGTCTGAGTTCTGCTGTTGACAAAGTCAAAGCTGTCGCCACCCAGCGGTCACAGGGCAAAGTACATTTCAAAGAGCAAAGGGTCATTCTCATGCATGCATGCAAACATACAACACATGTTCTCGCCAGTGTTCACTTAAAAAAAAGGTTAACGTATTATTATTATTTGATAGTCATGAAGCAGACTGTTGGGTCCGTTTGCAAATACCGATAATGTACTAAGCGACACGAAAGACTGGCAAAACTATAATATAACAAATACAATCTTGGTGGATTTTAAGCTGAATAAGTAGCCTATCGCTGAACTTCTCTTGAGGTAAACAGGGCGGACCTGTTTCAGTGTTCCTGTGCTTGACAAATATATGATATCAAAACCATACGACAGTAGAAATCTGTCGAGGTGAAGACAACCTTCCCGTGTTTGATGTACACACTATAAAATTAAAATAAAAACTAGAAAACAATATTTAATAAATACGACTGTTAGATAACAGACACGGCCAATTGTTCATAAAAGGTTGGTGCCATTGAAATGGAAACTGGAGACAGTCAAAAAGGGATAGTTTATACAAAATGCTAATTTTGTTGGTCCATACCATACATGTCTTTTTTCTTTGGAACACAAAAGATGTCTCGAGGTCAGACGAGTCGAATGTTGTTTGGAGACCTGTGTTCTTCATAATAACTTCTGTGTTCCGCGGGAGAAATAAAGTCAAATATATTATATAAAAATATGACGGAATTTACTCCTAGATACCCCTAGAGTCAAAATATCCTAAAGGGGTATTTTGTTGTTTTGTTTAGGCTATTAATAATGAAATACATAATAATACAAATAATTCAACCGTAATTTGGAAAAACATAATAACATACAATTAAAAAACAAGTGAGAATATAATACATTTTCAAAAGAATGTGGACTTGACTATTAAATAATTCTCAAATGATTCTTATTTGATTGTTTCCCAACTATAATAGTTTCCACCAAAATATTCAACAAAGAAAGACCACTGCCAGCCGATAATGCAGGACTGAACCCGTGACTCGGATGATTATGGTTTGATTGCAAATCATTCGTTCTGTTGACGTGTTAAACTTAAAATGAAAACATTCGACCTTGCATTACCGGCATAATTTGTTATATTAATACAGCCTGAAAACAAGTATCAAGAACATTTTGTAATGAGGATCCATCTTTGTGTTCGACCTGCTGCTGATCTGCGATATTAAAGCGCCATCCACTGGTGATATGAAGCTTATGAGAATCATCTCAGAGACAGAGATCATATTACAATACACCATTCTTGAGTGGAAAAAAAATGTAGCCCTGTTTTATGTTCTCTAAACTGTAATACATAAAAATGCATAATTCATAGTTTTATAAAAGACTAAATTCAGTATAAATTACATACTGTGTGTGTGTGTGTGTGTGTGTTTATACAGTATATATATATGTATGTATATGTGTGTGTGTGTGTGTGTGTGTGTACTATATATATATATGTTTGTATGTACGCATGTACGTATATATGTAACATCTATACATAATAGATTTTTTCTTATTAACTAACCATCTTCATCGATTTCCATAGTGTACTCGCAATGGTGTTATATTTCTAAATAATATTTAAAAATCCACATTTTTAGTGTCTTAATAGTTAAAGTTTACTAAACAATTACAACAGAATTATGTTTCACCTTACTATATAATGCTAATCTTCTTACATGCAGTTATTCATAGCTGTTAGGCAGATAGTTCAACCAAAAATGAAAATTCTGTCATCGTTTGGTGCCCACTGACTTCCACTGCATGGACAAAAACAAGGAGACTTTTCTCAAATTATCTTCTTCTATGTTCCACAGAAAAAGAAAGCCACACAGTAGTGGAACGACATATAGGGGGAGTAAATGACAAGCCCTTTAATGATAATGATATTGACGTTTCTACCACACCCAGATGTGGGAAAGGTTGATGGCTGCCACACAAACACACACTTTGCACTCAATAGCCAACAAGTTGCCACAGATGACTCACAGGCGTTCACAGACACAGAGACACTCGCTCCAGTGACTCATCTCTATATTGCTCATCACAGGGAATATGCACATATCTATAAAAGCACGTGATATGCACACCTCCACCCCTGCTCACGGCTAAACACGCAACGGTTCGACTCTATACTCCTCCAGCCTGCAGTAGCTGATAGATTGCAACAGTCTGCTCTTTCATGTGGCATTCAGACTTAACACACTCGTATAGAGCTGATTTGGCAAGTGATCAAAAGACAGTGAAATCTGCTGTAACAGACGAATGCAGTTAACTCCTTCATCTGAGAGCTACGGCTGCCCACCAGTGCTGATTTGTATTGCAATGTGTTAAGCAAGAGTTTTTTATGCGTAACTTTAATTCTTAGACCAGAGTTTTCTGAACTCTCCAATAGTTCCAATGACCGCAAACCATTGCTGAACATACTACTTCTAAAAGACCTTATTCTGAATAAGTGTATTTATGTATATCTGTACATTTTTAGTAAGCACATAATCTTGTTCAGATTAATAAAGATGTGGTCGCAAAATATGATGCATGTACAAAATGCTCTCTTACTGAAATATCTTTATTTTATTTTGTAAAGAGTTGTGCATGATCAAAACAGAGTGATTCACAGCTCTTGTCTTTTCCAAACACCAGTCACCATCTCTAAATATATCCTGTATTATACATCCTAGTAGTGTTTCACTTAATCTACTGCAGCACACTTGTTTACAACAAAAAAAAAAAAAACAGTATTCACTGCAAAAAATGCTTTTCTTAGTTAGATTCTTTGTCTTGTTTCCAGCCAAAATATCTAAAGATTCTTAAATCAAGAAGGATTTTCAGAAAAAAACAAAATAATCTGCCAATGGGGGAAGCAAAATAATCTTATTTTCTGTTTGAAATAAGATTATTTAGTTTACCACATTGGCAGATTATTTTGCTTGTTCTAAGGAAAAACAAGACAGTAATGTTTACTTGTATAGAAAATCCTTCTTGATTTAAGAAATTGTAGATATTTTGGCTGGAAACAAGACAAAGAATCTAAGTAAGAAAAGCATTTTTTGCAGTGTAGATATATTGTGTGTTTTTCTACTGGATAACAAAGCTTAATACCAGATTTTGGCAATCAAAATCTATATGTATTCCAAGGGAGAAGTGGGTTTATTCCAGCTGTTCTCAGTTGTATGTTTGTCTTATCTGACAGAGCACGTTTCGTTTAGCTCTCTGCCGAGGAGCTGATGATTTAAATCACATGTGAAACTGAGGGCACATAGAAAATGTGCTGTACTGTGGCTCCCCAGAAATACACAATGCAGTTTGACAATTTTGAACTACACAATACATTATCCCTGCATTTACTGTATTCGCTACTGCAGATGAAGGTGTGCTGGTTCAGATTCGAGAGGCAAAGTCTCTGGTGTAGAGGCTTATCGTTCATCCAAACGACTTACATCACATCTGTGTTGTGTGGGTGGTCTAGAATAGAGAGAAAAAAATGGCTAAACAGGAATTCATATGGAATGATGCCTTAGCATGCAGAGCAACATGGTTTCTATCCAAACTTTTATTCAGAGCAAGATCACTTTTATATAATTAAAAATAATAATATTTACTATGCCATCATGGTCACACACAATGCTAAAAGGATCTTAAACTCTAAAACTCACAAAAACAAGTCCAGAATGTTTCTTGAACTGATGCTGCATCCTGATTGGTCGAGACCTTCGTGATCACATGACCCATGTACAGATGGTTTCCGAGTCTCTCACCTTCTACGAGTGTATTATACACAAAGAGCGTAGGGTAACTTTGAAATGTAGAATGTAAAAATGTCCATTTTGTATAAAGCATAGTACCTGCACTGATTATAGAATTTGAAATGAATTCAAATTCAGAAGTTCCATACAACTGGCAAAAATTTGTGACGTTTTAGGAAGTAAACCAGTTCCTTAGGAGTGGCCAGATGTCCCCGTTTTCTGGGTTCTGGTGTCCTGTTCCCCTGAAAATGTCCCATTTCACAGCACATTCGAAACAGTCGAGCTACACTGATTCCTCGAGCCACTGAAGAACTGACCCTGGATCAGAGCACAGCTATTACCACCAATTAGTGCAGAGGTGTTCAACGTTTGCATATCTGACTCCAAGGAATGTGCCACTGAATTAATATATATATACATACTTTCATATATTTGTGAAAAGAAATTAAAATAAGATTAGAAAACATTAAAATGTTTGTTAGCTAAATACAGTTTTTTGTTGTTGTTTTTTGTCATGTGTGTTTGTAAAGTTACAGTTTTGATAGAATACTTTTTTTATTTTAATTTTTAATTTTGTGATTTTTTTTCTGTTTGTAGTGGTTATTATTTGCTGGTTTATGGTTTGATTCTTGTTGAGTTGATCAGTTATAGGGTCAGTTTGACATGCAAACATCATAATAAATAATATAATAATATGGAACCCACAACAATTAAAAACAAAAACATACAAAATGCATTGTCCCTGTTTTTTAGTTCAAGTGCGATTTCAATGATATTTTGACCACTGAACTAGAAAATGTGCTGGTTTCCATTTCAGAAACCTGAATATACTGGTCTCAAAGACATCTGACCTTATTTCAACCAGATGAATGATCCTGGTTAGTCATTGGCCGTTGTACCCTCAAATAAACAGCTATGATCAGTCACTTCTGGTCAACCAGCGCCCCCTTCTGTTCACAATAAGAGTTTATCCTTACACCCAATTGTTCGATTCTTGCTCCTCAGCGGTGGAACAGAGTCCCAATACCAAACATGCACAGATTTGATCTTAGAGTGTGTGTACGCTAAAACCCACGCCAGCGTTCAGATTCATAAAAACGCCATCGGATGTGGTAAAGATCATTCTAAGGAAACGTACACACTTCTCTTTGAGGCAGAGAGCCAGAGAATCACATCTGGAAGAGAGGTGTACGCACGTTCGTTGTCTGAATCACACAAACACACATTTGAGAAATAATCATAAGATCAAATGTAGGAAGGTTTCTATTCAACATTTTATAAATGAGGTCCCTGGTTATAGGTTTCCTTCTGTATGAAGAACTGCATATGCATGAACAACATGACTGATATTGGGTCAGCTGCGAAAGGTTTGTAAGGTTATTATATTTTTTAATTACTTAATTTTTATTGTAATCTCAGTTAACAGGACTCATACTCAATGGGTTCACTCGGCACTGCATCAGTAGCTGACACTATGAGGAAACACCAAAAACTGATTTTCTTCCTTAGCATTTTTGTCTTGTTTTCTAGTATAAATGTCTACAAATTCTGAAATTAAGATGCATTTACTTAAGTAAAATGACTTAAGATATTTTTTATTTTTTTAGAAAACAAGTCATTTTACTTGTCAAGTAAATGCAGGCTGATTTAAGAATTTTTTGATATTTATACTAAAAACAAGATAAAAATACTAAGGAAGAAAATATGTTTTTGCAGTGATCACATCAGTGAAATCCAGTCAAATTAACCTCAGTTATTACTATAATTAGTCAGCAAGCTTTTCACTTTAGTACACTGTTCCAAATAATTCCTTCTGAATGGTTTGGAAATATTCAGATTATAAATATTCAATAGTCTTTACTGGTTGGTTACAATGTTCTTCACTTTAGAATTAAATATGCATTATATACTATTCACGTTACAAAAATGGGGGAAGAAAAAATAGTAGATACTGTAGTTAGTGCTGCTGGAGACCCACTGTCCTGCGAAGATGATTTACAACCTGCTTCAACACACCTGCCGATGATTCTTCAAGCGATCCTCCTGAAGACTTTCATTAGTCGGCTCAGGAGTGTTTAATTAGGGTTCGAGCTGATATCTGCAGGAAACTAGGGCCCTGTCTCAACTCGTGCCCTAAACCTTCGCTGTTGAAAAAAGCATTAGAACCCGTTACAGAAATTCTAATGGGTTCCACTACAAATACCATTACAAACATTACAAACAATCAACTTTTAACCATTAAAACCGTTAAAAATGGTTTTCTGTAGTGTGTTTTGGGACATATTCTAGGGTTTAGTGGTTTTAACAAGCCACCAACAGAAGGCGACCAATTACCAGCAGAGACCCACAGGCACATTACAGTTCCCATTAAAACCAGTACAAGTCACATTATAACCATTACAAATTTTGTGATGGTGTCTATTGTTTTTTTTCAGCAGGGTTTCGTGACGTGATGCCGCTTTGACTGTCGGGTAGAAGTCGAGCTCTCCTCAGCAGAAGTGCACATTGAGGGCACATAGCAGGGGTCAAAGCACCCTTCTGAATGGTCAAATGACGAATGGGAGCTTTGGATGCATTAAAATAATGAAACTTCTGCAGCTAGACTGCATGCATGCGACCGGCCGACCGGATGTGATGTATTCTAATCCAAACTATGAGCACGAGGTTAGAATTACCAGTATTTTTCTACTTTAACATTATTCTGCAAAATTGCGGTTTAGAATAATTATGGCAGAAATACTAATTTTATAGTTATTAAATCATGTTGATTAATCCTATAAAAACCTATTAGGTTTTTATTTTGGGGGTCATTTGTTTTTTGTGGATATATTAACACATTCATTATATTAATTAAATTTTACAATGTCAAATAAGCAGAGGGCAACAGTTGCTTCACAACCAATGTGAAGTGTCTGTGACTGCCACTAGGGGCAGAAATGCGAAGAGTCTGATATAATGATAAAGAAAAGTGATACTTTGTCGCTCCACACGATGGCGACATTTACCAGTTTTCAGATTGTTCAGATTTGTTTACTCAGTACACAGTTTTATCTAAATCGTTTCATAGTGAAGACTACTATGCTGTAAAAAATGTTTGTAGTTGTTACAGAAAAATACTCTAAAAAGCTACAGTAAAAAAAAAAAACATCAGTAAATTATTTAAAAATTATTACAATTTTACATTATATGTAATCTTACAGCTAAATACTGTCATGTGCATTATCCTGATAGTTTTGGGAGGATTTATTTATATTTACAGTGTAGAACAAAGCAGCAGCAAAACTGTCTTTTTTATAGAACACATTACAATTAAAATACAGTTAATCAGGGGAAATTGTCATTTAAAAAAGCCCAATTGTAGTAGTTGTTTTATGATTGATGGAGAAGTTGTGAGATTAATAATTCAATAAAATAGCAGTTACACATGACTGTAACGTTGAGTTTTGTGATACATCAGATGATACTTCCACTTTTTACCAGCTGAAATACTTTAGTTTAAACAGTCTGAAGAGCTGTAGTCTTTGGAAAACGTGGTTTTGAATATTTGAGCACTGGTTTTGTGAGATTATAGATAACTGAGCTCTACTTAGAAATACACAGGTGTAATAAGACCACTAAATTACATTATTATACAAATACAGATAAGACAAACAAATTGCTGGGGATATTGTTATAGTAATGGATCCATGCAAATCAAATGACGCAGTATCAGTGTATCAGTCCCTTATAATAAATGCATCCTTAGAAATGACAGAGAAATGCAGTCTCCTGTTCTCCCGTATGCAAACTTCACAGGCCATAAAAAGAAAACAGTGAAGATAAACTTCCCAAGATTTTGCAAACTGCTTTACACTTTGTATCATTATAAACCCACAGCATCATATTCAAGTTAACACACCCATGAAAATGGCCATAAATCAGCACTTTAAACCCCTTGACAGAAATCATATCCTCTTAAGATATAGCACAAAGATAGCTGGTGAATAAGTAGCCCTTTATCAAATTCTGGCAGCAGAACTGCAATTACAAACCTCATTTATTATGTTAACTTGAGATTAAGCATTGATCCAAACAAACACAAGGATGAGTTGCACAGCTGATTGTGCGATCTACATTACGACTGTATCTGTAATCGCCCTCTATACACTTACTCACTGTTCCCTGCATTACTCCAGTGTAGTCCAAAGAATGAGTGAATGAAACCACAACCTTCTGCCAGGAACCTCAGCGGTACTTTGGACACATCCCATGTAACTTTGGGCCCTCTAGTGATCACAAAATAAAACTGCATGTGTCTTTCAGAAGAACATTGTTTTGGTTGTGCTTTGTCTCCTCTAAATGGATGAATGTGGTTCAGTAGCGCATCTTGACTGCATCTGAAACCGTGTTCTCTTTGAGTATAGGCCTAAGTAATTAACCCATTTAATCCCATCCGTCACAATAGTGACCGTAAAAAAAGGTTTTCATTTATAAAGCTCTAGAAACCTTACTAACTGGTGTTTTAGTGCATTTCCTGCAAATATGAAAAAAATAAAAGGGTCTCAATGAAATCTGTGCAGTGTCACATGGTTAGTGCAAACTGTCACATGACCAGAGCAGTTTATTTTTCTTGTTTGCACCTTGAGAAGATGAGGACTGCATCAAAGCTCCAAAACAAAAGGCTAGTAAAGTGTGTTAACATACAGAAATGACAAAGATTTTTAGTCCACATTATCTTTAAGGTGTCTGGTATTAATTCATGAATTCACAATTATTTAGTTTTGATGTGCGGTCATAGAATGAGTCAAAATGTTGATGGTCACAGTAGTGACCGGTGGGATAACACAATGCATTTAGGTATACATATAAACCCAATTGCAGTTGTTAGTGAAGGCTGCACAAAAATGTTGCAATGACAAACATTGCACTAAATGAAAAGTTCAAATGTTACAAATAAGTTACAATACTGATGTGGTAATACTGGTAACACTGATATAACAATTTTATATGTTACAATAAAGTAACAATTTTGAAATACGTTGATGGTTGTATTTTTTTTTTTTTTTGTATTTTATCTCAGTATTACTATAAGTGTTGTACAAGGGTTTTTATGCATGATAGTAACTCAAACAGAGTTTGGATGCATCCTGCGAAATCCGGCCCGACAGCTCTAACATATAGAACACTACAATATAAACTATTATTTTCATGAAGGAGTGCAAAATAAAATCTTCCAAACCATGTCTTTATTTGCCCGAATGCAAGCTGACAGGGTTTATTAAAATGCATGTGGGTGAAGTAAAGACATGGTTTGACATTTTGTTGTAATTAAAAAGTTAAGATCTTCGTGCCCATTAAGATTGTGATTCACAGTTCCAAGTTATTTGATGTCATTGGTGTTGTTTTGGCTGCAAGCATCAGACACAGTACTACTAATAAAACATATGTATGTATGTTCACGTCTTCCGCTGTTTTATTTGGTTATTTGTGGCTGGCTTGTGAAACTGGACTTGAGCGAGTTCTGTTCCTCGTTCAGTCCAAATACTGTGACGAGCAACAACAGCCGACAGAGGGCAGCATTTTACAACAAGCACCCGTGTCTGACCCTCATCAACCAAACACGACTGTTACATGAGAAATAAATGAACAAACATAGCTAAGGCTCGGCATGGAAAAGAATCAAATATTTCTGATCACACATTAAACTTCTTTCCAGAAACATATTAAAAACATTTACTATGGAAAACTATATGTGTGTGTGTGTGTGTGTGTGTGTATAAATGCAATTTCAATGCAATTTTAAAGATGAATGCTTCTCCAGGTGGCTTTTCTCCAATATAGTTATAGCAAACAATAAGTAACTGATAAAATGCACTCTTAAAAATAAAAGTGCTTCACGATGCCATAGAAGAACCTTTTTGTCTGAATAGTTCCATAAAGAACCTTTAACATAAGAAGAACCTTTCTGTTTCACAAAAGGTTCTTCAGATTATATAAAGGTAAGAAAGAGATGGTTCTTTAAAGAACCTTTGACTGAACGTTTCTTTGTGGAACCAAAAATGGTTCTTCTATGGCATCGCTGTTAAGCACCTTTATTTTTAAGAATGTACAACTTTCTAAAAATGTAACCATTGACCCTCATCAGAGAACTTCCTCGTTTTTTTTTTTTTTTTTTTTGAACATGGCAAAGCTGATATGTTAAGATCAGAAGGACTGTCCTGTAGGTTTCTAAAAGAAGATTATAATAGCAAACATCTCGAACTGTTTTAATGACTCTGACCTCTCGGCGGGGGGCGGCTGCCGGTGGGATCGGACCCATTGGTAGGAGGCTCTTTTGGAAGTGAATGGAAAAAAAGCCAAGGGGACCAGAAAGGCGGAATGTGGGTCCGGTGTGTGATGTGATTGTTAGCAGAAATGTGTCAGCTCCAGCCCAGCGCAGGGGCCCCAGCAGAGCGCGGAGTTGTGAGTGAGGTGAGAGGTGTATCTTATCGCCTTTAGAGAGAGCAGCATCCAGCCACGGGAGGGTGGGCTGACCAACATGCTGACATGTGTGGCCATGTCAAACTCAGAGACCCTAGAGATGGAAGTTCTGGTGCCACGCAACTTCGACTTGACAAGAGAAGCAACATATAAAAACGCGAAGGCTCTGAAAGGGGCCGTGTATTAATACATATATATATATACACGAGTAAAAAGTACTGTGAAAGTTTGACGTAGCCTCCATTCCTGATGACTACAGTAATCCATTCATTCAGGAGAGCGACAAACTGATTGTGAACGATACTCTGAACCTGTGCAAACAGAACAATCTGTTACATTGATCTGAAGTGCTAACATGCCACCTATATGTAATCATTTCATTTCGTATCCGTAAATGTGAAAATTAGCTTGAGGACCATGCATTATGGTATTAAATAATATGATATTATGATATTAAAAAAATCACTTTATTTGTTTCTTATCCTACAGCCTGCAACTTTCAACTGCCTCTAAGCTCATTCAGGATAATGAACGAAAGTCATGAAATAATATATTCTAGAACGCCTGTCACACACACACACACACACACACACACACACACACACACACACATAAAAGTTCGTCCATTCCTTTGCAGACACGATTCTTAACAATAATTTGTACATACACTAAAAATAATCCATGGAGCTAGCAAATGCAGTGCCTGAATAAAGTATTATGTTATTAATATTATTATTATTATTATTATTATTGAATACGTTTTTTTTTTTTTTGTAGTATTGTTTGTATGTCCGTGCATTTATGTGTAAATACATAAGGATGCAACGATAAGTGAGATGAAATACATATGCGTTTTCCCATGTTTCCAGGTTTTGTGATATGAAACGAAAAGCACACAGTTGGTGGCAGCAGCTGCATCGGCCGTTCTGACCCCCACAGCACTACAGAACATTCAGGTTTGGATTTAAATCAGGTCTGCACTTAGGTTTTGTAGTGTTTGTCTGCTGTAATATATATTGATCTTCTAGTGTTTAGTGAACCATCGCGAGGCTTTGTTAAAGTAATGTAGATTGAATGTGTTAATGTAGACTGCACAATTATTGCATAAAAGTAAAAACACTGACATATTGGTAACACGGAAAACTTTACTTGTCTTGGGAAAGAAAAGTAGTGCTAAACCAAACTTCAAAATAAATAAAATAAAATAAATCAAAATTTAGAAAATAATAATAATAAATAAATAAAACTTAGGGGCTTCATTTGTTCTTTTTTTAATTATTATTGTTAAATGTATGAAAATATAAAAAAATACAGTCTCGCAGACCTCATGATGTATCAATGAGGGACATATAGATTATCCCTCACTAATACATTAATATATTATCTTATTAATATGGGCAGAAAATGTGTGTAACGTACAGATTTTTCTGAATTGAAGGTGAGTGAAGCTCTGGTCTTTGAGGATGAAATTAGGCAAAGCGACCAGTTTCTTCCATATTTAACCTGTACAATCAATTTAAAGTCAAAACACTGACAAAAGTTTCCTAAGTCGTTTTAAACAAGTTTATTGCACACATATTTGCATATTTTCCTGATAAAATAAAGCAAAGTGTTGATAGCGCTCAAATGCCATCCGATTAAACACGTAGATTGCGAGGAATCACACACGCACAAGAAATTATCAATAAATAAATAAATAAAGCGACCGTGCACTTTTAATTGTATAATGTAGCCTATATGACATAATTTTTGGGCCTTAGCGTGATTGACTAATAATAATAATAATAATAATGTTTTTGTTTAATTTACTATCTTTAAAAGGTCCTGTTCGCCGTTTTCCGAAAGTTCAAGCTACATTCGTACACTATTACCATTTAATGTTACCTACAAAAGACAGAGGCTCACAAAAAGTCTTCATATGTTGTAGCTTTCCTCGAGCTAAAATTAGAATAATATCAGGGTAAAACTTTTCAGCAGATAACCCTAACCCTAAAGTTTAAAAAAGTTATTTTATGCCTCAGGTAGCAAGTGGTCAGGTCTAAATTTACATTCTCACATTGGCAAATTATTTTTGTTCAAGGCAAGCTGGAAAATATCTTTCCCACACGCAGGGATTAAAAAAAAAAAAAAAAAAGTTCATATCTCAAAAACAACCGGAAAACTTATTTTCTTGTATTTTAAGAATTAAGTGTAAAAGCAGCAGGAAACTTCTAATCGACAAATTTATTTCGAATCTGATTATAGGCTACTACGTTTAGGAAATTTAGAAATAACGTTTTAACGGTTCTTACTTATAGCGTTTCATAATAATTACTTCAATTTCTTGTTCACACAAATATCCACACAAGACGGCTAATTTAAAAGAACTCGTGTTTCATTTCTTGCGAGCTAATCTGTGTTTCATACACATTTGTTTATGCCCTCTGTACAAACTGAAACGCTTGAACGAGCAAGATGTTTTCTAGAGCATTCTAGAGATTTTGGACAGTAATCTCCATTATTCAGTTTGCATGATATGTTTTTCTACTTTTAGCTGTCTTCCTGTAAGCACTCAATATGACTGCACAAATTGTGTATAGGTTGCACGATGAGGAACATATACCAAGACCTTTTGGCAAAGTCTTACAAAACAATAGGCCTAAGGGTGGGTTAAGATCAATAGTGCAGTTACATGCTTAGGCCTATATCATACTACTTTTAACTAACATTACTGCAAATGTTAAGTATATACGTCTCTTTAAATAAATATATTTTTTTTCATTCGTTTTATTTCCATTTTTGTGGAATAAAGAACAGTACCACAAATTACACTTGATGCAATGTTTGTAATACATAAGCTTATTACATCAGAGGGCTGTTACTGTCCCGTTATCACTCATTAGATCATGAATCAAATATCTGCATTGAAATTATTTGTTGGGTTTCGTGACGGATCTTGAATCTCTACAGAGCCCGAGGCAGTAGAAATTGGGTCATATTAAACCCGATCTCATGAAAGTGCGTTTCAATGGCACGATTTTGGGTTTCTATTTGGCGTATTATTTATAAGAAGAAATTGACTTTGGCGTGCATATGATAAGCAATGGTTAGGTTTAGGGGTGTGGGGTAGGTGCGTATTATATACATGCCAAAAATGCGTATCATATGCACGCCAACAAAGTGAGTATCATATGCACGCAAAAACTGCTTATTATATGTCAAACACGTACCTATCGTATGCAAGCCAAATTCAGTTTCTGCGTATAAATAGCACACAAAATACAAAATAAATTCCTGCTATTGATACGCATTTTAATGAGACCATCCGCTGGCGGAACTGTGATTTAACACACCGGTTCTCACGCTGTTGTGTGTGGTGTCCACTGGGTTATCAGGTGCTATATTTAGTTCCCGGGTTCAGGGAAGTTTCTTGACTAGATTTGGCGCTTTACTATTAAGAAGAAGTGACTTGAGGACCCTTTGTCTAGTGGCCTCAGGAGTACAAGTTTTATTTTACTAGGAAATCTATAGCCTTTGTGGATTTGGTTTGAAACTGAAATGGCTAGTATCACTTTAGTTATATATCCATTTCTTTTGTGGATAAACATTTGGTAACACTTTACTTTAAGGTGTCCTTTTTACACGTTATAATAATAATAAATTATGCATAATTCATGCAAGTAACCCTAAACCAAACCCTAATCCTAACCATAACCATATAGTAAGTACATGTAGTTCATTAATATTACTCAGTACAGAAATGTATAACTACACTGTAACAAGGACACCTTAAAATAAAGTGTAACCAAACTTTTTCCCAAACCTCCAGGAAAGACAACAACGACACGGTCATCTTCAGGTGCATTTGCGGACGCATGTTTGCCTTCAGCGCTAGAATCCAACATATTTTGAAGAAACAGCCTAATCCAACACCAACCCAGCAATATAAAAGTCTGTCAAAGAAACCTGCATGTGTAAAATATTAAATGAACTCGTTGGCGTTGTTTGGACGCAGCTGGCAGCGACCCTAGATTCTGAATTTGCAGGCCGCACACAAACCAACGACACACATGATGTGACTCAAACTTTTCATTTCAAGCGTCCTATCAAATGAAATCCACGTGTCTGTTTTAGGTTTCATCTCCATCGTTAACTAATGGAGACCAAATGTTTCATATACGTTGGCTATCACAATATTCTCTGTAATTTATTTTTAATTTAAGACATTTTATTTCACATTTTATTTTATAATGCACACTGCTTAAACCTGATTCGACGAGAACTAGATGCAGACTTACAATAAAATGCATGGAGCGCATCAGCTGTGTATGGTACAACGAGACGCGATGCGCACGTGTTGTAGGCTATGTGCGTTTAAAATGTCTCATTCAAGAATACAGAGCTTCTGAAGGGTGGGGTGATGTGGGGGGCAGTTATACAGTGGGTGGACCGATATTGTGTCCACATAGCAGCCGACCCATAGACTACCTACGTGGTTCGTCCCAGCGCTTCCGTTTTCCAGCGTAACGCATGGGGTTTGACCATTAGAGAAACAGAAGAGAGCGAGGGAGGAGGTGACCGTGCTTCTTTTCTCGAGGAATACTAGACAGAACCTACTAGTAAAGGGAACAATAAGGCTGAACTGCAATTAGTGCACATCCAACGCTACCGCATGAAGAAAGAGTCGCGTTTTTAATCGATATACTCACATGGACGCTTGCTGGATGAAGATTCTTGCCTCATCGAGGACATAGAGGAAATCCATGGGTTCACAGAGCAGAATCTCGTGAGCTGCACGCTTGGAATATATTTGACATTCAAAGGGAAGTTCGCTATCGAACCGACAGTGTTTGGAACTGATACGAGCGTTTTGTACCGTTTCGGGGATTTGTACAACTCTCACTTGCATCGGAATTTAAGGTCAGTTTCTTCGAGTCTGATTCATTTAGAGTTGTTGCACTATAGGCCATCGCTGCAGACACGCTTTTGATTCTCTACAGCATAAACCATCAGCATACAGATGTGTAAACTATCTGAGACATCGAGTGGTCTATTGTAGTTGCAATTGTAGTAACATTGCGGAATTTTTTTTATCAAAACAGTTGAGCTTGGATTACGTGGTTGAGTTCTTCTGACATCCAAAGAAAGTTCTAATAGAGGCCCGTGCGATGATTTTATCCCTGACTTGGAATGTAACTCTTTACCGGATTTGAATTCATAGACGCGTGAAGGAAAAGAATGAGAATTTAAATAGCTATGTGTTAATGCATATCATGCATTATTTATTAATGTGCATATGTAATGCATGTGTTTGTCTTCAAAGAAAGTTGCCTTGCCCCGGATCATTTATGTGAGCAGACATTTTCAAAATTTAAAATACTGCACCTCACTGTTTTTGCGGGACCACTTAATGAAGAATGTTTCGAAATCAGCGGACATTTTTGTAGAGGTTTTGATTAATATTGTATGTTTTTTCGAAGTTTATTTCGTTTGTTGTTCAAAGTTATCATAAAAGGGTTAGAGTTAAGGATAAGAATTTGTCATTGTAATTAATGGCATGAACTTATTAAAGTGGTGCAAGATAGTCTGAAGGGAACTGAACAACAGAGATGCTTGTTTAAAAGAAAAAAGTGATTTAATTTTTTCTTCTTCTGTCATTCAGGCCTCGCGGTCGCAGTAGTTCACAGGCCCCTCTGACATGGCGGACAGTGAAGACACCTTTCGGCTCCAAAACTCTCCCAGTGACACCAGTTCAAAAGATTTACAAAGCGATGGTAAATCAGACAAGCAGAATGGAGCCGTTAGCAAATCCCCGTCATCACAGACAACCTACATTCAACAGGTAACAACTACTGTCTTAACCATTCTGCTGTCTGTGTGTGTGTGTGTGTGTGTGTGTGTGTGTGTGTGTGTGAAATGAGCCAAATCTTACAAAACCTCTAAAACCTCCTGTTGGGGATGCTCTTATTTGTAAAAAAATTAAATACAAATTAAATAGTAATTTTGTTTTAAACTGTAAAAAGCAAAACTTACAAAAACTTACAGAGGCACAAATGTGGATTGATGGCATGAGATGCATAAATACGAATATGTAACAACAACTTTTTGCAACTACAAGTAGGCCTAATGCAGTGGATGAACTTAGGATACATGTGGGAAAAGTTGATAGCAACTATTTCTGAAAAATTGTTCTCTCTCTACGTCATTCCATGGTAATTCGACAATTATTCGTTCTAACGGAAAGCAATCCAATTGTGTTATGAGTTTGTTTACTCGAGATACCAAATTAAGTGCAATTAACATGCGTGTGTGTAGCATAATTCTACTTACTTAATCTTGCTGTTTATTAAAAAAATAATAATTCTGCGTTTGCAGTGATTTACTCAAGGCCAGCATGATTTGTAGCTATAACTTATTGTTAAAGCTGAACAGCCGTTTTTCTCTCCTCCATATGCATCTTGATGTGATTTTGAGTCGCGGCACCGCCGTTATTAACGTTTGAAAAGATGCAGTGCATTCTGCATTCGTTACGTTCATTCTCAATGTCTGTCTTTTTAAAAGGGAATGGAAGGGATAAAAGTTTACTTGCACGAGCGAGAGTTGTGGACAAAGTTTCATGAAGTGGGAACTGAAATGATCATCACCAAAGCCGGGAGGTAAGACACAAATGTTTTGAAAATGCAATGCATCTGTAGTTTTCGGATAACCGAGATAAAAATAAAAATGCAAAATTACGAATTTTGCATATAATCAAAATATAGTACTAATTAGCCTATTATTATAAATATATAATATAATACTAATTGTACACTAATCATTATATATGAACCTAGTAATTTATATATTCTCCCCACTGCAATGTACATGAAAAGTTAGATCGTCTTATAATTTCTCCATTTTGATCTTTAACGGCACACTGTGGTTTGCTTGGGGCTATAGATTGACAAAATTTAGGTTTCTACACAACTGTGTTAGTGATTTCTTTATCTTTGTATTATTTATTATATACTTAGGCTATTTTATTTATACTTTGTATTATTTATTTTTATTAAGAATGTGTTTTAAAAAATTGAGTTTGGTTTTGCAGTGTTAGCAGTAGGCTAATTCCAGTAAATCAACAAGCATTGGTTTGGCTGCATGATCTAGTTTCTATGCGAATTGTTACAGGGCTAAAAAATATGCATAATTTGGATTCTTGATACAGATTTTTCCAATACTGTTACAGACATACACCGAACTTAGATCTCACTTTAAAACTTTAAGAGCACTTGTTTAAAAATATTATCATCGCATACTAATAACATTGAGTATGAAATGTAGAATGAGCGGTGTGTGTTAATCTGTTTTAAGGTTACTAATTGTTTTTAAGCTACTGGTTAAAACAATACTGTGGTGGTTTAGGCCAGAGCTGCGGCAGTTATTCTTCTCTATTAGCAGAGAAGTGTTTTAAAATACATATTGAACATTGAAGTTAGTATTTCTGCAATTTCTGCTTCTTTAAAAACAGCAGAGGGCCTCTCAGAAATCAGATGCAGGGTAAAAAAATAAATAAATCAGTGTGCATGAATTCCTTACTGCAACTTTGCTGTTGTTTAATATTATGATTAGTGTGAGAGAATGAAAAGATCGATAAATACCGAGATCGTCGCTGGAAATTTGTTAATGTTTAACGTTATAACTGTCTCAGTGAGCCTGTATGCACGATAGCAAATTGTCTTGAAGTTCTTGTCTTTTAACTCTTGACAAAATGGCAACAACCTTAAAGAGGACACTGCTCTTTTATTTGTGCATTTAAATACGTGCATTTCTTAAAGTGAACACATTCAAATATGAAACACTGCTTAGCTGACCAAGTGAATGCAAAATCACTTTTATCGTCTACTCACATTTATGCACACTTTATTCACTCAATATACAATTGTTTTTGTTTGGGTTATAGTATGTGCCTCATAGGCCTATGTAAGGTACAATGCATCTGAATTGATATTTTTAGCATTCATGGAAGGTGCTAGCTACTCGATCTTACGGCCCAGTTCAACATAACTGAAGTTGTGGTGTCTTTTTCTCCATGAGCACGTCAAAATAAATATTATATGCCGTTTAAAACGATATTGATTTAGGCTATTATAGGTTTGAAATGAATACATTAGTTGAAAAAAAAAAGACTTAATTGTTATTGTTGTTATTGCTGTTATGCCATCACAATTTTATTAAAAGTTTCAACACATTTTGTGCGCAATCCATGCTGTAATATTTTCCCATTTTTATCCACAGGCGGATGTTCCCAAGCTTCAAAGTGAAGGTCACCGGGTTGAACCCAAAAACCAAATACATTCTGCTGATGGATGTCGTGCCAGCGGACGACCACCGCTATAAATTCGCCGATAACAAATGGTCCGTGAGTCAACAATTGTTTTATTAAGAGTTAAAGTTACGGATGCAGTTTATTATTTATTTGGTTAATTATATTTCTGAAATTCATTTTTATTCTCACTGAAGTACGTGGCTTCTGGGAAACTTTCAAAGTCGTTTAAAGCAAACGTTTTAAGTTATCAATATAGTTTTGACTCTTTTTTTCTCTCTCTCTCTCTTTCCTTGTCCATCTTCTCAGCCACCTTCTAGTACTAAAGACAACTTTCTCAAATATTCTTTAAAAGACCTAGCAAATTATCAAGCTGGTGCCACTCATATTCATATTTAAATTAGACTTATTCCTTGTCATTTAGTTTCAGTGCTGAGGGACACATACTATGTAAAGATCATTAAAATATTCCTTAATAGTCACACAAATTAGTTTATAGTATGCATTCAGTTCAAACAATTTCAACTTCAAAATGTATACATTAAAGGATGAGAAAATATAGCCTTCACATTGCTTTGCATACAGTTCCATCTGCTGCACAGAAAACACTGAATTGGTTTTATACTCCTTTTTCAGGGTCAGTGGTTTTAAATTGTTGAGGTTATAGAGGGAGGATGTCCACAAGCCAATATCCCTGATAATTACCCGTTCAGTGCAAGCTCTGGAACTAATGGCCCTCTTGATCAACCATCATCTTAGCCATTAACCAAATAAACCGGTCTTTGAAAGACATTATGTACAATGCACAAGGCATTGATGCATGATAAATGGGAGGTAGCAGGCTGGATCGCATTTCGATTGCAATAAAAGAAACATGTTGAGGGAGCAAAACATTATCTTTGGGTTTTAATGAAATTATCCTTGTAATAATTCATGCATGGAAAAATAAACTCAGTCTTAAACCTGGTTGGGTGACTTTTCTAGTCAATACAGCAGAGAGCAACAGTATCAGTGATCACAGGAAATAAAACTAAGTAATTTAAAAGTAATCCAAAATAATTCAAGTATAAAAGACTGCAGTGTTGAGGGAAATCAATGTGCATTTAAAATGAAGCAAATGTATGTTTAAATAATGACTGAATTGTCTTTAAAATGCTGTATTTTGCACTCGGGCTCAGGTCTGTGACGGGGAAAGCAGAACCTGCGATGCCGGGAAGGCTGTACGTCCATCCGGATTCTCCAGCCACCGGCGCGCATTGGATGCGGCAACTGGTGTCTTTCCAGAAGTTGAAATTAACCAACAACCACCTCGATCCCTTCGGACATGTGAGTGAACAACTCATTCATGTATTTGCATTGAAACTTTTTGACTGAATAAACAAATATATTACTGACAAAATCATCACATGTTGGATTGTAGCTGTTTGAAACAAGCACAAAATGACAGCAGAGTAAGAGGATTGGAGTTTTTAAAGAGTCACACATATGCAGATCTGATCAGGTAGTGTTGTATCGAGGCTCTAGATCAGGAAATCCACCCCTGAAGAGGTGCTGCTGACAAACGCCAGAACAGTGTAGTAACCAAAACACATCTTAAATCCGGTAATGATAATTGTGACAACAGAAGCACCAGCAGACAGCCTCAGATGTGGAAACACTAAATTCAGATTATAAATGTACTCTCTGTAAACTGATGTGTGTTTAAAGAAATTTCATTTTTATATGATTTTAATATGTGTAGCATCCACTTATGCACTAATGCACAGACTAATTCACATGAGGTTTTTGCTATTCAGAAAAACCAGCCCGAGCCTCAGTTCAAATGTCTCTCAGTTTCAACATTTGTCCGATTTCTGGACAAGCCAGATTACCTTCGGTGTGAGATTATAAAACGAGCCTGTATCTGAACAGACGGTGCTTAGATGTCTCATCTACATACCTGCGACTGCAAGCAGTTTGCCGTTTAGTTCTGATTACAAGGTTGAAGTTGATCAGGCTTGTTTTCTTGCCAAACCTCAGCTGGTAGAATGAAATCGGAGCCCAGCTGGAATGTGAGCCGAGTTGTAAATTTCTGGTCAGAATGCATTTTTGATTGGTTGCAGTGGTTCTTGGCGTGCCCCCTTTTGTGCTGAGAGAGCGCCCTGGGATTTATAAATGAAGTACGGCTTCTCGACCAAAATAACAATCTATCGGTTTGTTGTTCCAGGTGGTTGAAATAATTTCAGACCTATTTATAATTACTAGTCTAAGAAACAGGGCTGAACATGCAATAAGCTGGAACCTGTTAGGAAATGCATAAAACCAGCCAATAGTTCCGAACTCTGTCTTAATTAGACTCCAGTGATGAGATAAAGATGTCTGAGAGAAACTCGCAGATAACTTACCGAGCATGCACACAGTAAAAGCAATAGTTAACTTGTGAGCATAAGAACACGGTTTGAATTTTCCAAGGTGAAGATGTTTTTAGATGGCAGCAAACTAAAGCTTTGGCTTTGATCATTATTGTACTATTCATCAAGCGTTCAATAGGCATACGCATTCTTTGCCTCTCACAGAAATATCTGAGTCAGAATGGTGGAGTTTGGATAACTGTGCTTCAAACTGTTTATATTTAATGACAGATTGTGATGAGTGATGGACAGAGGTATACAAAGGCTGTTCATCTGCAGGGTTTCGGAGTCCCTGTGATGTCGGCAACATGAAAGAGTGGGCCAACATTCATGGCCCTTAGTGATCGCTCACTATCATTAAAAACTATCATACAGCGTGGGGGCAAATGGAGAAATGGGGCAACAGGGCACCCAGAACAGAGAAATGCTGCACTCCCAGTGGGTGGTCCCACAAAAAACTCTTCTCGTGTCCATACAGTTCTCCAAATATTCTTATATGTCACACTCTGCTTTTCGCCAAAGCTGTGCGGTTGCGATTCTTGTTTAATCCAGGCAGGCCTATACAGTGTGCGGGGTTATGCCAGATGCTTCAGAAAACTGTGAATTATTATTTTATTTCGACATCACAGATATTAAAGCAATGCGTTTAGCTTTTTACCTTCAACAATAAATCATCTTGTCCATCCTGAGCAAAAGCAATATTCTCCACTGAGAGCGATGTTTAAAGTTTACAGCAAGCCCTGCTTTCCAAGTCTCAGTGTTGTGTTGAGCCAAGAGCCGCTCGGAGGGAGTGGACCGATGTCACTGATCAAAGGAGAAACGCTGCAGTTGTTTGGAAAATGCATGTGAGGGGAAAACACATGAAAATGGAAAATAGGAATGCATGCGTGTGTACACTTGGCATGCTCATCCAGAATGCAAAGTTTAGACAAAATCCACTTAGAGAAGCCTACATTATACACACAGAGAGGACAGGAACAACACACAGAGCCGACGAGAACTTGAACAAAAGTCTTTTTAGTAATGTTCTTCAAATCCATACTTAAGACAAGTGCACACTGCAAAACAGCTACTACTTATGGACATTTTTCAGCACTCCTGTAAATCTTCTGTTCAGTAGACAGATGCAGCTCTGCTCCGACTGTTATGTAAGGTCTCGTTTGAACAGTATATAGCACTGGGCAGGAGGCTTTAGAGATGGACAAAACAGTTTTGAGTGTATTGA
Organism: Onychostoma macrolepis; assembly: GCF_012432095.1. Lineage (NCBI taxonomy): Eukaryota > Metazoa > Chordata > Actinopteri > Cypriniformes > Cyprinidae > Onychostoma > Onychostoma macrolepis. The sequence goes on from NC_081159.1 coordinate 511,397, forward strand.
AATATGCAAAACGGGAAAATGGGACATTTCCGGGCAAAGTGTCTCTAGAAGTCCGAGACTACAATTAGGATCTGAGTTTAAGTGTGAACAGACGGACCGCAATAGCGCTGATTATTGATCTCAAAACGGCATGGAGGTGTGGATATTATTGGAGAAAAAAGGTGTTTAAAAACACAGCTGATAGCAAGAAGAAAAATGTTTAAACCAACAGTTCCTAAGTTATTAGCGATGTTCCTTCGCAGTCACATTAATCAAGCATGGTAGCATCATTTTATGTAAAATGTCTTTCCGTATATTATTATTATTATACATAGGCTAATCGAAAAAGATCATTTAAATCATATGCACGTGAACACGAGGTGTTTGCTTTACATGGTCGGTCATGTTTGCGCTCTATTTTCTCTCCAGATTATCCTGAATTCCATGCATAAATATCAGCCCAGGATTCACATCGTAAAAGCAGATGAAAATAACGGATTTGGATCCAAAAACACCGCTTTCTGCACTCACGTGTTCCCGGAAACGGCGTTCATTGCAGTCACGTCTTACCAAAACCATAAGGTAAGCAGCTAGAAGGGATAAAATATAGACGAGAACATCATGTTGAGATCATTTTTGACATTATAAATATGGCGTAAAAATAGATTCGATTTTGTGAATCTACGAAATTAGAATTAGCATAGAATTGTCTGCTTCAAGAAAGTGACAAATTCGTCTTAACTTATGATTCCTGGTTGAAATAATGATTCAGTCCAATTACTCTTAAAACCCACGACAACAGCTTGATTTGACAGATTTGCCGGGAAAAAGATTTGTGCAGCTATCAAAAATATTGTTGCTCATTGTAACTAGTAATTATTTTGATACGAATTTAGAATATTAATTTATGTAACAAGCAATTGTCTATCTATTCACTTTACTTTCCCTGAATTCACGAAAAGGGATCAGATCATAAGTAGGTTCAGTGATTTTCTTGAAAGTAAAGCTTGTCTTGCGTGTATAGAGAGTCAGTTTTAGACTATTACATTACATATTTTACTTACGAAGAAAAGAATAAGAATGAAAGACGTCCGAAATGTTTATATGGCTACTAAGCACTATGAAAAAGAAATGTTGCACTAATCATGATTTTTTTTGGTCAGCTGTTGTGTTTCTAAGAATATTTCCATTCATGCATTCAAAATTCGATTACTGGTTAATAGTCCAGTTCCAACCGTGATATTTCTACCTCGAGACTTTATTGGGTCGCCAAGCGCGGTTGAATGTAATATGGCCGTGAAAAAAGTCGTTTGTAAAAATAATTAAATACAGAGATAAATGACTGTACACCTAAACAGTATGCACAGTGTGCCCTTAAATAAATAATTACGTTATTTGCTTATAAAAGACTGTCAGATGCCTTCTGTGTTTTTGTCACACTAGTTGCACTTTTGTATAGGCAGTTGTTAATGTAACATTTATACAGTTATAAACTCGTTTTGCGCTGTAGTCAAATAGCCCAAAAGTTGAATGTGAGCAGCCGACATTTAATCGTAAAATCATATTTGCAAATAAGAATATGATAAAGATGGACACTACTCATCTGGATAACAGATTTGCGTAATAAATTATTTCACTGATGTGATAAATAACTGCATGCAATTAGCAGACTTTAATTCAAACCGCTTTTGTCTAACTGTATTTATTCAATGATTGCAGTTCGAGTAAAACACCGAGACGGTCAAAGATCGGTTTATTTGACGGCTCTTAGGCCTATCGATGCGTTTTAAAGAGATCGCCGAGCTTAAGTAGCCTACATACTTTCTTTGTTGTTTTTTTCACCCTTGCTTTAAACACAAAAACAAAAATGTTTAATTAACGGACAGGATGATATCTATTAATTATTTACACTGCTTGTTTTTTGTACATTTTCACCACTTATGACTTTTAATTATAACCAGCAATTATTTTACCTACATGCAACAAAAAATTGTTATGTTTACGTCTTTACAAAAATTTCAAGAAAGCAATGTACGCACCTAAAAAGGGTAAAAGCATGAGCACCTGCATGTCATTAAAAATAATTGATTTTGAATAACCTTTAGGACCTTACGCTTGCAGCTAAACAAACCAGCAAACGGGAATAATCATGTGTAGGTTTACCTTTATCCCACCACGAGCAACATTTTAGGCTACTAGTTAAAAAAATGCACGACACAATTTACGAGAGCATATGGTATTCTACCTCATATAGGCCTATATGTATGAGGTAGAATACCATATGCTCTCGTAAATTGTGTGTGTGTGTACGTTTTATATATATGTACATATATATTGTGTGTGTGTGTGTGTGTGTGTATGCCTGTATATATATAGGCCTATGCTATAACGCACGGACTTGCTCTTTTTTCAAGATGCAGTAAACCTGCACTATCAAATTAATAAGTGAAAAAATCATAGATCACAAATCAAAAAATCAATTTATATGCATAAATTGAATATAAATACGAAACTAAGAGATATAAACTGAGTAAATATAAAGACGAAAAGGTAACTGCAGTGAGATAAAGCTTGAAATGTAAAAAACCTACCAAAGCGCCGCCAAGACTGTGGAGCTCTCAGGTCGACCTTCGAAACTACGAAACTGACATATTTTGAAAAATTTCAGTTTGCACTTTCACGGTAAAAGGGTAAATATTAAGGACATCAAATAATCACATACAAAACTACTCCGTTTTGTGAAGCCTGCCAAGCGCACAGTGCGTTTATGAGAGCTCAAAGGTGCGTCCCAACACCATGTCCATTTTTTACAAGATCTCATCTCAAGTGAGAGCCAAAGTAGTGTCAAAGATCAGGTCCTGTTAGAAAACACACCACAACAGCCAAAAATAAACCCCTCGCAGAGACAGTGAGTCTTATTAAAGCTCTATCCCTAAACTCACCTCAAAACTCATTACTGTCTATCAGTACAGATACTAGCATCTTGCCAAATCGCTTTTGTAAATGTGGCAGTGGCACTTGGGATTAACCTTAGACACAAAAGTTTGAAAATAATTTTTTTTCTGCGCTGTTTCATTTTAGAGACCTTTTTATTTATTTTTTATAAAAACATCCGTTTTAAATGTCTTCCACACCCTTTAACAGATTCAGAGATTTTGTAAGCTATTAAATCAGATATAATAAATAATGATAATAATTTTACCCCCTTAACAATCAATGGGATAACAAATATGATAAGAAGTAATTATAAATAACTAAAGAGGTTATTATTAAGGCAAAAAAGAATGTCTTTTTAAATGCATAAAAGCTATTTACAAAAGGCAAAATATTTTATGTTGACCTGAAATTTATATTAGATGACAATATTAACATTTGTTTTCTGTGCTTCTTGTGTGGCATTATTAGAAACTTTGTTCAGGTTTATGTAAAGACAAAAATCTACACCAGTTTTTATTCAAACTGACAAATGTTTTTCTACATTAGCGCAGCATCAAACAAACCACAGCTTGGGTACACATCGAGATTCATCTTTTCATCATCTGCTGACCAAGCACAGAAAACCACTAGGATAATTTGTCAATTTACACACAGGGCAGCTCATTATGCTCCTTTATAGACATTGTGCAATAAAACATTCTATTAGATATGGTTTCAAAGACAAGACTGAAGGGATTGAAGTGATTGTTACAGTGGGTTCCCTCATTAACAAGACAATCAGTCAGTCAATGCAGTGCTCAGTGCAAATTCATGAATGCATTACTGCAAACAGCAAAAATGAGTTAAAAGCCAATCATCTATAAATCACCTTTTAAATTTTCTTTGACTCTGCCAAGATGCATCGTTTAGGAGTAGAAATGAAACAATGTCTTGTGGGCTCCAAGATATCACCGCATGCTCTCATGCCATTAATAACAAGATGTCTGGAGTTCAAATCAGGTTGAGAATCTCATTGTTTGTTTCAAATGAAAAAACAGACTACAGCAGTATTTAAACAGTGTATACAAGCAAGGTAACACTGTTGTGTTGGCTGTTTTACAGATCACCCAACTGAAGATCGAGAACAATCCCTTCGCAAAGGGCTTTCGTGGAAGTGACGATATGGAGCTGCATCGCATGTCAAGAATGCAGAGGTGAGTCTAGATCTGCAAAGAGTGATGTTTACACGAGAAAGTGCTTGTGTGGAGTTAATTATAGCAATCAGCAAACAGTAGCCATCAGCTCAGGTTAGGAGCTCCCTCCTTATATAGGTGTCTTACAGATAGCACCTCTATATGTGCTCACACTGACAGGAGACTTGACCAGCATCTTCAGATGGGCAGTCAGATTAAAACTATACTAAACAGGGCAGTATTGATCCATGCACAGCACATATACAAGTCACTTGACTGAGGGGACACTTGTTTTGCGAGTGTTCCTCTTGAAAACTGTCGACCATGGCAATCTATCTCTCTCTTTCCGCTCTGTGTAGATCCAGAACAGTTGTCTGCAGTTGTGATATAGTTGGTCCAGTGGAAGCAAAGACCACATGGCTCGTGTTCTTATTTTCTCCAGATGACTGCTGTATAGAGTGTGGAAAAACACATTTTCAAAGCAGAAAATCTGGTCGGAGGGCCCACGGCAGCCAACACAGGCGTTGTCCACTCCAAAATGACAGACTTCATGATACACTAGGAAAAAAATGGCAATGCTCTTTCCATGCCGTAGTTAACTTTGTCTGTTGTTACTTTCAAACAAGCAAAGAAAGAACTGACTAATGTCTCCCGTGAGAGCCTTCTATTGAGTTTCCAGATAATGACCTGATGACTTTAAGACCCAACTAAAGCTTGCACGATTCTCCTACTGAATCCGTTGCCCTGCTATTAACATGACTTTATGCATTCAGCAGATGCTTTCGTCCGAGGTGGCATACAAGCAAGAAAGCCATTACTCGTTATAAAGCAAAGAATAATGCATCATAAAAATGCAGAGAGGAAAAAAGAAACTCCTCCGTGGCGCTGTGTAGAAGTCAAAGGTCCTGATATCCTATCTGTCCTCCACTGTCAAACACTGAGACGAAGCAGGTCTGGTCTTAGTTAAACTCGGACCAACGGAAAACCAGGTCAGTGGTTCAAAAGAAATAGCGTAGGAATTAATGCAAAGTGCCTCTTACAACTTTTGCTGATTAATTGGCATGGAAAAGCTCCCGTCGCAGACAGATGGTGAAGAGATTATTCTAACGCAGTGCTGCACGTCGATGGTGGATGTGGTTAGTTACCAATGGAATGGTTTCAAGATCCCTGACTGAAAGACAACATGGAAATGCATGCCATGAAATGGCTCACAAAGTCCTTTCTGTTTCCCAAAGCACCAAGGAGTATCCGGTGGTCCCTCGCAGTACCGTACGCCAGCGGGTCGGCACCAGCCAGAGTCCGTTCGCCGGTGACGTCCAAGGTCTGTCCACTCCCAGCGGCATGAGCTCTCAGTACTCCTGTGAGAACGGGGTCACGAGCACATCGCAGGACCTGCTGCCTCAGTCGAGCTCTTATCCTCTGCCCCACGAACACAGCCAAGACTATCACTGCATCAAGAGGAAAGGTGGGTCCATCTGGTCACTTCTTGAAATTTGAGCTTTTAGTGTTTTAGGGTTGTGATATTTCAAGATCAGTGGTTCCCAACCATGTTCCTGGAGCCTGCATGCCTCCTTAAAGGGAGAGTTCACCCAAAAATAAAAATTCTGTCATTAATTACTCACCCTCATGTCGTACCAAACCCGTAAGACCTTCGTATATCTTCAGAACACAAATTAAGATATTTTTGATGAAATCCGAGAGCTTTCTGACCCTCCATAGACAACATTGCAACTGAAATATTCCCAGACCCAGAAACGTAGTAAGGATATCGGTAAAACAGTCCACGTGACATCAGTGGCTCAACTGTAATTTTATGAAGCTATGAGAATACTTTTTGTGGGCAAAGAAAACAAAAATAATGACTTTATTCAACAATTCTTCTCCTCCATCATTATCGGGATTACCTTTGCACGTAAACAACGTGCTCGTGATGCTGCTGATGTAGATCGTTGCAGAGGAAAGCAATGTGCATGCGTTGTGGTACTCTTGATAATGGCGCCTACGGTGACAAGAATTGTTGAATAAAGTCGTTATTTTTGTTTTCTTTGCACACATAAAGTATTCTCATAGCTTCGTAAAATTAAGGTTGAATCACTAATGTCACATGGACTGTTTTACCGATGTCCTTACTGCGTTTTTCGGTCTGGGAACATTTCAGTTGCATTGCTGTCCATGCAGGGGTCAGAGAGCTCTCGGATTTCGTCAAAAATATCTTAATTCGTGTTCCGAAGAAGAACGAAGGTCTTACGGGTTTGGAACGACATAAGGGTGAGTAATTAATGACAGAATTTTCATTTTTGGGTGAACTATCCCTTTAATCAAACACACCTGAGTCAGGCCATCAGCTCATCAGTAGAGACTCCTGAAGTGAGTGAGCAACGTGTGAAATGCTGGGGCTCCTGGAATATGGTTGGGAAACCACTGCTGAATTCATTTCCATTAGTGTTGGTTGATAGCTCAATTGTCATGTCGTCAGCCAGTGAGATCGCCGATATACTATATTATCCTCCTAATTTACTGAATTATTTATTTACTAAGTTTCATTGCCGGAAAGTGAACCAACTCCAGCGTAAGGCTAAAATCAGCCTAATGTTTTAATATGACTGAATTTGTATTTAACATAACAATTCAATAGAAACATTGTAAGTTACTAATCATAAGGCTTACATTTCCACTGCTCCGGGTGTGTGTTCACGGTGTGTGTGCACTTTGGATGGATTGGATGCAGAGCACAAATTCCGAGTATGGGTCACCATAATTGGCCACATGTCATGTCACTTCAGTCACTTAATCACTTAATTTCCTCAGTTATTCACAAAGCAGCTACATTAAACAACCAAAGATCATTTACATTACCAAAGAACATCATCACGGACTTTTAAAAAACACTCCCGTTATAATCAGTGAAGCTATCTACACTGATGAATGATGAATAAATCTTTTATACTTACATTTGCACTTCATTGTTTATGATGAGAGAATTCGTAAGACAGAATTCAGTTGGCGAGCGTGCAATGAACAACAAAACTCTCAGATGACTCATCTGAACGTCTCTGATTGGCCATTGCATTCATAAGCTCAACATAATTGTGTGTGATTGGTTATAACGTGCAACGCTGTAAAAACATGGAAAAAGAAATATAATGGAACAAATAAGCCCTCATATTAATTAGGTAGTAGTACTAGCCTGATGATGATAATGATAATAATAATAATCATCTTGCTATAGTCAGTGGCATCAGCCACAGGCGATATCTCTGACTATCATCGATAAATGATACTATCGGCACAACCCTAATTTCCATCCCATTTTGTCCATGTGCAGTTGAGGACGACTGTCACGCAGGAGAGCACTCATACAAGAAGACCTACGTGGAAAGCTCATCCAGCGAGGACGATCACTACTATCGGCCCGTGAGCTACTCTCAGTCTTTGGGTCTCAGCGGCACCCCCTACAGGGCCGAGTCTGGTCAGCGGCAGGCCTGCATGTACGCCAGTGCGTCGCAGTCCACCGAGCCCGTGCCGAGCCTGGAAGACATCAGCTGCAACACCTGGGCGGGGGTCTCACCTTACGCCGGCTGCTCGGTGACCACCATGCAGCAGATGGAGCGACTGCCCTACCAGCACTTCTCAGCTCACTTCACCTCAGGACCCCTCGTGTCCAGATTGAGCGCAGGCCATGCCTCACCGCAGCTAGGCGACACCCATGCCATGTACCAGGGGTCCATGGCCCATCAGTCGCTGGGCCGCCAATGCAGTCCAAGTGCGGGAATCCAGTCGCCGACCGCCGGGCTGCAAGGCAACGAATACTTGTACACTCACAGTATACCTCGCACCCTGTCTCCGCACCAATACCACGCTGTGCACAGCGTAAGCATTATGCCTGACTGGAATGAGGGCAGCTAACTGGATTCTCTCGAGCAGCGTATGAGGCCCCAACATGGAGGAGAGGCGCTTTCCTGCGTATTTATAACTTGTGAGAGTTTGCGGCGTAGGCGACTTGTGTCATTAAGAGGTCAGTTCAGCTGGCTGAGGCAGCAATGAATGTCTCAGTGTTTGAGCAGGACAGTAACACGAGACTTACATTTGCATGACGCTGACTGTATATCAGGGACTAAGAACTTTCCCCCTTCCATGCAAAGACAAATGCACAAGGATGCCAACCGTTTTATTGACAAAACTTTTATTAAAAAAAGAAAAAGGTGACAAGAGTAATTGAGGAAACTAATCCAGTTTTATACTTTTTTTTTTATAAGGCTGCAAAACGATTAATCGCGATTAATCGCATCCAAAATAAAAGTTTATGTTTACGTACTATATGTGTGTGTGTAATTTATTATGTACACATAAACACACACATACATGTATATATTAAGGAAAAATATGTTTGTATCAAATATTTATATATAATATAAATTATATATAAGTATATATACATACAAATAATTGTTCAAATATATACATATAGGTGTGTATTTATATATACATAATAAACATACAAAGTACACACACATATAGTATGTAAACAAACATTTATTTTGAATGTGATTAATGGTGATTAATCGTTTTGCAGCCCTAATTTTTTCATTTCATTATTTGAGTTGTTTTTGACATTGTACTTTGAGGCAGTATGTTACAGAACAAGTCTTTGGGATCTTGTGCTTGATGGTTTCTGTTAACCTGTAGACTAATGGGAATCTGGTCAGTGAGCACAATTTGTCTCTCTAATCACAGCAGATCTGTTTAAGTGCTGATTTTAGTTCAAGTCTAACACTTTGGTGGTGCAGATTTTGTTCAGGGATATATTACAAGTTTTCTTCCACTTAAATCACATTTTCACAAATCATTTTTCTCTGAACTACCAGCAAGTCCATGATACAAAAAGTCAGTAAAAATTAATTGGATACATGAGCACTTTTTACAAAATGGAAATTGTGGCACAGCACACAAGACAAACTTAAAGTACAACAGATTGATAGTTTAATAGTACTTATAAGCTAGTTATCATGGACATACTGGCCTCAGAGTCTCTTTTAGTACACACAAGAGTAACGTCTTCAGACACTGAAGAGATTCTCAGAGCACTATTCACAGAGTTAATAAGTCAAAAATGCTTTAGAGTTGTTCTACAACATCTGAGATACAATAATGCAACAAACTTTGGTATGGAGATCTTTATTTTTGGACACTTGTAGTCAGCAGATTTTCCTGTTAATAGTATTTATTTTTCTTGTATTATAAACCTTGTTCCTTTTCTTAAAGGCCATTTGCTAGGTTGACTTTTTTCAGTACTTTGAGTTTGGTAGTCAAACTTTCTTTTTACTTAAAAAAAAAAGAAGAAAAAAAAGTAAAAATGTAACCAGTCTGGTTTATAATTTTGAACGCTTATGAATAACTGTCAAATCATACAAATATGAATTACTTGGCTGTACATACAACAAAATGTACATAGAAAACAGAATAAATGTAAAAGATCCTTCCTTGAAGTCTGAGTTTATTTAATGCAATTCTACAGACTGTGGCATAAATCTATAATGCTGTATCATAAGCCTATTAATGCTTACCTCCATGAATAACCTCGATGGATTTGAGGAATGACTTCTCAGACCCGATGGAGCTGAAGATTGCTAAAGTGACAGTAGGCCATTTTAATAACTGACAATTAAAAAACCCTAACTATATTATATGAAAACAAACATTACAGTGTAATCAAAAGAGTTAAAGCACGTCCATCTTTTTTACTGCTGAAGCCTATTTGAGTGCATCGTTTTGGAATCCGTTTGGTTGAGGAATGTCTTGTGTTTTGTATCAGATATTAATGATGGTCATGACAAATTAGCAGTTGTGTAGAAAATCCGTTGGATTAAAGGGGGTTTAACCAACAATTACATCCCCTGCGCTGAGGCCTCTCTCTAAATCTTCAACATGTCACCCTTGAGAAAACAGTCCATTCTGAGCCAAAATGGAGTTAACCATTGACCTCTAGTGGCAGTCAGTGGATCGCTGAACCGGTAAATGAGAAAAACTGAAAAAGTTGATGAAAAACTGTTCATCTGAAACATTCAGGGCAAAAAGACAAACGTGAGCTTGTTTTTATTTGATAAAACAGTAGGATTAGGCTGCCTCGAAGTAGAAAATATATCTGTTGAAACTTCGAAGCACAATCTAGAAGTAAAACATTGATTTCACACAAATCAGTCACTAGATTTTTGGTAACCCTTTGCAATATGGTTTTATTAGTTAACATAAGTTAACCACATTAATTAACATGAGCTAACAATGAACAATACTTCTACAGATTTATTAATATCAGTCAATGTTAATTTCAACATGCACAACTAAATTTACATGAAATACAACACTATTTACAAATTAACACTAATGTACTGTGAACTAACATGAACAAATGAAGAAGTTATATTTTACTAACTAATATTGCCAGCAACCAATAAATGCTTTAAAAAATGTATTGCTCATTGTTAGTTCATGTTGGCTAATGCATCTGTTAACAAATGGGACATTGTTTTAAAGTAGAATTCCACACACTGATTGCGCATATGAAGTCTGTAGGTGAATAACGTACAGAATCTCAGCTCTTGCAACTGTTTATTGGTGTTTTCCAGTCGCTCGCGTCTCTCTGGTTCAGGACAGGTCTTTGGCTGAAACCGGTGACCTTCCCTGCAGACACCTTTGATCTGACTGATGGGGCCTCTCTGGACAACCTGCTCCTACGCATCCAGTCTTATCCCTCGCCGGGACCCTGAGCAACCCCCAAACAGCCGGAGAAATTCATTAACCCTGTAGCCTCCCCGCCTCGTCCCTACTGCTTAACGGCTGATTTATGAGCGTGCCCCCCCACGCATCTTCCGATCAGCCAAACATGCATGTGTGACTCAAGATGGATTATACCGTAGCTTTCTGAAAAATGTTGTAAGACAGGCTATGTTTTTCAAAGGCAGGTTCACTGGACTAGCCGTCAGGGTTTAAGTGGTGAGGGTTATAGCCATTCATTATGTGATGAGCCTTTGTAGACTTTAATAATCCTAGCGAAGAGAATTAAGAGTTAGAAAGAACAGGAGAAAAAATGCCAATGTATTAGTGATAGACTGACATAAAGAAATCGGCTGATTTAGAAGGGCATCAGAACTTAAAAGCAATAGCTCTTCCTTTTGTTAGAAGGACTTTTCTGTGAAGGTCAACCAAGTCACTTTTATTTCCATAGCACTTCATACAGTACAGGCTGTGTATATATACAACAAATAACAGAATTAAATATGCAAAGTCATAGGGCAGCACAATAAATCATATTTCAATTGATTTATTAAGCATAATGGTCTGCAATATTTGCCTGCTGGTTACTTATTCTGAAAATGTTTCATTTGGTGTGTTATTTTGCACGTGTGTGTATATATTTAGAAATAACTGGAACTGGAGAAAAGAAAAAAAAAAAAAAGAGTCTTACAGTAACGATGATGATGTTCACATAAATATTCTGGATTGGAAAGGGGGCCAGCAAACCGAAGATTTACAAAAAGATATAGAGGGAAGTTGGAGTAATGATAAACTACGGCCCTACTCAACCCAGAATCCGAAAAGAAAACAAATCATTGTCAGAGGCCTGAATGAGCAAAGAGAAATTGAAAGAACAAGAGCATTCCAAAGGGGAGAAAAAACGAGAGGGGGATTACTTTATTAAGATGTAGTGAAATGCGGCTGACTCGTGACGGATGACTAGTTCAAAAAGGAAGGGTCCGAGAGGCAAATCTGTCTGCCGCAGGAGTCGCGCAGCTGGTTTGAAACGTTGGCCTAGGCCAAACTGTAGCAGTCAAAGCCCCGTCATCAGAAACACTGAGAGTCTGACTCCCAGACGAAAGCGTTGGATCTGCAGCGCCATGATGACGATACATAGCGCTTGGACAATTTATGACTTTGTATCTCTTTGGTTAGAGCACTTTTTCTTTGCATCTCTATATTTGGTTAGTGAGGAGTTGAAAACTGGGTCACAGTAGCTATGTTTCCATTCAGAGTTACGAATTAAACATATGCGCAAAATTGGAATATCGCATAAAACATTTGCGAATAAAGCACCGTTTCCATCCAGTGAGCTAAAGAGAACAAAATTGTCACTTCCTGATCAACTTGCGCTAAATATCACAAAGAAAAAAATGTATTTGCTGCAGCAGGAGAAGGCACTGTATATAATCATTTTTGTATACAATAAATTACGAGCTTTCATACGCGGTCATGTTATTTATTTTCGGAGCCTGCTGTATGGGAACGCAGTTCTGGGAGTTAATTATAACGGAGCACTTTGATGAGACTTTGCTCAAGCATTTTAGAATGACAAAACTAGCATTTCAGATGCTGTGCAATGAGATCGGTCCGTTGGTTGGTCACATGTCACAAACGAATTTACTCTGTAAAAGTGCTTCCATCATTGCTTATGGACATTTTCTACTTAGTTGAGCACATACGTTTTTTTATGCGCATTGTTAGAATTTATGCGCATCTTGGCATTTCCATCCAGCGTTTTTTATGCGATATCCCAAAATGTGCATAAACATAGGTGGATGGAAACATAGCTAGAGAGTGAAGCAGAGAAAGCAAATGAAGTCGAGCCTTCATCAGATAGCACGTTTTCTGGTTCATGTAAAAACGTCTGGTGTATCAGCACAGACATGCATCACGCTGTTGACGTATAGCATCTGTGCTCAACGCTGGATTTGCAGCCCAGAGGCTTTCAGCACCCAGACCGGGTCTGGAGCGAAAGGAACTGGAGTGATGAGAGGGTAAGAAACAGCGTGAAGGCCAAAAGATATCAGACCGCTGTCTAATGTGAGGCTCTACGTGAAACCAAAACAGGGTGCTTCACTGTGAGTTTAGAGGTTAAAGGGCCCTTCACACTAATCATGATAATTATAACAATATTAGAATCTACACCAACTAACAACAGTGTTCTATTATTCCAAGCGCTTCAGTTTGCCCGTATAAATGCTTGAGCTCTTTAACAATAATCTGATTGGCTGTCAATGTTTTTATAATTCATCAGCTGAAATTGATCCCATGTTTTTCGATTGCTACAAAGACATCTCAAACAATAGAGGAGGACTGCTACATAATATCATCAGGTCCTGATAAAGATGAGAATTTATTGCGCTCGGGCTTTCATCCCGACTTCCACAATCACAATGAAGCAACAGAGTCCATCGATCAAGACTTCAATCCTGGATGCTCTCACTGAATGAAGCCCAATGATTTATTAGGACAGCCTTGTGAGACTGATGAACAGCCATGGCATGGTTAAAATCATGGGCCCAGAGATAACCAAGGGTAAAATCATGGCATTGATGTAAAATGCACTCATATCAGATCGTAATGCATGTCAGAACATCTCCATCTGTCCTTGTCATGGGAAGGCTGGATTGTCCAGTGGGGGTTTGGGAGCCTAATCTGAAACTAGGACTGGAAAATAACTTCCAGCTGTCTAATCATTAGGACTGATAAGGCACCCAATTCCCTCCACCTACAGCCCGTCTGTGGGAAAAGGTAAGACTCCCGCTGGATGGTCTGGTCTGGTCCACCCAGCTACAGCTCCTTCACCTGCATTTTTTCCTCCATATGGAAAATATTGAGTCTTGTGGAGAGCGGGTGTGTGTTATACAGAGGGTCTGTCTTTCTCATTATTTGTTGACAGCATGTAAATGTGTCCCGTCAAGCTAAAAACCTTCAAAGGTTATTGAAGTTGCACTGGATTGATGACACTTCATGCCCTACGAGGAGACTCCTAAATAGCAGTATGATGACTTTTGACTCTGTGTTCAGTCTGGCCTTTCATTAATTACCAATGGCTCAGACAAGGTCTTACTACACTGAAGGACCTGAGGCTCTTCAGCTGTGTTGTCAGTCCATTCAGGTCTGTCAGTGGAAATCCCAAGGTACTACTACAAATGATCTCCATGTCACAGACATTGAGACAGACGGGGAGGGTTTTTCTTCCAGTCTACATTTGTGCGTAGCATGTTTTAAGTTACACAAAGCAGCTTTACAGATAATAGAAACTGAAGATAAAAAGACAAGGAAAGCAAAACTGTACCTTATGGTGACAAAGAAAAGATCCCTAGGATTTTCATGAAAATAAGGAATAAACTTTGGTGGGAGACCCTCCTTCTCTTCAACTATAAAATTTCCGTCATTTACCAAATTGTAAAGAACACTGGCAAATCCTGTGAAGTTTAGTCATGAAACTCCATGTGGTCAAACATGTAATCTGCCCACCACATACTATGCTAAACGATCATCCCGAGAGTTGTCATGTCTGCACTAATAATTTCTTAACAGTAAACCCGATGTACAAAATGCAGCCACTATAACAATTAAAGAGGAATTAGAAAGATGTTGTGTCTCAACTGGAAACCTAAGTGACAGTAAGCATGCAGATATGCTTCCAGAAGAAATGCATCTTATCTGGTGCTCTGGGACTCTGATCCCAGACTGTCTAGACCAGGGGTGTCCAATCCTGCTCCTGGATGCCCAAAATCATTCAGAGTGTAGCTCCAACCTGCTCCAACACACTTGCCATGAAGCTTCTATTGAGTCTGAAGACCTTGATTTCTTTGGTTCAGGTGTGTTGAATTAGAGCTGGAGCTAAACTCTGCAGGACAGTGGCCCACTAGAAGGAGTTTCTGACACCCCTGGTCTAGACGTTTAATAATAGATTTCCTAAAAACCTTGATTTGCCAGTTCCAGTGTGTTAAATTAAGGCTGTAGCTAAACTGTAGGACTTTGGTCCTTGAGGAGCAGTACTGGACATGCATTTAAATCAAATCACCATAATACTTTATCATGTTTATCACATTAATGTTTACCCTTTATTGCTATAACAGTTACCATTAGTAATGAAGACTAGCTACTTCTACAGATCTTGTTACTCTTAGTTATAGGGGTCTTGAATTGAGAAATCAAATTTTACTTGATCGTTTGACACATAAGAGGTCATTGTACTATAAAAGTTTACTGCAAGTTTCACAACTCAAAACCTCCTTATTGAAACCAAGGTTTTTGAAACTGTATGTCAGGACTCATGTACAGTCAGACAGAATTATTTATTGCTGTTTATTATCAGTGAAGCTAATGACTAAACGGACAACATCAAACTGTTCCTCTTAGCAGCATGGAAATCTTCTGTTATTTAAACGATGATTAAGTTATATCAATGAAGGTCGAGGTCAAATTTTTAAAGCACATTTAAAAACAACTAGTGTATGCTAAAGTACCGTTCATATACAAACTAAGCAGATACTAAAAAAGAATCAATAAACCAGTGGTTCTCAAACTGGGGGTCATGGAATCATTTCAAGGGGTCGAGAGAGATTTCTTGTGATTACAATAAATAATTTTCAATATTACAAGTAAATGCTACAAATAAATATTTTCACATTTTTAAAGATATTACTGATTAGACTGTAACTCGAAGATATGATATCACTGTGCAGTGACTGGCTCGCTAGTTATCCGTACAGCACGCACCTTCACGTGAAAACCGCAACTGCAGCGATGGATAAATCTGTAATTCGCAAATCTAAAAATGTTGAGGAAATTGTGGACAGTTTGCCTGAGTCATCGGAGCCGTGTACTTCGACTAAGCATAAGAGCAAGACCCCGTCAGACCAAAGTAGGAGACGTCAGAAATATCAGAAAGAATTCATAAAGTATGGATTCACTTGCTCTACTGTCAACAACGTAGATTTTCCTCAATGTGTAATCTGTTCAGAAGTGCTTGCCCATGAAAGTATGAAGCCCGGCAAAATGCAAAGGCATTTGGAGACGAAACATCCTTCTTTTATTGAAAAGCCTATAGACTTTTTTCGCCGAAAAGAGGAGGAATTGAAGGGTCAAAAACACATGATCGCACAACAAGCCAAAATTACTTCTAATGCTCTGGAGGCATCTTACGAGGTGGCGTACTTGATCGCGCAGACCAAAAAACCACACAAAATCGGGGAAACCCTGATAAAGCCCGCTGCTGTGCTATGAACTTATGACTGTCCCGTTGTCGAATGACACAGTCGCTCGCCGTGTACATAAATAGTCAATTGACTGATAGGATAAATGGAAAAAAATATGCACTGCAAGTCGACGAATCTACTGATGTGTCTAATTCTGCTCAGTTGCTGGTGTTCATCAAATACACATTTGACGGAAAACTGCATGAGGATATGCTCTTCTGCTCAGCACTCGAGGGGACTTGTACAGGCAGTGACATTTTAACCAAACTGGACACCAAAATAAAAGAGATGGGACTTTCATGGGATAATTGTGTTGGTGTATGTACTGATGGTGCTGGTGCAATGGTAGATAAAAACAAGGGACCCAAGGCAAAGTTTTTATAAGTGGTTCCTCATGTGAAGTTTACACACTGCATCATACACCATGAGTCTCTTGCTAGCAAAACACTTGATTCTGAACTTAACAATGTTCTGAAATCAAAATCGTAAATCACATAAAATCTCGTCCAGTAAACAGCAGACTACTAGCCACACTTTGCAACGAGATGGGCTCACAGCACGAAGCATTGCTGTTTCACCACGAAGTCTGGTGGTTATCACGAGGGAAGGCACTCGGACGTCTTTATGAACTCTGCGAAGAAGTGCACTCAGCTTGGTTGTCAAAACTTGCTTATTTGGCATGTATATTCGAAAGGCTTAACATGCTTAATCTGTCATTACAAGGGCCAAACACAAATATCCTGACAATGAATGACAAAGTTTATGCATTTATGAAAAAGCAGGAAAGTTGGGCTGAGCGAGTTGAACAAGGAAATGTGGAGATGTTTCCTGAGCTTTAGGAGCATCTGGAGGAGAATGGACTCAGCAGCCTGAAAGAACACATCACTGGTCATCTCCGCAGCCTTTTGGAACAATTCAAGAAGTATTTCCCAAAAGAGGAACCAGAACTGTATGACTGGATACGGCAACCATTTTCTGAATCTAGGTCTCATCTCCCCACAAATCTGGAAGATGCTTTGCTGAAGCTGTCCAGTGATCGAACATTAAAAACTTTATTTTCCAATTCCACATTGCCTGATTTTGGATCACAGTAGCAGACTGCACAGAGTTATCCCGTGCGGCATTGGATGTACTGCTTACATTTGGATCTACATATTTGTGCGAGCAGTCTTTTTCCGCTGTTACATACATAAAAAATAAATATTGATCACGTCTTGATGTTGAAGATGATCTGCGAGTAGCTGTATCCACCATCAGGCCACGAATGAAGCTTTTGTGCTACCAAAAACAAGTACACCCTTCCCATTGAAAGGTAAGCCAAAATTATTTTGATGTATAGTAAATATAGTTCAAATATTGTGAACAGCTTAAAAGAAGTTATGTTTATTGTTTGTGTATGCTTTGGTAGTGGGGGTTGCGAGTTCTTGTCGATCTTACATTAGGGGTCGCTGGCTTAAAAGTTTGAGAATCACTGCAATAACCAATACAAATACACATTAAAAAAGCTGTCAAACTTTGCTTTTGCCAAAACCACCTTTACAGGCCTAAACAACGTCGCTGTCTATGCTGCTCAATAAATCTCTTGTGTGTGCTTGCACTGTGTTAGTTATGATGAAAACATTTATGAGTGCAGAAATAGCATCGCAATGGTGACTCTTGATCAGACATGAGTGATCAGCTACAATGTTTAGTGCTGCAGTTGAGTAGATCTAAATATATTGCTGTCACTCTCCAGAACCTTCACCCTCTCTGTTCCTCTCCGGTGGATTAAGCCAAATCCACCTCAACTGCTGAGATCTTCTGCAAGCACTCAACCACTCCACAACCTTAAAACTATGCACTTACACACTCCGATTTACAATAAACACATAAATAACTTCTCTGCATTTCCCCTTTTCTCTAGATTGCTTCCTAATCTAGTTGTCAAATAATCATGCCGTATTGTCGGACCTTTGACGAACTGCTTTGGTTCCTCTTTTGGAAGTTGCTTTGGATAAAAGCATCTACCAAATGCATGAATGTAAATGTAAACTACACATGACTAATGGATAGGACCTTATTGTAAAATGTTGCCGGTGTTAAAATGTTAACTAAAATCTCTAATCTGAACAGCATGCAAACGGAGCACGAGCAGTGCATATTTATTTCCGCACCTGCGTTAACAGTATTTTGCCCATATGAGCACATGGCCATTTAGAGCTTCAGCACTGAGCCTATTTTTTCTGTTTCAATTCTCATGTAAATTCACGGACAATCAATCCATCTGCAATAATTCTCAGCTGCCAACTCTTTATAACCATTTTTTTTTAACCACAGTTGTTCTTACAGGAGCTGTATCCCAGAAATCACTTTATTTTCGGTAAAGGCCTGCAGCTAAAAAAAATCAGGGTGCTAACCAAGACTATCTACTCACTGTATTAACAGCGGTCTGAAATCAATACAGGCCTATCCCTCGACACTCCGCCAGCTGTTCTTTGAGGAGTATCGATCTCCCTAAATGTAGGGGTCTGGAAGCCTCTTCCTCTGGTGGGAATGACCGTCTCTGGGCTGTCAAAACACACGAGCTCCTGCCGCAGCACACCGAGCGAGACAGCAAGGAACCTCGGAAGAGGCCAATGTGTGACTTGATGTTATCAATAAAAGCGCCTCCTGCTACAGACTGGAGTCACGACCCGCCGCTGTCACACAGACTCGCCGCAGCGGAGAGCCTCTCTCTAGGATGCCAACACTCAATATCTCGCTGGTAGGTCTGCCCTCTCCATCCATATCGCTTAATGTCTCGCTGTTGTCATTGTGTGTTTTATGCCCTCTGGACTCGAGAAAGTGCATGCCGGCACTTTTCTTCACTGGCATTAGCATCAAACAAAAAGATGGACTGCATGCATGATTTCAAGCTACAGCAAAAATTACAAATGAACACAAATAAAACAAAAATGTAATGTTACTAGAGATGGGCTAATCTTTCCATTGCCCAGCGTGGTGGCTGTAGAAAATGAGTCAGTTGTAGTCAGTTGAAAGGCCTGGACTGCTGTATTTGTTCTAGAAAAACACATGCATTTTTTTACCTTGATTTTAACTAACAGCCAGGAGCAGGATTGGACACTTAGTAAGTAACTTTGCAGCCACATGTGAACTAGCAGTCACTGGAGTAATTATTTTTTTATAACCCTACCACTGCTTATATCTGCTCACACTTTATTATAATGGTCCCCCAAAAGACAAGTTACTTTGCAACTACATGTTAACTTATTCTACTAACCCTAACCATCTACTAATACTCTAATGAGTATTTATAAAGCGTGCGTACGCTCAGATTTGATCGTAGAGTGTGCGTACGCTTAAATCCACGCCAGCGCTGATATTTATAAAGATAATAAAGATAATAAAAGGTAATAACATTATGTACACTATTCTACATTGTTTGCGTCACAGATATTTTAGTGCACTATAGTGTAGTGTAATAAAATCTAAGAAATCATCTTTACGATCCTCTGGTTAGTTAATACAAATGAACACTCTCAGGATTTATGAAAGGTGATGAAAAACAAGACGCTTCTCTCAAAAGATGAATCATACTCTATTCAAACATTTCCAAATTATCATGTTTTTCTATAAAGCAAAGAGAAGCGTATACTATGCCAAGCCCAGACATTTTTAATGCGACACACTGCATTCATTCAAAAGCCACAATCACAAACATTCGAATTTACTGCAGTTCATCACAGAGACGGTTTGCTGGCAGATTTAGTAGCAGAAAATAGTACAAGTGGCCTCGGGAATGAACACAGCCTAGCTGTATTACGCTTTTCTTTGAGCAGAATAGCACACTGGAGATCGCTTAACTCCAAGCTTGCCAGTGTTTTCAGAACACCAAAGCTTTTTTCACAGTGGAGAGAGAGCGTTGCCAGGTTGGTGAAATTAAGTATAATACACTAATATAAAATATAATACACTATTACTTCTAAAAATAAAGGTTCCAAAGGGGATTTTCACAGTGATGCCATAGAGGATCCATTCTGGGATCCCCACAGAACCTTTACACGAACAGAACTACATTTTTCTTTGTGAGAGGAACATTTTAATAATCTGATTAACCTTTTTTGTGCAATGGAGAGGTTCCTCTTGAAACCACTGAATCCAATAAAGAGCCTTATAATTATAAGCAAAATATTTTCATAAAGTACAAAGCTCTGGCATCTCTTGATATCTGGCGATCCCATATATGTTCACTCACGGGATGGATTTAACCTTCTTGCAGTCTTTATGCTATTTATTCAAATGAAGTGTTGTCCACTACTGCAGACATGCTGCTAAATCAGCATAGAAGCAGCTGCATTGATATTTGTGATGATATATAGCCGTATCAATATATCAAACACAAGCCTAAACACCACCATGCTTGACTGTTGCTTTGAGGTTCTGCTTATGAAATAGAGCTCAAGTTTTTCTCCAAACATAACAAGGATCATGTCTACCAAGAATTCTGATTAATCTTCCCATAAGACATTGTTCCAGAATTCCAGAGGATCATACCATCACCGAAAAACTGAGTGAGTGCTTTTTAGTAAGCACTCATTTATCCAAACTGACTTACAACTTACAGTCACGAAACCCTTGAAGTTTGTTGATCAGGGATCCAGATTCTTCATGACATTACAATCAACTGATAAAGAGAAAATAAAATCTGTTACATCAGCCATTTACAATTTTTAACAACTATCAATGTCTTATTTCAAGGTATCATCTGAAAAAGCTCATGTTGTGAGGTCTTCAGACATGCACATCCTGACAGAGTGTCATCTAACAGTGATGACAAAAACAAGACTGTGAAAACACGAGCGCTGAGGACTCACTGCAGCTCTATCATGATGGATTGGCAGAGCAGCTCGTCACTGATTGGACGACAGCGATGAGGGTCAACAGGCGTCTGCCAATCACAGGACTGGCTCCCTCCATTCATGCTGTTCTCAGAGCATATGAAACATCTCCAGACACTTCAGTTTTTCTCTGAAGACTTTTACTCATAACTGAGACTTTTTTTTTTAACTGTCGATTTTCTAGCATATTCTTCAAATAACTTTGCAAATGAACCACTGGGATTAATCCTATCTTTATGGTTTTGTTAAAGGTCTGCCCCAACTATGTTTTATATCTGACCCTGCAGCACAAAAGCAGTCATAAGCAGCACAGGTATATTTGTAGCAATAGCCAACAATACAATGTATGTCTCAAAATTATACATTTTTCTTTTAAGCCAAAAATCATAAATATTTAACAAAGATCATGTTCCATTAATATATTTTGTAAATTTCCTTCCATAAATATATCATAACTTCATTTTTGATTAGTAATATGCATTTTTGGACAACTTTAAAGGTGATTTTCTCAATATTTTGATTTTTTTGCACCCTCAGATTTCAGATTTTTAAATAGTTGTATCTCAGACAAATATTGTCCAACAAACCGTACATCAATGGAAAGATTATTTATTCAGCATAAATCTGACTGGTTTTGTGGTCCAGGGTCACATATGAATGCAAAGAAAAAGAAAGTAAAAATCCTAAGAATAGTTTCAGTAACTATACCACACACACACACACACATAACATGCTGTCTAGTCCCTCCACACAAATAGGTCTGTTGGCTGTAGAAAGGGAACTTGGCCTCTGCTACAGTCAAGACAAATGAGATTGTGACAGCTTTCTCCTCTCTCTGCTGTCTCCATGGGAGGCTCATATGAAGAGAGAGAGAGAGTGTGTGTGTGTGTGTGTGTGTGTGTCATACTGTGTAAACTTGGGGCAAGAGATCCAGGCTTGGGGAAGATAAAGACCTCTCGCTAGAATGTAAACACTCTGTGAAGTGGCGCTGGGGTCAGCCGCTGTCACACACACACACACACACACGCGCGGGTCAGGGTTAAGCAGCGTTCTCTTTAAGGGCTGCTTTCCCTCTTAACCCCCTCGGAGGGCAGACCGTCAGTGCAACGCAGCGGAGAAAGACGTTTGATAAAGTGTACTGCGGTGCTGGAATGAAGACGCGTCAGAGATCAGCCTGCACACATACAGACACTCAGAGTTCACTTCTATGTCTGTCAGAAACATTTCAGAGTTAAGCCCAACGTTTACATCGCCTGTCTGCATTACGCTCCGTTTCATGGACAGCATGAGTGACGCCATGTTCGATGCTTGACGTAATGATTAGGGTTGTGCCGATAGACGATAGTATCGTGTATCGACGATGGTCAGAGAAATCGCCTGTGGCTGATACCACTGACAACAGGAATAACATTATTATTATTATCAGGCCAGTAATACTATCTAATTAATATTAGGGCTTATTTGTTCCATCATATTTCTTTTCCTGCGTTTTTACAGTGTTGCGCATTATAACCAATCACACACAATTACGTTGAATTAATGAACATGCATGTACATGCGATGTAAGTATAAGAGATTTATTCATCATACAGTGTAGATTCACTGATTATAACGGAGTGTTTTTTAAAGTGCATAAACTTGCGCTAGACTGAAGTCAGTGATGATGTTCTTTCGTAATATAAATGTTCTTTGCTTGTTTTCTGTAGCTGCTGTTTGAATAACTGAGGAAATGTAAGCATTATACTTAGTAACTTACAAAGTTTCTATTAAATTGTTATCATGTTAAATACAAATTCAGCCATACTAAAACATTAGGCTGCTTTTAGCCATTATGCTGGAGTTGGTTCACTCTCCGGCAATGAAGCTAAATAAGTAAATAATTAAATAAATTAGCATGATAATATTGTGTATTGGCGACCTCACAGGCTGAAGATAGGATGACATGACAATTGAGCATATCACCAAACACTAGTAATGACTGAACCTGCAAACAGAAGTTCCACTAGGTGGCAGCATTCACAGCTGGAAACTATGAATAAAAAGAGACAAACAATAACAAAAAGTCCATCCAGTATATTTTTAAAGGCTTGCACACCCAAAACAATGTTACAGAGAGAAAACTCAAAATGACCATAACGAGGGGTTTAACTGGGCCGGTACAATGTTCTCGAATTAAAAGGTAAACAAAGTCCACTACCGCCACATATAGAATCCACACCAATTCCTACAAAGTAGTGAAGTTTTTCTTTTCATTCGGGACACAATGTGTGTAACATTAAGGGCCCAATCATACACCCGGCGCAATGCGGCGCAAGTGTTTTTGCTAGTTTCAGCCCGACGCAGTTCTCATTTTCCCGTCCTGCGCCGGGTTGTTTAAACAGCAAATGCATTTGCGCCCATTTGTGCGCCCATGGGCCTGCTGGTCTAAAAAAGAGGTGTGTTCAGGAGCATTGTTGGCATGTTGCTATTTTGAGGAACTGAAAATAGACTGCGCCATAGACCAACTCAAACCTGGTCTAAAGTCTAAATTCAATGGCGCAATATTTTTTTGTTATTTAAAGAGCAGTAGAAAATGCGCATCTGAGCGGCTCCACAACGCGCGTTCACTTTGCTTATTACACACAGGGACGTGCAGCAGCACACAAACATTCCAAATATTAAAAATAAAGGGATAAAAAAAACGTTTGTTCTCTGGAGACGCGTTCAGTCTGTGCGCCTTAAAATTCCGCCGTTTAAATAGCGAATCCGCCATGGCGCGAGCACAACTCGCTCTTAAAGGGAATGGGAGATGAGACTCTGATTGGTTTATTGCACGTTACATCCAAAAAAACACCAATTACTCATTAAGAGAATAGGAACAACCCGTTTAGACCATGTGCCCGCACGCCGACCGTTTTGCTGTCGTTAAACTAGCAAATGTGGATTCGGACACGCCCTGAGTGCACTTGCGCCGTGTGCTTTAGATCATGCGCTTAGATCGTTGAAACAGGGCCCTAAGTGTGCAGTAGTATCTATATGCAGAATTACTTAATTGACTTTTTTCATGTACAATTTTACAACCTGCACTAACCTTGTAATGCCATAAGAAGGTCATTATCTGATGTCCTAAGGCTTACTGTCTGCGAGTGAACAGAATTTCACATTAATATGAAAAACTTGCATCGTTTACAGGTGGACTCTAGTTATCAATCGCCATACTAGAATGATGAAACTTACTGAGCACTAATCAAGGAGCACTACACAGCCAAAACACTAAGTTACGATTCTTAAGACAATGTAGTAAGATTAACACAATTGAAAACTCACACCTTACTGGTTAAAGAAAACATTAAAGTGAAAAGAAACAGTAACATCCCCACATCCCTATCGCCAGAACCCATTGGGAACGGCCTATTTCAAGCTATCACGTCTATCATTCAACTGCACATTGGTCTACTCTACAAAGAACAGTTACAGGTTTACATTGTTCAATACCCCAAAAAATCCCATTGTTCTTGGTTATCCCTGGTGAGCCATCCAACATGGACCGAAGGAGAACTCTGCCAATGGTCGATGCTTTCCACAATTACCATACTGCAGTAAGGCATGGCCTTCAGTAAGACCAAAGCTTCAGAACGTCCTCCACACACACACACAGACTATGGGATTGCACCATTGATCTGCTGCCAGGTACTACCTTTCCCAAGAGCAAAGTATACTCCTACCGATACCCGAAACAAAGGCTATGGGAGAATATATTGAAGCACTCTCTACCTCTCCTGCTGCAACAGGGTTTTTCTCAACTAAGAAAAGGCTGCCGTTTTCAATCCTTTATGAATGAAATCCTGAAAGACCTCCTGAATCACTATGTCACCGTTTACAATGATACAACAATCTCTTATATTCCCACTCCGAGAAGGAATACACTTATCAAGGTCCACCAATTCTTGTGTCTTATTTCACACTAACTGTATGTCAAACCAGAAAAATGTGAATTCCACAAAACCACCATCTTCTTCCTGGGCCATGATCAAATTACAGTTGATCTAAGACACTAATACATCTTTCCATCTTTCTATGGAGCCATACTCTCATAAAGACATGATCTGGCCAAGCTTTAACCTTGTGCCTTCTATTCCTGTAAACTGCTGAACTTAACTATCACGCTGGAGACTACTATCATTCAAGGCTTCCTTAAAAGAATGGAGACACTGGTCGGAAGGAGCCAAGTATCCACTTACAGTACTCACAGCTAATAAGAATCTAGAATATATCTGATCTGGTAAATATCATAATTCTTTAGGTGGGATGTCATGACAGACATCAAGAATGCTCAACAACCTGGCCTGGTACCCAGCAACTGTCCTGCTGGCAGCGGCGGCTCCAGGATTTTTTTGTTGGGGGTGCTAAGGGGGGGCTTAACAGTTCAGAAGGGGTGCTAAAAAACTTTAGCTATCAGTTTTTTATATACAGCAGCTTCGAAAAAAGCATATTTCACTTTTTTCCTGTGGTATTAAACTTGCCACTGTTATTAGTAATAACTTCTAATGCCAACTGCCAAATATGACACTTACAAAGTAATATAATTTATGAATAAACATAGAAAAGAAAGAAAGAAGGGATTTTTTTTTTCATTGTTTTGTTCTATTTTATTTATTTAAGTTATCTTTATTTTTATTTTTTATTTTACACATATCTAGTAATTTCCACACGGGCACACATTGCAGGCTATAACCTCCCTGTGCTGATTTGCATCGTATCATGCATGTGTAGATAGCCAGAGATATTGTCAAAAGCATAAAAAATTGGCAATATTAAGAGGATTTAGCATTTCCAATTAATGTAGGCCTGTTACATTCTTCTTATTATTAGGCCTATTATTATTATTATTAGATTACTTTTATTATTAAATTACATTAAATTATTGCCCCACAATAATTTCATAGCGCATCACCGCATCCTCATTGAAAAAGTTTTTTTTATTTTTAAAACAGGTCTATTAATTTATACAATTAATTATAGGCCTATAATTATTATTATTAACACTGTAGGCATCAATGAAAATTCAGAGCAGCGCAAAACAGCTGCTGTACGGCTCCATCGCGAATCGTAAATATTCAACCCCGAGGACACCACACACTATAGGAGCAAAATGGTTAAATCTAGGATCTAGGATATCTAGGGTATGCTTTCTGTGTCAGCCACACCACACGGATATGTTTTCTATGCTTTGATTTGAACGAAAACAGCGTATCCTTGTGGTGTGGCTGACACAGTACACCGTACGCAGTTTGCATTCAGCGGATATTCTCCAAAATGGCGCTACGCTGACGCAGAGGAGACGAATTGTTGAATAAAGTCGTTATTTTTATTTTCTCTGCGTACAAAAAGTATTCTCAACACTTCATAACAGTCAGATTGAACCACTGATGGCAGATGGACTATTTTGGCGATGTTTTTCATACTTTTCTGGGCCTTGACAGTGTTATTCACTTGGCAGTCAATGGGACAGTCAAAAGCCTCCCGGTTTTCATCCAAAATATCTTAAATTGTGTTCTGAAGACGAACAAAGCTTTTACGGGTTTGGAACAACACGGGGGTAGTGACTAATGACAAAATTTTAATTTTGGGGTGGAGTAACCCTTTAAGACTGGCTACTGTAATATCAGCGTCAGGTAAGATTAACGTTACTCACCTTCATTTCTGCACTCAATTTCATAATGTTTTAATTATGTACCTTTATGAAAATTAAACATGGTTTTACTACAAATAAAAAAATAAAATAGTTAAACTAAAGTAACCACACATTAACCATGGTTTTGCTATACTAGCCATATAGCTTCACCATGGTATTTATAGTAAAACTTTCTGACGCCGAGATGTCCAAAACAGACCCTCCCACCTCTGTAATAAACACGGAGATGTTAGTCCTGTCCGAATTGGTACATGAAAATCACAGACGTCAGGTGATAACAATTGAAACTCAAACGTAGTTTAGAAAACTAGTCCCGTCCGTATCGGGCTAATGTATGGATTTTGTAGTTTGTAATTATGTATCTGGTTAAAAAACCAACAAACTAAAAAAATATTAATAATATGAGGGAATGACACCACAAAAAAGTCCAGTCTGGTCAACAGACACAAGTGAAAGCTTTTGTTCCACATGTCATTTCTACAAAGAGTTCATCTCTTCTGGGATGGTATATACAATCACACGCTTATCTCGCAACGTCTGAGATTGATGAAAGCACAGGTGGCTGGTCAGCACTTATGTTTGTAAAATCCTTTCTGTTCGTTTAGTCTGCCTATGAGGATCAGCTGCGTGTGCACATCTAGAAGAACTTTGATGTGTGTAAGAGGCAGCGATCCTGTTATTTTTAGATAAGAAAAGGCGACATTAAATGCTCTGTTGGCCAGTGCCTTGGTTGGGGATATTTGTACGAGCACATTTGTTTGACTTCATGTCACAGATTGTTTATTAAGTATCTTTGCACTAATACGCTTCACATTTTTCAATTTCTTCATAAGACTCTTACGATTAAGTCCTACAAATGAACCCATTTAAATTCACTTGTACCGTCCTGCACAGTGCAAATAAATCTCAGGCATCACAAATCAAGAGCATCAGTTCGACTCAATCTAAACGCTCTCAGCAGAGGGAAAGTCTTCAGTGCGCGCGGCGAAGCCGTGGACATGTTCATCATAACATTGGCTCTCATAGTAATATACACACGGCCTCTTGTGTAGAGGGAGGCGTTTATACTCTTGTGATCAAAGTGCTTAAGTGGTGCATAACAACATCTATTCTGCTCCCACATCTCTCTCGGTCCTAAAGGCTCCGATCACCAGGGTGATGCTTCTGTGTATCCCATACAACACACTTAACAAGTACTTAAAGCAGCTGAAATATGACAGTGGTTGCATGGATGCAACTGCGACCAGCTCTTAGACCATCTTTGTTATCTGACTCGATGGACAGTAAGTAGATCCTCAGGGCAAAAATAACAGCATCTGCATTTTGTCAGACTTATCTGTCCTTCAGCATTTGCGTCGCTCAGACTTCAGGATCCGACCAACACTATTTTGGTCTCCAGCTTTGCAGTCATCTTCATATGTGAAAAACCAGACAGAAGCCAATCATTTAAAAGGCAATATCACCATTTTAAAATTGGATTCCTTGAAAAATGTCACATTTCAATCTCAAGTGAATAAAGCAGCACCTTATTTCTTTAGGAAGGACAGAGTACAATCATAGCTGTTTATTTGATTTGTTTACATATTTTTGTGGTGTTACTTTTGTTAATCGTTTGCATGTGGTTGTATTACTTTTACATGCACAGTTGATTTGCTTAAGGTTGTGTTCATTAAAACCTAGACTAAGGAATATGGTTCCATCTTTAATGTTAATGTTATTTCATTATGCACATAAAAACTGCATGGTTTTGTTGTTGTTGTGGCTCTGTTTTTAACTGTTATTGTTGGCAAAACAGCATAAAAATACAATATTGTGTCTAA
The DNA here is from genome assembly GCF_012432095.1 of Onychostoma macrolepis. NCBI lineage: Eukaryota > Metazoa > Chordata > Actinopteri > Cypriniformes > Cyprinidae > Onychostoma > Onychostoma macrolepis. The sequence goes on from NC_081159.1 coordinate 539,861, forward strand.
ATATATAACTTCTTGTTAAACTGTTGTATAAAAACAGTATCACATTTGCAATCATGCATATAATCGAAAAAAAAATTGCTTGTGATATTGCATAACTATCATATAACAACTTTTGCCCCTTATCTTGAATTTCAGATATATTCTAACTGCATTCTAAATAGGCTACAAAGCATGTATGTTTTTATTTGTTGTTGTTTTTTTAAGTAAGAGAAAATCTCGGCTTTAAAACAACAATTACAGTACTATACATATGGCACACCCCTACTCTACAGGCCCATTGCAAAAAGTCCAAAGAACAACTGTTTAGCTTAAGTTGGTCCATAACAGGTGCAAGTGAGTCAAAGCAACTAAAAGTCTGCTTCGTGTGCAACAGATATCAATCCAGGGCATAAAACATGGAAAAACATTAGGTGAGTTTCAGTATGACAAGGTGAAAAATGGAGTCTCACACCAACCGCTGATAGTTCCACTCCAGTGGACTATTGATTCTGTGATGGGACAAGCAGAAGACAGTGACGTCTCAGGGGAGCTGGTGGCACTTTAACTGGCCCTCTGGAGTACGACAAAGACTGTCATCCCAACAGTGTGAGGAGACGGCCATGCGAACCAGCGATTATTAAACTGAGACAATAGTCTGAGATGGATGGACTTGTGTCCCAGGACAACTTTCACTTCGGCTGGAGATCCTGCTTCACTGGATCCATTCCCAAGGCTTCAAGTACAGGTCTACAGCGAGGTGGTGTGGATGAGGGCACTCAAGCACAGGGACCTAGAAGCCAGCAGTACATTGGAAATCAATATACAAGACAGCTTTTATTAACGATGGCAGCTGCAAGCATGTTCCCATTCAAGTTCCACTGGAGCATGTCCTGAGGAGTTATTCTCATGTTGATTCTACATTTGCAATGCGACATACTCTCCTAACAGATGACTAAAGGTCTTGATGGCAGTTTTGGTCATGCAAAGGCAAAATGCTTACATCAAGAGCCTGATGAACATGCAAAGACACGCAAATCTAAACATTATGTCTCCTACTAGAGTTGTGCCGATAGGCGATAGTATCGTGTATCGACGATAATCAGAGATATCGCTTGTGGCTGATGCCACTGACAATAGCAAGATGGTTATTATTATTATTATCAGGCTCGTAATTATTATTTGTTCCATCATATTTCTTTTTCCGCGTTTTTACAGTGTTGCAAATTATAACCAATCACAGACGATTTCATTGAGTTTATAAACACAATGGCCAATCAAAGGCGTTTAGATGAGTCATCGCTGAGTTTTGTTGTTCATTGCATTAAATTCAGCTCTCTCACGAATTCTCTCATCATAAACAATGAAGTGCAGATGTAAGTATAAGAGATGCATTCATCATACAGTGTAGATTCACTGATTATAGTGTTTTTTAAACTAGACTGAAGTCAGTGATAATGTTCTTTGGTAATATAAATGTTCTTTGCTTGTTTTCTGTAGCTGCTTTGTGAATACAATGTTTCTATTAAATTGTTATCATATTAAATACAAATTCAGTCATACTAAAAATTGTAGATTTTAGCCTTATGCTGGAGTTGGTTCACTTTCTGGCAAAGAAAGTAAGTAATTAAACAATTAAATAAATGAGTACAATAATATCGTGCTAACGTTATGACAATTGAGCATATCGCCCAACACGAACTTCTATTAGCGTTTTGGGGCTAATTGGCCGACTTGGACCCACTAGACAGTAATGCGTCCCATTGAAAGATGCGGTAGATCATTCCAGCAGAACAAGAGTCCATGTGACAGGCCACTGGAAGGAAGAGACGTCAATGAAATCAAGATGTGTCCAGACAATGCGGGTCAGATGCCGTTAATGGTTGAACAGCCACAACACACAGGCGGGGCAATTAGTTTGCCTCATTATCAGTGGAGTCTCATTATCAGAGCGAACAGGAGCTTAGACCGCTGGAGATCGATGAGGAAGGTCAGTGTATCATCAACAAAAGGCAAAAGTGCTGCAGAGATAAAAGGGATCTTTCCACGGCCTTATCCTGCTGCCACGCTTGGAATTTGTCTGACCAAAATTCCTTTCATGAGACACAATTGTGAACGTTCCTGTAGCTGAACTGACTTCGGACTGAAGTGTCTTGACTGTGCGTAAGAACCTGCATGCCGATTTATTTACACAAGTGGGTCTCTTCAGAAGCTGAACTCCATTAAAACACTCTTTTCACGCTCTCACTAGGTTGTCTCCTGATGGTGGACATGCAGTACATGATCACGAGAGAACTCTGAACCCATGAACAAACGTCATTTCCAACACATCCTAAACCATAATTCATTCTGCAATTAAACCATTTTTGAAAACTCCTTTGTTTTGCTAAAGCTAATTGTACAGCTAGCATTTTATGCATCCCACAGTTCGACTGGAAATGACTACAAAATATTCACATATTCACATCCCTCATCACAAAGAAGTGCACTTAATTATACTGAATGTGCACTTGTAGCGTATTTCAAATATCACAAATTACTCGCCAACAATATACAGTACGTACTAATAATGAAATATTAACGCATTTTAATTCCTTGTTTTAATAATATTTCATCATATTTTAAAAAAATACTTATTTTTATGTGTTGAATAACACACAACAGTATGAACTGTAGTGTGTTATCCAATTTACATTTAAGGTTAATATATTTTAAATGCGCTAAATGGCAACTTCATTACAAATGTGTAGTTACAAATATATTTAAACACATGACATACAAGTTTCAACAGAAATTACATTTAGTTTTCCACAAATATCAGTATATTCAGCAATCCTCTTTAACAGAAGTAATTGATAAATTACATATAAAGATGTACTGAAGTCCTACTTAAGTGGGTCAAAAACACTCTAAAGTTCAACTAATTGCATTTAATATAAACTATAATACATTTTATTTAATTGCAATTAAGATGCAAATTATGCCACAACTGAGGGATGTCTTTTAAAAAATGCTATAAATCATCATCACAAAATAAGTACTGAAATATGATTATGTAGCTCTTTGTTTATATCAACATTATTTTAAACGTGCATTGCTGTAATGCATTTTTATATTTTAATAATAAAATTGAAACATAAAATGCATTTGAAAAATACCTAAAATAAATCCACAATACAACTTCCGGTAACACTTTATTTCGATAGTCCACTTTAGACATTCTACTTGCTATAAGTAGCTTTGCAACTACATGTCAACTAGCAGTCATTAGAGTATTAGTAGACTGTCTGATTAATATCTGCTAACACTTTATTTTGATGGATCCACAACATACTGACTATCAGAAACTTTGCAAGTATATGTCAACTTATTCTACTAACCCTAAACCTACCCTACTGAGAGTTAGTAGACATGTAGTTGTGAATTAATGAGAATTAGTTGACATGTAGTTGCAAACCTACTTATAGTAAGTAGAATGTCTAAAGTGGACTATCAAAATAAAGTGTAACCCAACTTCCCATAAAAGGCCTGTAGTTGAAGAAACCCCAAACAATTTAAGTTTCTGAAAAGCTCCAAAAGGCGCCAGTTAAATGATATACACTTTAACTATATTGTAAAAGTTTAGTAGTAGTTTTAAAATTATAGTAGTGATAACTCTTGAACAGGATTTGGGTCAACATGGATTAACAAGAGCGCTAGCCTTCATCTCGTGCTCACTGCCTTCCTCATGTCATTAATCTCCACCCTCTTCCCACACACACACACACACACACACACACACACACACACACACACCAGACAGTCTGCATGGCACCAGACAGCAGTGAGCAGTCGAATGGCATGTGTGAGAGCCCCCTGCTGCCAAGAGGCGGGCAGAAGGACGAAACAAACCCCTGCTAATGGAGACATAACATGCTCACCGGAGCAGAAACTCAAACAAACGATTAATGGGCAATGGACCCTCTGCTCCCGCTCCTCTTCGCCATCGCTCTCTCTCTACTTATCTCTGTCCCTCCTCGCGCTGACTGGCATCTACAAGAGCATCACCGGAGATCCAAGAGCATGTGAGCCGACTGCATTTTAGAACTAACGTAACCAATGCATGAAGTCCTGAACGAAAACGTTTTGAGCAATTTTGCCGGGCAACTTTTTTTGAGCAATGTTTCTTGGGCACTTTCCCACTGAGAATGGGTAACACATTTCTATCTGGATACTTTAGATCGGTCATGGGCCCTGTGTCTCACCTGGTTGACCGCTGACGGCAACATTAACCAAAGTTGCCCCATGTATCATCAGCCTAATATCAGGCAATTCTAGCTAGCATACTTTCCAAACAAATAGCCATGCAACTCATCTGGAGCAATGAGGGGAAGCGGCATTTTCTCAATCGGAACATATGAAGAGAGACGTCAGACTGCTGTTGTCTGCACGGGGCTTTAAGATAAAAGGGGTGATCTATACGCAGACTCCAAGTCTCACAAATCCCTCATGAATCTCCTAGTCTCTTTGCTGCACTCGGATGGAAGATGTGACCTAATGAAGCAACAATGGCACAGGCAAAATAGGATTTGAGCTGAGGTTATTAGGCCAGAGCTCAAGCCCCAGGCCCCCATCAGGACAGAGGACCCTTCGAAAGCACATCAGCCGCAGAAGCAGATCTGAGATCAGCGCCGCTCCTGACATCGCACTGACCGAGATGAGCAGATGGTGGAGCTGATGATCTCAGATCAGCAGCTCGGGGCAAGTTCAACCAGAGTGCACCACACACATCACTACACACTGCCTCCGATTATATCACACGGCGTCGAGTAACACTACTCTCGACCTCTAGTCTGCTAGCCGAGCTTCATTCATCTCAGTTTCTTCATCAGATTCGATATGGTGAATTTATAGACAAGGTTTCCATAATCCATGAATTCGACTGGATCAGAAACCCCCTGGCAAATATGAAACTTACTTAACAATCACAAAATCTCACTATGTAGCTTCCAAGTACGTGTGAACAGAAAGACAACAAATCCCTCATGAAGCATTGCTGAGGCTCAAACATGGCACTAGAAATGTCAATATCATGGGTTTGATTTCCAGGGAACGCATGAACTGATAAAATGAAATCTGTTTTATTTTTTCCAAAATTCCATTTTATTTTTTTCCAAATTCCATTTTTTGATTTTATTTATTCTGGAATCCGTTTTTTTTATATATATAATTTATCTGAACTTTTTTTTTTATTGGTGAAATTTTATTAACCAAAAAGCATGTCTAATTAATTAAAATCATGAAACTTTTTTTTACATCAGTTTATTAAAAGTTTAGGGCCCTATGAAATGTTTTATATTTCTCACCTTCTGTTTTATTGATACCAAATTCTGTTTAAGCATGTCTAATTATATGAATGCATTAAAACAACTTAAATTATTAAAGATAATTTTTACAATAGCCCTATGAAATGTTTTTTTTTCCCCTCAGAAATTCTGTGTTTTGTATTTAAATTTTTCTGGTTATCAATTGAAGGCATAAAATATTAATTTAATTGATCTTTTATTTAAATGAAAATTATACAAACTTTATTTTTGCCAAACAAAGTTACTATTAAAATGAAAACATAAAAGAAATATTGTGTGATTAATCCCTAATAAAATACAATTTGAATAATTTTAGTAATAGTAGTAGTTGTAGTAGTAAATATATTCTACTGAATAATAGTAATATGTCTTCAAGTTAAACCGAACTTTTATTTTGATGGGTTGCCGTGAATCCCTTTAAATTTCTGTGTGTATATAATATGACACTATTTTTACACAAATGAAACGGTAAAATACTCAGGAAGTGACTCAGTTTTGGAGATGTTGTTCGTGTATTTATGTCCTCATTTAGTGAGACGACAAACGCTGAAATCACCGCGAGCGTCACACGCGCTTCAGTATGTGTGTAGTAAACGAAACCGCGCGTCTGCGCCATTCATTCACACAGAGACACGCAGAACACAAACGATTTATATTTAAATAGTCTTTTTGCTGCTTAATATTTACAGATACTAGTCCATATCACGATTTTAAGTATACTGACCTACTTTTGATTAATTCATCCAAACTTTGACAAATTCCCTGACATGGCGCGTTATACAGCAAATTCCATTTTTATGACTGGATTCCAGGATTCCGTCCACGTTTTCCGCATCACCCTACCTTGAATGCAATGCAAGTTGCTTTGGATAAAAGTGTCTGTCAAATGCGTGAACGTAAATCAAATTAGATCAAAGACATTTTTGGTAGACATTTTTGGTAGAACACTTGCTTTTCAAAGGCACAATCTCTGATGTAGCTAGAGCTAGAGCCGCTTCGCATGTGTGCGGTGGAATCGGCGTAATTGTTCTCTGTGGGCCGAGTAGCTCTGATCCGGTAGCTGCCGCCAAAGTACTGCAAAAAGGGGGAGCCTCACGCTCATGTGTTTTGATTAGCAGGTAATGATCTTTGATCTAATGCGCTGACTGGGAAAGTGCGGCTCCGATAGAATTCCGGTAGATGCTCGGTCGACCTGGAGCCAGTGTCAGTTTTCATTAGGGCTGCTGTCTCCGTGACCTCCCATCCGCTCAAGCAGGGCCCCTCCTCTCAGCTGGAGAGCCCCGCGTAATGATATCAATAGCAGCAGGGGTGCAATGAATACAAATCCGCGTGCAGAATGTTTGGACAAAAATCCTCTCCCAAGCCCCCCACCAACGAGGCTCCGTCCCTCTCCCGGACACAAAGGGCAGATTCAGTCCTAATCTGCACGGTCAGCCGGTGGACACGAGGACACACTGATGTCCAAACTCCCTCCAGTGGTGGGTCAGTTCGAGAACTAGCATGGCGTCAAACCTCCGGGTAACCAGTGTTGGCGAGTAACTAGTTACATGTAACTAAATTACGGATTTTAATTACAAAATAAATGTCATTGTAATCAGTTACAGTTACGGATAAAAATGTGTAATTAAATTACAGTTACTTTAATTGATTCCTTTTATAAACTGCAGAGACTGCTCTAAAATATGAGACACCAGTGTTTCAGGAGTTTAGGACACTATTAAATTAATTTTATTTACTATTTGGATTTATGCATATGCTTAATTTTTCAGTTTTTTTTTCAAAGTATTGTTAGATGCCAGTGTTTCCCATCATAACTAATCAAAGATTTGATTTCAAAAACAGTATCATAGCTACTAAACTATTTCTTGTTTTGGTTTTAAATCTGTATTTAACCTCAGAATGACCTCAAAGTATTATTACAATCTTAATTCAAGTGATGAAGGATTTCAAAAATGACAGTAATCAGTGTTGAGTTCTACTGTATGGTTAACCCGGCCTGTTTTACATGTTTAAAAATGATTAACACTTGAAAACATAAAAAATTTAGAAAAGTAATCAAAAAGTAATCAAATGTAATCAGTTACATTACTTTAATAAAGTAATTGAAATAGTTACACTACTTAACAGATTACATTTCCAAAGTAACCTTCCCAACACTGCGGGTAACCCTGTCAAATGACAGATTTCTACTGTCCCTGTATCCGTAAAAAGTTAAAGCTGCGGATGTCAATCCATTAAACCGAGTCATAATAAATCTTAATCAAGCTGATTACATGACATGCTGATGAATCAGATTAGTTGCAATTAACAGCATGTATCAATATTTGTTGGGAAAAAAAGTAACAAGACATTCAGCTAGGCGATTAAAATATTGAATAGACAACGCTTTATAAGAGCAGTTCTGAACCTTTTTGACTCCAAGTCCTCGCTTTGTCCAAGACAACATTTGAAAGCCCTGTACCTCAGGTAATTCTGTTGTAATCATACCTACAAACTCCAGATCAGCAAAAAAGTTTTTCTCTTCTAAAAATGTATTGGAATGTGAGGCTTGATTCATGAAAATCTTCTTAAGATACAATTTTAAGACGTTTGTAAGTGCAATGAAAACTTGAAAAATGCTTAAGAAGTTATCCAAGTAGTTTTTTAAGAAGAAAATGACAGTCTTCATCTGATTGAATAAATGGTGGTTTAGATAAACACAACGAAAACGCTTTAAGGTTAGTCTTTTTGCTCTGCCTGCAGATTACTGTAATAATCATTATAAGCGTGCTCACTATTTTTGTCACCACCTTTCGTTCACGTAATGCGCCGTGTTTTGAATAGTTATTTTTAAGAGCCTGTCTCAAGATGCAGCAATCTGTTTTATTCCTTTGTTCACGGTATTTTTGCTCTCTCCATAGAGTGAACGAGTCCTGTATATGTGCGTGCACTGCTACAGTAAATGCATGTTGTGTATGGCCGCCTTCATATGCGCAGAATACCGCCAAAGATTATGACGTATTTAAAGGCTTAAATAAAAACGAGCTCCCGGTTCAACTCGTTTTTGTAGAGTTGTTACTGAATTTCAAATTCAGCAAAAAGTTGCGTCACATAAATACTGTATGACCAATCATTATTTACAAGTCATTTGTGTAACTTCAGAAAACTTGCGTACATCCCTAATAATATAGCCCTATTATTTATTATATTTAGCTAGTGTTGTGTTATAATATTACAACAATTAATTTAAAATAACAAAATTAATTAATTAAATCAATCTTACCTTTGGGGATTTAAGACACTTTTTACAGGTTTTGACAAACAATTTCTTTTTAGAAAATTACAGATCTTACAAGTCAGCCTAATCAATTATTAATCTGAACAAAAACAGCAGACAGGCTGAATGTAAATGCAAAGTCACTCTCTAACAGTAGGTGGCGCTTAGAAAAGCAGAAATACAGCGGTTACAAACACCGCAATATTAGGCATCATACAAGGGTCAGATGACATGAAAATGTCATCAAAACCTTTCTGAAGATAATCATTGCCCTTTGGTTCTGACAATCAGTTCCGGTCACTATCACATTTAAGAAGGCGTGTCAAGTCACAAAATGATTTTCAACTTTGACCTCTCCACATTCCATTGTATTCAATGTGATTCTGAACGTGTCCTGCATCTGCGCTCACATGCATAGGTGATACTTAAAGCTTGATTTGTTTCAATGGTAAGAAAATTAATTACAGAATTATTAAAAATTGCACCAAAATGACAACCCTAATTAAAAGATCTCTACTGTTATACCCGTTTCAGCACATGCCATTCAACTAAATTTCAACACTTATTTACCAGACAGGTTACTTACTGTAGAACACTGCAGGTCAACCATCTAAAATGCAGTGCCTCTGTTTTCCCAAATTTGTACAGCAAAGTCTTGTGTGTACTGTGTGTACTCGCTGTCACCAACATAACACAACGTCCTGTGTAAGAGCGAGCGTGCCAGAAATTTGATTTCCGCCTCTGGTATTGACACAGCCGGTTTGGAAACCAGCCAGAGATTCCGGTAACAAAAGCATGTTCATAGTACTGCTAAAATGACCCCCAATTAAAGAGCAATGGTAAAGGGCCACACATCTCTGCATCCATATTACCAGCAGCAGAAACATCATAAAACGTGTCACTAGTAGACCTGTTTACAATCAGCAATGGGGCAGAGCAGAGTCTAGCTGTCCCTAAATAAGTTATTCCTTTTCAGTGCTGTTATTGGAAAAATGTCTAATGGTTTCAGCTGAAAGCCTCATTTATACACGTGTGTGTGTGTGTGTGTGTGTGCGTGTGTATGTGTGTATATACATATACTGTATACACACACACACAGTTGAAACCAGAAGTTTACATACACCTTCCAGAATCTGCAAAATGTTAATAATTTTACCAAAATAAGAGGGATCATACAAAATGCATGTTATTGTTTATCTAGTACTGACCTGAATAAGATATTTCACATAAAAGATGTTTACATATAGTCCACAAAAGAAAATAATAGTTGAATTTATTTTAAAAAATGACCCCGTTCAAAAGTTTACAACCCCTTGATTCTTAATATTGTGTTGTTAGCTGTTGTTAACAGCTGTGTTTTTTGTTTAGTGATAGTTGTTCATGAGTCCCTTGTTTGTCCTGAACAGTCTGCTGTTCTTCAGAAAAATCCTTCAGGTCCCACAAATTATTTGGTTTTTCTGCATTTTTGTGTATTTGAACCCTTTCCAACAATGACTGTATGATTTTGAGATCCATCTTTTCACACTGAGGACAACTGAGGGTCTCATACGCAACTATTACAGAAGGTTCAAACGCTCACTGATGCTCCAGAAGGAAAAACATTAAGTTTGCAAAATGTTTGCAATAAGCTGCAACTCATAAATAAACAAACTGTCTAACTCATAATTATAGCCAAAAACTTTATACTCTTCATCTAACACATTATTCATCAAAAAGTCTACATTCATTACATTAAGTTTGTTTGTAGAGTGCCAACAAGAGTTTCATGTAATGTGTGTAACAAATGCGTTCTAGGATCATCAGAATCTCATTTAAGAGTTACACTTCTTCCTTTTAAATCACTATTTAGTCAAATTAGATTATTTTAATACATGGCAAAAGCACAATTACACCCATGGGGTTGCTTGAATTCGTCCCAAAAATAAAAATTGAAACCACAATTTCGGGGTCATTCGTCACTTGCCTGGGATGAGTAAAAGGCTGCACAACCCTTCTATGGTGGGATGTGATTGCCATTAAAAATTAACCAAGCTGCATGTAATCACTTTCGAACAGGCCTGTAGGATGTGAACAGGGGTGTGAGGATGTCGTCTCCATCACCCTCACACTCCGACAGAGAGCTTTTTATACAAGTACAGCGCAAATGCATTAGCATGAATTAAACGTAGCCCCTTAACCCTGCATGAATAATACATCAGAGGCGTGGTACACTGCCATGCACACCAGCGGGTCTCATTATGCTGCTCTGTTGTAGGAACTGATCAATTCACTCCAAAAAACTACTAGAAAATGTAGTTGCCAATTCTTGGTTGAATTAAAGTCAACATGAGATCAAAATAGACCCCATTTACTTTCCCAAAACGTGTCGTTGGCCTTATAGACCAATTCAGTTTTTGTAAACAGTGATTACTTTTTTTGTGGGCGGAGCCTATCTGGAGGCAGGAAATGAGAGTTTTCAAGTAGCAGTCTATGGAAGCCATGGAATACAAGAATAAAAAAGGTCAATTTGAGTTTATATTTCAAAATTCTGACTTTATTCTCGCAATTCTGAGATTATATCTCACAATTCTGATAAGGAAAAACAACTCGTCATTCTCTCTTTTCCCCTCGGCTCAGAATCACGAGTTTATATCCCTGACTTCTGGCTTTTTTTCCTCAGAACTGAATCAAACATCTTTTTCTTTTTTTTACAAATATATATACCTTTCTATCAAAAACCACTAATGAGTTACTCACTTTTATGAGAAACTGATTTGAATTTTTACTATCCAACATCATTTAACACTAAATCACTTTACAGTATACGTGTGTATTCAGGCTAACCGAGACTTGTTACAGCACTTGCATATTATTGCTCTTTTGTTGGTTTTGATAGCTTCCATTGTCCTCATTTGTAAGTCGCTTTGGATAAAAGCATCTGCTCAATGCCTAAATGTAGATGTATGAGAGGCAGATATAAACTTGCATTTGTGAGAAAAAACTCAGGATTGTGAGATAAAATAAATAAATGTCATAGGTTTAAATAGTATTTTATGCTGTCACTGTAGGGCTAATACAATACATTCTCTATTAACTATATAGTGAATATTATGTAGACCTATTTTTTAAATCAAATTTATGCATTTAAAGTAGAGTAACCATAGCATTTTTCATCCAGTCTGTCCATTGAAACGTCTGCGTTTAGCTTCAAATTGTGTTTGATGACAGTATTCTATAAAAATAATTTGAATTCCGATTCTGACATCCAAAGGCACAAAAATAACTTTTGTTCTGCTCCAAATTGGTCTGTATGATTCATCAGTGCACATTATTAGATGTACAAAAAAAATAAGTTTGTTAAACCTGCTCTGCTTTGAAACAATGTCTTTTTTTGCCTGAAAACTCTACAAGCTGAGAAAATTTAACGATGCATAAACTAATACGATTTTAGTATATAATGCATTAAAAAAAAATGGTGCACATGCATAGCACACGGTTGCACGAACGAATCGTTCTGAAAGCATTACAGCATGCTGGCACGGTGCCAACGGCAGCACTTCAACTGAAGTGTGGGCTCAAAACGAAACCCAAAAATGCTGTAGAACAGTGTTATCAGTGCCCCATTAGAGCCTTTGAAGTGGCTGGGGAAAGATTCTCATCCATTACACTGCGGCCCAGAGTTTGGGTCCTGTCATGGAGAGAGCCGTCCGCAGAGGACGCCTGTTCTTTGTCTCCCATCATCCCCGACTCAGAGTTTCGCTAACACACGCCACACAGCCACGGAGTAACTCGCTGCAGATTTCAGCTCTTACAGCTCCACCAGGTTCATCCTCGTTTCTGTCTGCTCCATGCCGGCCAGATTTGGAGCACGATAACTCACATCCTGACAGCGTTTGATGTCGGAGTGCCTCGAGAATTGGCTTTTTGTTGTATGATGCCATACGTGCATTGTAATAAGTAAGGCTGGAACAGCTAATGATCTGATATGAGGCATGTGTTGGATTCTTCCCAGCGCTCCTCAGACCCACCGCACGAATCTCAGATTTAACATTCGCCTGAGAAGCTGCGTTAACAGAAGGTTAACAATTAACGACAAGGACGTGGTTAGATGCAATCGGGAATGAGGTCATACTCTGGCTTGAGGAGCGCCGGGATGTCCGGTATCCCGAGAGGAACCGCTGAAGGAGGAGCGAGGGAAGCCTGGCAATGCGTCTGTCGTGTTTCCAGGAGTGTGGGCAGATGTGCTGCTGGCAGACGCAGTGAGGTGGATTCATGCCCCCTGTACACACTCATGGATGCTTTAAAAATGAAACAGGATTAACTGTGAATGCGCCGGGATGACGCTTTTACAGGTTTGGGACCAAAGTGAGGAAGACGAGGCATTTAATCACGGCGCATCGGATGTTTTCTTCGTCCTTATAGTTGCTTCTCTAATTCATGTCTAATTTTCATTGAACCCCTGGAGGATTTTCCAAACACGTTCACTGTCCATCTGCCATCCTGAGGCCGCGCACACGTTTAGAACACCTCACCCTTCCACAATCCTAAGGAAAAAAGCCCTGAAGAGTTAAACTACAAAAACAAAATAATTGATCATTTAAAAAAATAAACAACACACTGCACATCTACGGCATCAACATGGAGTAAATGCCTGTCATCCAATATAAAGCATATGTGACCCTGGACCACAAAACCAGTCATAAGGACACATTTTTGGAAATTTATACATCATCTGAAAGCTGAATAAATAAGCTTTCCATTGATGTATGGTTTCTGGAATCTGAGGGTGCAAAAAAATCTAAATATTGAGAAAATCTCCTTTAAAGTTGTCCAAATGAAGTTCTTAGCAATGCATATTACTAATCAAAAATGAAGTTTTGATATATTTACGGTAGGAAATTTACTAAATATCTTCATTGAACATGATCTTAATATCCTAATGATTTTTGGCATAAAAGAAAAATGGATAATTTTGACACATACAATGTATTGTTGGCTATTGCTACAAATATACCTGAGCTGCTTATGACTGCTTTTGTGCTGCAGGGTCACAAATAGTAATCTTATATTGACATTTTGTTTTCCAGTTTAAGGGACATTTGAGTCCCAAATACAAGAAATGTGAACTACTTTAACTACATAGAAATCCATATTAGATCAACATAATTGCCCTAAATGTTGTTCAGACTAGTTAAACACAGTTGCCTGAATTCCATACTGAGAAATACTAATGAAATTTTTGTTTCCCAGCATGTTATAGATCATTTAAGCTTTTGTTATTGTTTTGTCACTTTGTCATCTTTTTGCATTTGTTGATTGTTACCATTCTTGAGGTTTGTGTGTTTGTGTTGAGGTCTAATGTAAGGTACAAATTAAACTAAATCCTAGATATATTTGGTTTGTAAGGTGATTCCTCCTTCAGAAATTAAGAAAACATCGTTCACTTTATGTCAGCTATCCTGTAAAACTACATATATGGTTATTTTCGGTAAGTAGTAGAAGAAACTGTAGTTGCCTCCTCAAATGTATTGGCCAAATGATGCATTTTACATTTAGTGAACAAACAAATTGACAATCACTGAAAAAAATCTAAAAACCTGAATGCATCAAATTGCCTTGAATTTGTACACAAATAATCCGAGTCTGCAGGTGCATTGCCAACTCATCCACTTACTTTAACTTGAGAGCCATTTGTAACTTGAACGTGCAAGGCTTCGGGTGTCTTCCGCTTCCAGTTATTTTAGCGGTACAAAACCAGACTGTTATGCTGCTGAATATTACACACTGGTATTTGTTATCATGTTATTTTAATTCATTATCATAATCAAACACATTGGTTTGTAGCACAGATAGTTTCACCATTTACTGCACTTTAAAGTTATTTACATTTTGAGGCTAATGAATTCAAAATCTTGCAATTTCACAGAAAATAGCTTACTTCTGCATTACAAAATAAGTCGGATCGACGGATGAGCAGGACTGGGCACTCCTGATATACAGGATCAGAGCTGCAGAATGAACTACAGCCATAAATGCCTCTGTGACAGTTCAGCAATAGTTACGCAACAGCATATGCTTGCAAGAATACTTTTAAGCTCTTGAATTGAGTAACTTTTAGTACGGGTCAAGAATATTTAAATGAGCGTGACAAATCCTTCAGCATATATAGCGTGACTGACACCCACTGCAGCACATTCATCCAAGACATCAGTTAGTGTCCCCTACAGCAGCGTTAATCAGCATCTAGTGCAGTGGACCTCATTCAGGGGCCCGGGGCCCACCAGGGGCCTCCAGATGACTTAAAATCATTTAAAATTTGACAAAGCAATATTAAAAAAATGCATTTTAATTCACCTTTAAAAAAAAAAAAAAATTTCTTTGAAAACCTTTACATATGAAGAAGTCGAAATTTAAAAGTGTAAAAGATTTTAAAAATCATGTAACACCATTCACATTTTTATAACAAGTATGCATTTTACTAGTTAAGCCAAGCTCTAAAATTTATCGTAAAAAAATATTTTAAATTAAACTGAAAAAATCATGTAAATTAATCGGTTATTTGAGTATTCCGTTCATAAAACTTTTTGAACGCTGAAATGTAATCATTTTAATTGAAATAATTATCATAATTGTTTTGTGAGTGGTCCTTAGATTGTTTGAAAACAAAAACCAATGCTAGGACACTTTGAATATTGCTACGGACAATAAGAGGACCTTGGAGTCCAAAAGGTTCAGAACTGCTGATCTAGTCCATTTCTAAGGGCCGACACTTCAAGTGCGAGTTATTAAAAGAGTGCAGTTTTCTAGCGCATTTACTTCAACTGCTCAGATAATGTCAATGGTATGACCCACTTCAGGGGTCGCCAGAATTACAATATGAAATCAATCTTCAAATTTACAAATAAAGCTTGATATAACGAGTGCGCTCCCCCTACAGCTTGTCAAGTCACCTTTATTTATCTAGCGCTTTTAATGCTGCATTCACGTGCTATCGGAATTATCGTAAATACGAGTTTCCTAGTCGGAAATTGGTCATATAAGGCCTCTCTAAGGCCGTTCATATCCAATTTCCGACTAGGAAGCTCATATTTATGATAATTCTGATAGCACGTGAATGCAGCATAACAGTACTGATTGTGTCAAAGCAGCTATACAGTATCAAACAGGAAAATAGTGTGTAATAATGCAAAAGGACAACAGTAAACAGTTTTTCAGTTAAAGTCAGCAAGGAACCAAAACTCCATCTGTGACAGAATGGAGAAAAAAGCCTTGTTTTGATGTCTTTCAAGTTTTATTTCGCACCGTGGCAACAGTGGCACATTGGTGTTGTTCGCTATTACAAAAGCTATTTAAATAGTTTCTACTGTCTGAAAGCAGTGTTGCATCAGGGCGGTGGAAACCTTCGTCTGGCCTTCCTTTCCTGAAACTATGGGATTGAATTCATGACCTTTGGGCCATTTGTCCAGTGGTCAGCGGCGCTCACGGACTGGCTGGAGAACTGACCTCTCGTCTTTGAAGTGTCTGCCCTGGATGCAGAGGTAATAAGCCACTCCAGTAAATTAGCATCAAAAGACAGACCGATGATACAGACGTCCAGCTGCAAGAGCAGCGCTAATGATCCACAGATCAATGAATAAACCCGTCTCAGTCTCAGATAGTGACGTCACTGAGCTCTCGCTCATGAACAGACTCTCTCCTGGTGTTCCTCTCTGCTGTAGTGCACTAGGTACGGTTTCACTGCAGCTCGATTGTGCCAGATTTCAGGAGGCCTTCGGCTAATGAGCGTAAGAGACTCTTGATATAGAGGGTGCGAAGTGCTTGATTCATACGCTGCTGGTTGGGGTTTGATCATTGCTAAGGCTCTGGTGTGATGGATGCGTTCTCCAGCGATTGGCCACAGGACTTCCTCTCACAGGTCATGTCCTGTCTGCCCCTGTCCACCGCACACTTCCACAACATGTCCAGCGTCTTTGTCCCAGCCCCCTCGAACCACGCCGGACAGCGCCGGTGGTCAGTGGGGTAGGGCCCTATGATAAACGCAGACGGAAAACAGAATTTACTGTATAACGCGGAATGTCATGGAATTTGTCAGTTTGGATGAATTAATCAAAAGTAGGTCATTGCACTTAAACCAAATCGCAATATGGACTAGTGTCTGCAAATATTAAGCAACAAAAAGACTATTTCATTATGAATCGCTGGTGTTCTGCGTGTCTCTGTGTTTTGTTTACTACACACATACTGAAGCGTGTATGACGATGATACATAAATACATGAACAACATCTCCAGAACTGCTCTGAGAGTTACATCATCAGCATTTTACCGTTTCTTTTGAGAGAAACTATGGTCATATCATATACATACAGAAATGTAAAGGTATTCACAGCAACCTGTCAAAATAAAAGTCTGGTTTCACTTGAAGACATATATTACTATTGTTCGTAATACTACTACTAGCTACTATTAATATTACTAGAATTATTAAAACTTTATTTTAGTAAGGAATATTCACACAGTATTTCTTTCATGTTTTAATTGTAATAGTAACTTTGTTTGCCAAAAATTTTCATTTGATTAAATGATAAATTAAATGAATATTTTCTGCCTTCATTTGATAAGCAGAAAAATGTAAATACAAAATAGAGAATTTCTGAGGGGAGAAAAGTAAACATTTCTTAGGGCTATTGTAAAAATAAACTTTAATAAATTAAGTTGCTTTTATGCATTCACGTTATTAGACATGCTTAAACACAGAATTTGGTAACAATAAAACAGAAGGTTAGAAAAAATAAAACGTAATTTTTGTTAACCCTTTAATAAATTGATGCTAAATTTGCTAAGTTTCATCATTTTAATTAAGTAGACTTGCTTTTTGATTAATAAAATGGTTATTTAACCATTAATAGAGTCCAGAAAAATTAAAAAAACTAAACGGACTTCATAGAGCTCTAATGGTGTCCCGCCACGACTGGACTTTATAGGACCAGCTGCAGCCGGCCGAGGCGAGACTGGAGATGAAGCCAAATCAGTCCTGTACATCTACTGACCTGTCATCCAAAACCAGCTTCAACAGTTTCCTGAGATGGTGAAATCAGGCTAATGCAATGAATCACGTCTTAGCATTAACGCAGGTTTCCCACAGATGTAGCCGGTCAGGAGCACGAGGCAATGATCACACTGCCACCCAGTGGAACGAGATTCACAATCACCTCGAGGCAAAGAGAAACAAGTCCACAGAACATCTAGAAAATATTCCACGATCCCAAAAGATACTGAACAATTTAAACAAAGAAGGGAAATACTATCAGTAATCTCCAGCACAATTTACCAATCAAATCATGCTTCCGTTTTCAAATAGTAGCCTACGGTTCGCTAGTTTCAGTAATGTGCTGCAGGAACCTAGTTGACTAAAATGAGTGTCTGCAAGAATCTGGAGCTTTTCAGGGACAGGAGAAGAGATATTCTGATTAATAATATCAGAACAAACCTTTATTATTTATTTGTATTAAATGATTAATCACTCATTTTTTCAATATGTAATATAAATGCCCAAATTTTTAATTAATATACAAAGTAGCAGCGCTGTCAATGTGTTACTGTTTAATATTAACTCAATATGTATAACACTGTTAAATTTCTTTTAACGCCTGAGCCGTATTGAGCAGAACCTGGGAGTAGTAGTCCAATCCATTATGAATCGTTTTACTGATTTATTGAAAGTTAGTTGCATTTTTGGCATAAAATATTAACTAGTATCAACAGTGTGATATGCTTCACTTCTAATAAATCTTTTTTATAATTATTATTCCTGTATAATAACTACATGGTCATGTAATGCATGGAATATTTCTCACACCTAAGATGATTAAAAATGATTACTATACACCATACACTACATTATTCATTCAAATAAGGCTAAACCTAAAATCTTGATGCTGAAAGGTTATTATTTCTCCCCTATGTAAGACATTAATGAAGCGTTTAATAACAAATGGCTTTGCTTGCAGGGAGAAAATGGGAAAGTAAAAGATTGCAAATAATAGGAAATTTCTTCCACTAATTCTTCACAAAATATTTTAAACTAAACGTACATACATTTAAAGGTTCTCTCTTTAAAAAACAACAATGACAACCTCAAGTAGAGAGACGCAAAACAGAGGTAACAGTAGAGATAAGATGTATGAAAGAATAATATTAACAAACAACACACGGTAAATGAGCGAGCGATGGCTTTAGAGGCGACACTGACAAACACAGAATCTTACACAGACGGCTTCAGGGATCAGAGGAACAAACACTCAACCGGTCACTAGTTACACACGCAGCACGGCCGTATTAAACATAATCAAACAACTCGATGCATTTACAGTATTGACTACATCATCAAACAGGAATAATACAAATATCTACTTTTCATACATATATTGATAAATATATAATTAAAATTGTTTTTAATATAGAATGCAGAGTTTAGAAAATTGCATGAAGAGCAACTGTTCACACTGAAGTCAGAAGGCAAATTTCTACATACAATGTGATTTTTAGTGTTTGGATCCAAACGACAGATCTGTCACATGTGAGGAATTATAAATTTGAACCATATTTAATGGTGGTTTGAACTGACGGCTTCCAGTTTAAACAGGCTAATAATTTAATCAAACAATCCAAATCGCCAGTCAAACTAGCAGACGGTCATCTACATCTCTGCAAAAACACATCAGCAAAAGAAAGGAAACACTACACAAGCGCTCAGCGCGGGCCTGGAGAATGTGGCACACACTGGGGCCCTTGATTTCTCCTCAGTAACACAAAACACATGCAGACGGAGCCCAGCTTGGGACGGAGCGGACGCGACGCGTCGACTGCATGTAAATGACTCACACTGATGAAGTTCACACACCTGAGACACACAACACTACATCAGAATCTGAACTAGAGCGAGTCGATCACGTGAAGGAACCGGAAGAATGCTTTTAGGAATAATAAGACTTTTTGCATCATTAACATGCCCCACCAATTCTCGTTACTGTGCTGCTAATAAAATAATGATATATTATTTAAAGTGTAAAGCAATTATACTGTATGCCAGTATTTGTTGTGCATCTTTTAATTAATGCTGAGTTTAATGAAAGACAACCATCTAATAAGAATCATCATCGAGAATAATGGACACACTACAGCAATGAGAACGGGAAATGGGGAAAAAAGTCATAACGTGTTATTTCTTCTTCTTTTTATTATTATTATTATTATTGTTGTATATTTTTGTCATTTAAACATTGCAACCTTAGGTTTTGTGAGATTCACCTTGTTAAAGATATAATTCACCCAAAACAGACCATCCAAAGAGTAAAACAGCAAAGAGGAGGCTCTGGATTACAGGTGATAATGTTGTCAATAATGTTCAGTTTCTTGCACAGAACGATCGTTTCGCTTCATAAGACCTCAGTATATCATCAGGAGCCATGAGGACTCATTTCATGTTGCCTGATATGCTTTTTTCTGACTCTCAAAGTGACGGTACCCATTGACTCTCATTATATGAATCGCCAAGGAGCACGATTTCAGCTAAAAACCTTCTTTAGTGTTCTACTGAATAATAAATGTCACCTACATCATGGATGGTGTACGTGTCAGTAAACTAACAGCACATTTTCATTTTTGGGTGAACTATTCCTTTAACCAGTTTAACCAGTGCTGAGCTGCTGTTCAACCATCTGCAATGAAAGATCTTCAGTTCAGCTCTGTGTTTTGAATCAGTCTCAAACACAGCTGCATCGCTCCGCTGGCCGCAATTTCGCGTTTGATCCCTATGAACGGCCACATCATAGTTAACTCCGATCTATAACCAGTCACCGACGCAGGTTATAAAAGCAAGACGAGCTCACACACAAGACGCTGAAAAACAAGAGCGGACGGAGAGAGGAAAAGGTCCCTCGCGTGCCGAGAGCTCTCCGGCGAGCAGACGTAGCACATTCTCTCGCCACATGCTGTAACTAAACGCCTGGCCTTCACATTCACTTCTTCTGTCTAATAGGGTGTATCAGGATTTATCGCAGTGGGACAAAAGACTTGAGCAGGTTTGGCCCATGATTCATGTGTCACTGACAGGTGGTAGCAGAGTTCAATTCCTCCAGCGTTATTAGGATCAATGGGATTTCAGTGTGTAGGGAATGCCATAATCACATCATCAGAGAGAAACAAAAAGGCAAAACAAAAAAATTCCTCAAATGCTCCTGAGGAAACGTCAGGGAAACACTCGTCGTATCTGATGTCTGATGTGCTTTCTCTGATCTGATTCTGACACACTCGCTCACTGATTCTCACAGACCTGATCAGGTTTGAGATCTGCCTGCATGCTCAGCTGAATCACAAGACCACCGACTCTGAGTGATGTTCAGAAATACATGCGTCTCCCAACACATCTGGGGGATCATATGTGGTTCTTTGCTCAATACTGCCACCTTGTGGCCAAATCAACCACAGCAGTAAATGTTTAAATCAAAACTTTGTCTACCAGCTAGATGATGTTGGAGAGGCCAGAAAACAAAAGAAAGATTGCAGAGTTCATGCAAGCATCTAAAGAGGGTGAATGCAGCGCTACATCATGCATTCAAAAGTCTGGGGTCAGTAAGATTATTCAGCAGTGATACATTAAAAGTCAAAAGTGACATTTCATTTTACAAAAGATTTCTATTTCAAATAAAATCTGTTCTTTTGAACTTTCTATTCATCTGTGAATTCTGAAAAATAAAATGTATCACCGTTTCTACAAAAACAATGGGCAGCACAACTGTTTTCAACATTGGTAATAATCAGAAATGTTTCTTGAGCAGCAAATCAGCATATTAGAATGATTTCTGAAGATCATGTGACACTGAAGACTGGAGTAATCAGCATAAAATTCAACATTTTAACATACAAAACTGTTATTATAAATTGGAATAATATTTCACAATTTTTTATGAAATAAATGCAGCCTTGGTGAGCAGAACAGACTTCTTTCAAAAACATTAAACATCTTATTGACCCCAGACTTTTAAATGGTAGTGTACACAGAGCAGTATTTACATTATCTGTTTATGTTATTGTGATGCAGAACTACAAATTTTCAAAAGAAAATTGCTGCTGAAATCTACCTTCAAGCCTTCATGCACATTATTTCTACAATGATTGTCCATATTGTTTTCGTTCCTTATAAGGAAACTGAATGCTCTACCATATTCACAACATAAAAACTTGTGAATCACGGCCTGATTCCACCACAACATCATAACACACCCAACAGCATCAGACATATGAGCAATAATAAAAAATTAAAAAATACATAAAAAATAACAACTGTGTGTCTTTAAAAGCCCTCTTTTGGACAGAACTACTTCCTTCCGACACAGATTCAAATCTAAAGTTGACAGTTTAACAGCTGAACCCAAGCCTCCGTTACTAATTCCAAAACGTCACTTTAGAACTAGTAACGAAGGAACGTTGAGTTGCTTCATTAAAAGCTTATTGTATTACTGTAGTAAAAGCGATAGTAGAGTATTATGAGAGAGATTGACTGAGCGATCGTGATTACCTGCATCTGATACAGCATTACATAAACATGATGAGATTTTGCAAAAACTATTTGCTCTGGAACAAATAATAGATTAATGAGACCAAAGACTGCCCGTTAGATTTACCCAAAATGAAATATATCTCATGTTTAACCACTATAGAGACATCAGAGCCAGTGGTAAATTCCAGAAGATCTGGCCAAGGTGAGGCGCTCTCTCTGCAGGTTCATGAGCACTGAACAGCCACTGACGCCCTGGAGCTCACATGTCCAAAAATGTTGAAGCTAATTTTCAAATAGGCGCTATCTTTATTAACAAACCACATATTTGAAGGCCAAACAAGTACAAAACTATATTCCATGACACAAAACAGTATTATTTTGAAAATTATAGAGCCGCCATAATACTTGCTGTGAGAAACACGGCAACTTCAGCAAGCGGAGTGATACAAACGGTGAAAAGAAAAGAACTGTTGTATAAATTACAATACATTTCAATAAGCAGGGGTGTGTTTAGAGTTAATTAACCAGGTAATACAATCAGATATGAGTGTGGTTCAGTCCACTCCTAACGTCAGTCATCAGGTGTCATCAGCTCTATAAGAACTAACAGAAAACGTCCCTCCAGCCACTGAACAATACAAACAGTGCCACGTTTCACCTGGAAGTAGCCGCATGGCAAAAACACAAGTGAAGAGACACAGGAGAATATAAAGGGCATCCATTTCTGCTGAGTGCATCAGCTGTCGTCATCAATGGTCATGTGCCATAGAGCAGCTTCTCAAACTGAAATGCTCATGACCCCAGACCGTGATTGACAGTCTAATAATGGCGACACTACACAAGGCCATTCTTGATAAGCAGCTCAGCGCTTCAGAACTAGGTCTTCTCAAGAGGATGCTGTGTCCGGCCTGGGAAAGCTGATAAGATGCTCGGCCCTCTTCACTTCAGAGCGGGAAGGGCCATCCGATTGGAAAGCTCAAAGTGCTGCTCTCTCCGGGATCAGCTGCTATCAGACAGGCTTTAATAGCTCACATGCTGAAGCTCTTGAAGGAAAAACATTCCTCTGGGACTCAACCGCAGTCAAGATAAATATATTCAAGGGCTCATATCATAATATTACATCAACAAAATTTTCTTTATACTTTGGAAATGCAAGAGTTTGCTGAAAACTACACTGTAATTTTCGATATGGACAGGTTATTAGTCAAGAGGGCCTTTCGCTCAACGGGAACCTTTTCATAGTACCAGAACTAATTGTGGAACTACCCACTTTTTGGCGTTTTCGCACCGCCGGAACTGGGTGCGATTTTAGTACCGGACTGCCTTTATCGAGAACCAAATTAGCTCCTACTCCGGAGCAGGGTCTAACCAGCACAACTGGTACTACCCGTGACGTAAGTAGACATTGATTGGCCAAACGCGTACGAAAACACAAATGATGTCGCTGTCGACCGGCTTACATCACTTCCTAGTACCCACTGTCGGTGTGAATGCAACCCTTTAAATGGTACTGGGAAATAGTTCACGCAAACTCATCCCAGTACTTTAGTACTGTACATTTAGTTCTGGAACTAAAGCGGTCCGAAAGGCCCTAATGTTACTGACTTCATTTATGCTGGGTACACATTAAAAGATTTTTTAAAATCTTATAAGATCTTCAAAATGTGAGAGACCACAAACATGAGGACAAAAAAATCCTAGATTTAACCGTTTTGCTCCTATAATGTGTGGTGTCTGCATGAGTTTGTTGTTATCGGAACGATTTCAAAGTCTGGATGTGTATGATCCTCAGTCTTTTAGTATATGATGCCCAGTTTTCCTTTGTCACTATTTACAAAGTTGGTAAGTGTATGATGCCTAGTGTTTTAAAAATCTGTTAAGATTTTAAATTGTGTAGTGTATTCCAGTCTTGAGGATCACACACTAACCGACTTACAGCTCCTTCAAACAAACACAAAAGCTTCCGTTTACCTTATTTGATCAGCTCTAGGTACGTCACCTAATGTTTGTGTGTAAACACAAGCCTAAATTAAATCGGTTTACCACACAGCCATCATACCTCTTCAAAAGACTTAAACCGTGTACAAAGTCTGTATTTGAAATATCAGCAAGTAGCCTACTAGTTATTTGTGTCATAATGTATTACATCCTGAATTGCACTGAATACTACTGATATGCCTCATTTTACATAATTATCATCATCATATCTCCAGATCACTTACCGTCCAGAGACGCGCTTCCTCAGCACTACAGTAGCGTGACCGTTGGCGTAACGTCCGTTAACATTCAAAAAGACTGCGCGGGAAGAAGCCACGTGTGACGCATGCACGTTGGAATCTTGTGGAGTTAAAACAAGGCATAAAAAAAGTGAAATTTCGTTATATTAGACACGTCTTTATTTAACCTGTATTCAGGCTATGCACGAGCACATATGGCTAGCCTCAGAGCAGTAGGTATCCCCTGATAAAACATGTTGAGGAGGAAGTGTTATTTAATTTGGAAGTAAAATGCAATGTGTTGCTTATTTGATCGGTTCTACATAAATGAATGTGTATTTTGTAAAAATGTTTGCAATTGTCACTCATTTAGGCCACCATTAATACATTTGTGTGCTATTGAACAATTTTAAAAATGTAGTTATTGGATGAAAATTTTAATGTGTAAATAAATCACTGTAAAAACTTTAGAGTGCCTGCAGTGCCCTACAAACTGAACATGTTCCTCCTGGATTGGAATCTCACTTCACTTGTGAAGTCTACTTCATAAGGCACTTAAACAGTCGACTAGAACATACATAATTTTAACTTAAAACCAATGAGTTCAGTTTGTCCACAAAACTCTAGGCATAATTATAAACTAATTAATTAATAAAGGCTTTCTTACCAAAAGTAGTTTTGTCGAACCCTTCATGTATGGCATGTGAAAGTAAGTGGAATTTAAAAACTGGATAAAACTTTACACAGACACGGTCAGTAAACATTTTTATCACAACAGTCTCATGTGAACAGGTATAAAGTTGTGTGGCTCTGCTGCTGACACTGCATGCATTGCCTGGCCCATTTACTTCCATTGTAAGTGTCTTACTGTAACTGCTGAGGTTTTTGCAGATATTTAAACAAAAACCATTTTTGAAATGGCAAAATAATTTTCTGTGGTAATGGACATTAAAGCTCCACAGCTGCTGTCAACAGAGCTTCAGGTGAACCTGAAACATCCCTTTAAAGCAGCTGAAGAGATGCACAGATGAAACAGTAGTTTCAGTAAAAGTGTTAGTCTCTTCACTCATTCAAGCCGTATATAATATGTGCATGTACATATAATGTTGTCCATCCTGTTCTCTGCATCACAGATCGAAGGTGTGTGTTGGGGAAGTGGGATTGATGTATTGATTCCTCATTTGGTGCTTAAAGTTTCTTCCTCATCTTTCCTTTCTTGAAGCCACCACGACCAAAGCCGGATTTCATGACTTCATGCAGACGCTGTCTTCCTTTGGCACGGAGCTTCTTCATGCCGCCGCTCTGCAAAAACTGCTGCTTGACTTTGCGTTTGCGCTGCTTGAGGATCTGTTCGCGGTTCTTCAGCTCGGATTGCACGCGTGAGCCGCTCCGCTCCTGAGCCGGCTGCGATTGAGCTCCTCCTCGTCCCCTGCGACCTGCAGAAACCACAACACAAATACTCATGAACAAAGCAGCAGTGACTTGTAGACCTTTTCTGGTCACAATAAATTGCTCTGAAGAGGTTTTGAAGCCAGTAAGATTTATTGTTTAGACAACAAAGTTGCGTTACAGTTTGCAAAGGTAACTCCAGAATATTTGTTCTGCACTCTTTGACAATATTCGGCTGAGATACAACTATTTGAAAATCTGGAATCTGAGGGTGCAAAAAAATCTAAATATTGAGAAAATCACCTTTAAAGTTGTTCAAATGAAGTTCTTAGCAATGCATATTACTAATCATAAATTAAGTTTTGATATATTTACGGTAGTAAATTTGCAAGATATCTTCATGGAACATGATCTTAATATCCTAATGATTTTTGGCATAAAAGAAAAATGTATAATTTTGAGCCATACAATGTATTGTTGGCTATTGCTACAAATATAGCTGTGCTGCTTATGACTGCTTTTGTGCTGCAGGGTCACATATATATATGAGTTCTTAAAGGATGATCAATAGCTGTCATATATGTATTTCTAGCTCCTGAACAGATTTTTTCCATATGAGTGTTTTTCAAGCTTTAAATAGTTCACTCTGTTCTAAGCACACCGTTAGATTAATAATATTACATAATATTAGAATAGTTATCACTTAGGAATAGGCATAATTCTATGTATTATATTGAATCAAGATCAATGAAAATATTCTGCATGACATGTAATGAAATTATTTACACAGGAAGTGGAATGAGTTTAGACCACAATCTTCTGTTCTTACCGCCAAAGCCCCTCCCTCTGATCGCTCCTCCAGTTTCTCCATCCGAGTCTCTGTCATCGATCTTATACTTCTTCTTCCATTCTTCATAACTGGACCAAAGTCAAGAAACCCAACTGACAAGCGAATTTCAGCCTCAAACCTTGACAAATCCACATGACATCAACACTGAGTCTGTTAGGGCTGTCAAATAAAAATTCGAATTTTGAATATTTGTTGAATTTAAATGAAAAATCTACATTCGAATGCAAAAACTTGAATTTTAGGTGTGCATCAGGCAGCTTTATCAGTGGAGCACGAGATGCGATGAGGAGCTGCGTTGTTCATTCAAAATATTGCAGAAAAAGAGAACATTAATACGGAGATCTTTTTTATGGCAAAACCAAGCTGTTCACACAGATCGCATATTTATCGCATTTTCTATAGAAACATCTATCAGCGTTACACTCGCGTCTCACACAAGAGAGCCGCATGTTTAGAAAGCATGTAAAATTAATGCAAGTTCAACTTTTAAAAAACACGTCTCGAGACTTTGACGTTTTTTTCCATCCCACTGCATCTCATGTTTTTAAATGAAAAAATTTCTCCATGTGATTGTTTTTGGTCCTTTGTATTCAACTATACATACATGATGCTGTTATGTTTCTAATTGTTTAAACTTAATAATATTTGGTTTATAAACATTATGCACTTCACAAATGAGAGTTTGGTGCAAAAACATTCGTTTGAATGAACACAACGCATGCCGTCAATGCGACAGAAAAACGGCCAAACATTAAGATTTCTGCTTCGTTTAGATCCTCAGAGCCACTGCAGTTACATAAAAATACAGGCTTTTTTACGATAAACACCTACTAGTGTCAGAAGGCGAATTTACATTTTCATTGACCTTTGTCTGCCATTATTTATGCAGTGTCTAAAAACGGTTTCAAATACTTGTGTTGGTACGAACTGGTCTTTGTGGTGAACGATTCATTGGGGATGTTATTCATTTAAAGTAGTTATGAAATGAAAATTCACCTGATCTATTTTCTAAAAGCATGCTATAGATCTATAGAAAAATGAAGTTGATATATTTACGGTAGGAAATTTACAAAATATCTTCATGGAACATGATCTTTACTTAATATCCTAATGATTTTTGGCATAAAAGAGAAATGGATCATTTTGACCCATACTATGTATTGTTGGCTATTGCTACAAATATACCCCGTGCTGCTTATGACTGCTTTTGTGCTGCAGGGTCATATATAATAAACATTAAAGGTGCAGTAAGTGATTTTATGAGAAACAAACAGGCATCTACCCAAAATGATCGCACCCCTATCTTGTCAACTCTGCCCCAAATTCATGAACATTCTATGCAACACAGGCACCGCCCCCAACATGAGTGGACACGCCCCTTACTGCTGATTGGCTACAAGTTTTTTGGTGCTCAGTCCGTTTCTCAGAAATCGCTTAACATCATCAGATTCTGTAAAGCTGCTTTTGGAAACAATGTTATGAAAAGCGCTAAACAAATAAAACAGACTGTTTTCAAGAAGGATACAAGCTCTTCCTCCTCTTTTTGCTGTTGACCACCTGTCCACTTTCTGTCCTGATTTTCTTGTTTTTGTCCTCTTTGCCCGTGTCTCTGACGAAGCGCTTCCTCTTGCGATCCCTGCGGTGAACACGTGTGATTTCAGTATCAGCAGACAGTGCTGCATGTGGAATCATGGGAAGGAGCTGCTCACCATTTCATCAGGCTCTTGTGCTGGTTTATCGTGTTGCTCTCGTCTCCCATCAGGTCCAGAACCGCAGAAGAGGCCTGATGCTCGAAAGAGCTGCTGTCACCGCCGAGACTGAGCCTGAACACACACACACACACACACACTGAACGTCTATGCTTCCCACTGAACATGCAGAATAATGCAGTGATGCAGTCGTACCCGCGCTCGGAGTTGAAGTCTTTGGGTCTGTACGGGATGTAAAACTCCTCATCTTTTCCTGATTTTCTGGTCTTTTTGCTCTTCAGTCCGTCCGCTTCACCATCATGCTTTCGTTTTTTCCCTCCAACCACCTCTGAGAACACAGTCTGGAGAATATATGTGGACAAAAAAAATAAAATACTATCACGATTTTGATCAATATTGCGATTTAGATTTTATTCACAGACGATATGTGACCCTGCAGCACAAAAGCAGTCGTCAAGTAGCACAGATATATTTGTAGCAATAGCCAACAATACATAAAAAGAAATGTTTTGCTTGACCACATATCTTAAGTAGCTGTGAAGACTTTCACTAATTTTAACTCCTTTTGGAATACAGTAACAATGACATTAAATGACCAAATTCGAAACACACCTTCTTAATAAAACATACCATCTACAGGAAAGATGATGAACCCAGAAGATGAACATAACGCACTTGTGTCAAGAAAACGCTTCATGTGGCTTAATGCATTATAACAGTGATATTAAAAGACAGTGTATTAATTAATACAGGCAAGCAAGCCCAGAATATGAACACAGCACACAAAGTTTTCTTTATAACGGTTTTCTATGGGTTAGAAAAAGTAAAAATGTCCTATTTGTATTATGGTGCCGTTAACTTACAATGTTTATGTCAATGTTAACTTATGGTTTAGAAATCGTATAATTTCATTAGGACTTGATTCATCACAGCCCTCGTTCGGCTCAAGACTGGATGCAATCTGTTTTAAAGCATGATGTTTAGAAGCAGATGAAACGGTCCAGTCGTTAGCGTATCTGAAGCTGACCTGAAGCTCCTCGTCCTCCTCGTCTTCCTCGCGCTGCGGTTGGGTTCTGGTTACCGCGGGAACAGCGGACTGGATGATCCGCTCCGCTCGCGTTTTAGAAAACTTGTCGAGCAGTCGATCGTCTCGTGAGCGCTTGGCTCGCATCACCTCGCTGGCGCTGCTTTTGTTGTTGGAGTTGATTTCAAAGATAGTCTGAGGAAACAAGAACATGCATAATAATTCATAATATCTTGACATTAAATGTTGCATGTGCTGCAAAAACTAATACTAGATTTCCAGAACAAATACATAAACAAGGAAGTTGAATTTTTCAAACTTTGAAGTCTTGCTAATAAAACTCATTGTGAGCTCCATAGACATTTATATTAAGAGACCACAACGATGCATTGTATTTCCTTAAATTGTATTTCCTTGCACTTAAAAGGGTCCTAAGAGTCTTAAATTTACCTTCATGAAACCTGCAGAAGCCCTGCCTCATGCATGGGTCATACGGAGCCATAATGTAAGGCTTTTAGGGTGTTTTAGTCATTTTTTGCAGCTTGGCCATATAAAGCTTTCCTTTACATGAGAACAGCTCCTCATGCATCACTGAAGAATCTATGAAAGCCCGTTTCCGCCACTGAATAAAAAAATTTTTTTTTTAAAGGTAATTGCGACATTTTATCTCACAATTCTGACTTTTTTCTCAGAATTGTGAGATTTAAACTTGCAGTTCTGAGAACATACCAAGTCTTTTTTCTCCTCAGAACTGTACTTTATAACTCACAAATGCGAGTTTATCATCTCATAATTCTGAGAAAAAAGTCAGAATTGCGAGACAAAAAGTTGCAATTACCTTTTTTATTCAGAGGCAGAAACAGGCTTCCATAAGAATCAGAGTGATTGGTTTCGAACAGCATGAGGAGAGTAAACGAAGACAGAATGAGCATGTGAGCCTTCAAACAGAAGTGTGTGATGCTTCACGATACTTGACCATAAGAGGAACAACCGAATAATAAATGACGTACAGATTTAGCCTTGTAGCCCTTGATGGTGTCCACCATCAGCAGCCGGTCCAGCTCCATCGGCTCCAGTCCAGAACCTAGAGGACACAGAACAGCTCAGAACAGAACCAGTGTTCCCGCACGCTTACAGAGATCCAGACATCGTTTGCAATATACCGGTAATATCCTCACGATAAGAATTAGTCTTCCTGTGATAATAGTGATAGAGTCTAGCTGTTGACCGTGCGGAGCGACATCGCGGAAGACGGACGTGAAACTGAGGAGTTTATCACTAAACGAGGAGCTCCTTCTACGATCTGGAACTGGTTTGGTCAGGACTGTACGGTGCACAAAAAAAATCGGTCTGAATAAATGTAGTACAGTAGCACGTGTGGGATACAGTTCTGCATGTGTATGAGCCCGTTTACAAACCTGTCGTCCAACAAATAATGCCTTGCATTATAAATATACTTTCCTTATAAAAAAAATATAAGATTGCTTGAAGAACACAAACCACATGAGACCCTGGACTACAAAACCAGTCATAAGGGTCAATTTTCTGAAATTGAGATTTATACATCTGAATAAGTAATCTTTCCATTGATGTATGGTTTGTTAGGATCGGACAATATTTGGCTGAGATACAACTATTTGAAAATCTGAAATCTGAGGGTGCAAAAAAATCTAAATATTGAGAAAATCACCTTTTGTGCTCCAGGGTCACATATATTTTGTGCAATCATATGTTTATTGTCGTCAAATTTCATCAGTTAAAATTTCTCCATCTCCAATGTGCATTTTATTCAGCGATAACTCGATACCTTTGTCCATATTAGGGATTTCACGGAGTGTTGTACTTCTGCGATGCATGTGGAGTTTCTGCGCAAGAGCGCCCTCCGGCTTCCAGTATGAATTAAACAGTCATTACATTACGTGTGTACTCAGTAATGCTCACAACACCATATTTCGAGTAAAAATAGGAAAGATGATACTTTTCTCTAAAGAAACAGGATTCCCTGAATTATCGTCATTGATAGCATTATCGCAATAAATACCAGAAATATTGCGATATATTTTAAAGCCCATATCACCCGTCCCTAACCCACACTCACCCAGCAGAGGGTGAACGGCCATGGAGGACAGGTCGGTGTTCTTGGCGCGTTTGATGGACTCGGAGGAGGGGTTCGGCCGAGACTTTAGGTACTGCTTGTAAGCGTTCTCAGAGATGCGCCGGAGGTTCTGGAGATCCAGCGAGTTCTCGTGAGCCGTCAGCAGCTGCGACTCTTCATCGTCCAGGACGCTCTGAGGAACGCGGCCGAACACGCCATCAGCATCTGAAGACCAGAGACAGAGGACAGGGCGTAAATTTCATCTAACAGTAGGGGGGGGGGGGGGGGCACATAAATAACAGCCAAAATTGTGCTTGTAAGAATAGATGTGTGTACACCGCATGGAGACCGTGTTTAAATATGAGTTCAGTTCATAGGTTCACCACGCAGTCATATTATAATTATGAAATGTGACCTTGGACCACAAAACCAGTCATAAGGGTCAATTTTTCAAAATTGAGATTTGTTAGGATCGGACAATATTTGGCTGAGATGCAACTATATGAAAATCTGGAATCTGAGGGTGCAAAAAAATCTAAATATTGAGAAAATCACCTTTAAAGTTGTTCAAATGAAGTTCTTAGCAATGCATATTACTAATCAAAAATGAAGTTTTGATATATTTATGGTAGGAAATTTATAAAATATCTTCATGGAACATGATCTTTACTTAATATCCTAATGATTTTTGGCATAAAAGAAAAATTGATAATTTTGACCCATACAATGTATTGTTGGCTATTGCTACAAATATAGCTGTGCTGCTTATGACTGCTTTTGTGCTCCAAGGTCACAAATTATTTTGCGTCCTCCACATAGTATTTTAGGTTTTGTCTGGGACTGAGGACGTCTCTTATTTAGATATTCGACCGCAGTAACCCACTGATCTGCCACTTAACATCATATTGAGCAAAACCCAACACATCGATAGATCTACGATATTGGCCTAATATCAGTTCACACACAGACTCATCGCCGTGTTAGTTGGAGCGGGTGACTTAAGCTACGATATTAAACAAGCTAAGCAGTTATTACTTTTCCGTAATTTCCGTACATCTGTAGCGTTTGCCGTACCTGGTGTGTGTTCGAGGAGGGCGAGCTGAACGGGTCGACCCAGGAACAGATGAAGGTCATAGAGGTAAGGCACTTCATCAGTACACACCAGACTGAAGGCGGTTCCTCCTCTGCCGGCGCGAGCCACACGACCTGAAACACCGAGACGAGTGTTAGAGCTGCACCTCAGAGCGCTAGACGACGGTCAGTCCGATCCACACACACACCGACTCTGTGCAGGAAGAGCTTGGGCTTGGACGGGAAGTTGAAGTTGATGACGTTGTCCAGCAGCGGGATGTCAATGCCGCGGGCCGCCACGTCCGTCACCAGCAGCACCATGGCCTTGCGGTGCACAAAGCGGCCGATGTTGATCTTGCGTGCCGTCTGGTCCAGAGCGCTGTAGATGTAGGCGCAATCAATGCCCTCGACCGTCAGGACCTGCAGACACAAACACAACAGATGAACCACGAGCTGCTCAAGCATCCAGTCCTGTCCTGGTTAGGTTTAGCACCTCAGTATTTGAGCGAGCTCTTATTGCATTAGTCAAGTCACCATTATTTATATAGTGCTTTCTACAATGCAGATTGTGTCAAAGCAGCTTCACAGTATTAAACAAGGCAAGTCAAGTTTATTTATATAGCACATTTCATACACATTGGTAATTCAAAGTGCTTTACATAGAAGGAATTAAAATAATCCTAAAAAATAATCAACAATAAAAACAAGGAATTTAAAAACTAGTTGAAAATTGATTAAAATGAATTAAAATGGTTAAGAATAGAAAATGATTATACATAAAATACAGTGCGTAAATAGGGAAACGGAGAAATAGTGTGTTGAAATAGTGTTCCGTTCTCCTCTGATGCGATGCTGTCGTGACGGCTGCATGGTTACAGTTTTATCTCTAATAGTATCGATCTTGGAAGTAAAGTAGTTCATAAAATCATTACTACTGTGCTTTTGGGAAATGTCTGCACCTGCTGATGTTACATGTTTTTGTTAATTTAGCCACTGTATAGAATAAATACTTGGGGTTGTGTTTGTTTTCTTCTAAAAGAGATCTGATCTAGCAGTTTTAAGGCTTTTCTGTAAGAGAAAGTACCATGCAATATGAAATACCTTTAGTTTTGATTTCCTCCAGCTGTGCTCCATTTTCCGGGCTGCTCTCTTTAGGGCGCGAGTGTGCTCATTATACCACGGTGTCAGACTGTTTTCCTTAATCTTTAAGCGTAAAGGAGGAACCGTATCTATAGCTATACATTATAGTCCTTCACATCCGCTACGATCTCACAACTCTGGCCATTTGATAATCCTCATTAACGCAATTGATTTTGATATTACTATCAAAATCAACTGCGGGCGGCAGATCCTTTTCCGATTTAGCACCCAAACTCTGGAATAATCTACCTAACATTATTCGGGAAGCAGACACACTCTCTCAGCTTAAGACCCATATCTTTAACCTGGCTTACATATAACACATTTCTATTATTCAAATCCGTTAAAGGATTGTTAGGCTGCATTAATTAGGTCAGACGAGTCCTCTGCACAATCTGACTTTGTTGCAGCCTAGAATTAAACTGCTGGTTCGTCTGACCAGAGGAGAACGGCACACTATTTCGACACACTATTTCCCTGTTTAATACTGTAAAGCTGCTTTGACACATTCTGCATTGTAAAAAGCACTATATAAATACTGGCGACTTGACTTGTTTGCTCTCAGCACATGTCAAGGTTTTCCAGAGCATCCGCACCTCTTTGAGATACTCCACGTGATGTTTGGTGGCTACAAACACCACCGTCTGTTCCTGCGGCTTCGCCACGTTTCTCAGCAGATGCAGCAGAAGCGCTGGTTTATCATCCAACCGCAGGTGGAAAAATGAAAGCTGGAGGAGAAAAGGGAAAGAAAAAAAAATCTTGTGAATGGTATTAAGAAAACTATTAAAATGATTTTATTTAAAAATGTATACTTTTATTCATCAAGGAAGCATTAAATTGATGAAAAGTAACAGTAAAGACATGTATAATGCTGCAAATGATCTTTTGAACTTTCTATTCATCTGTGAATCCAGAAAAATAAAATGCATTACGGTTTCCACATAAATATTGGTTTAATACATGCTATCAGTCTTAATGATTTATCAGTGCATGCTTTCAGAATATTTTATTAAAGCTCCACTTCCGCAACAGCTTTCTCTTTTAACTGATCTCATCAATCCCTATTTTTCTAGACATGTTTCACCAACCAGTCCATTCACTAGGAATAAAATCAGGATCCCATCTACATCGTGAACTCTACCTTCAGCTGGTCGCTCAGTTTCGTGTCCACATCCAGACGAATGAGCACCGGCTCTGTGAGGCCTGTCGCAGAAAACACAAGGATCAAACTATCAGAGGAGCCCTCAAGCACGCCTGTGATGTCCTATAATGGGATATATGGCACGTATTAACATCTAGACTGCGATTACCAGCTCTGGCGAACTCCACGATCATTTTGGGCAGCGTGGCAGAGAACAGCAGCGTCTGCCTTGAGTCTGGAAGGCGTCTGATGATCTCCTGAAGCTGTTCTGCAAAACCCATTTCAAACAGCCTGGAGAAGCAGAACACATATGAACTCTATTCTTGAAACAAGGATTATTTTAATGAAAAAAAATGCATGTATTTAAAGCTGCAGGCCTTAAGTTTTGCCTCTTTGTCGCCATCTCTGTTTGAAAACTTTTCATTGGATATTGTTATCTAAACAGGTAACTAATCTGCCACGTTTGTTCTGACCAACTGAGGAAAAAAGCATTACAATAAATCGCGCTACCAATGGTGATTAAATCTAACGATCAGTTAGCTCATTTCACATGAAACCGTGCAAATTATTATTATTGTTATACTATGTTCTCAAATTGTTCATGTTAACAACATCAGCATTGCGTGACTCCGTGTGTATTAGTGTGCAGATTTCAGTTTCTATACAGTCTAATCTCTAATTGTAATACCATTTGAATTTCATATTAAGAAATTCTTTTAACCCAAAAGGCAAATTATTCTTCCTTCAAACTGGTTCTCTTTAAAATACAAATCTTGTGTAATCCCAGGCTATCTGTAATCAGATGCACATTTAAAACTGGAATATAATCAAATTTCAGTCACTGTTTCATAATCACATAATCCTTTCTGGATTACAATCCGCCATCAAAATGATAAATTTAATTATTCCAGCTGCTGTGAGAAAAGGCTATAAACGATCCGCCACCTGCAGGATCCTCACATGCGATATAGTCTATTAGGTGGGAAAACTTCTCGTTTACAGACGTGACGTAGTGACACGGCAGCATGCTCAAATTTCCCACAAATTCCTACCCGTACCACTCAAATTAGAAAACATTATTATAAGCTTACCGTTGTGAATTGAGCTAAAGTAAGGTGAAAGTTTTGAACACTGGCTGGTTATGTACTTGCTCAAATGTGATACTGGAGCATGAAAGCAGTCATAAGCAGCACAGCTATATTTGTAGCAATAGCCGACAATACATTGTATGGGTCAAAATTATCCATTTTTCTTTTATGTCAAAAATCATTAGGATATTAAGTAAAGATCATGTTCCATGAAGATATTTTGTAAATTTTCTATCGTAAATATATCAAAACACAATTTTTTGATTATTAATATGCATTGCTAAGAACTTCATTTGAACAACTTTAAAGGTGATTTTCTCAATATTTAGATTTTTTTGCACCCTCAGATTCCAGATTTTCAAATAGTTGTATCTCAGCCAAATATTGTCCGATCCTAACAAAACCATACATCAATGGAAAGATGATTTATTCAGCTTTCAGATGATGTATAAATCTCAATTTCAAAAATTTACCTTTATGACTGGTTTTGTGGTCCAGGGTCACAAATATTGATTTTGGATCATTTTTAACCAAAAAAGTTATGGACTGCAGCTTTAAGCTGGACTCACCTGTCAGCTTCATCAAACACCACGTACTCCACGGCCTGCAGCTTCAGGTTCATCTCCTGGATGACATGCATCAGACGGCCAGGAGTACCGATGATGCTGGAGAAAATAAGAGAACGTCACACACACCAGAGCTGCAAGATCCATTCAGATCAAACCACAACTGCAATATGGACGAGTGTGACAGAAAGTGTGATTTAATTATATAACTAAATACTGTGTTTCAGAGTGAAGCGCATCACTGTGTTCATTTACACGCGAGCAGCTCATGAGCTGGTGTTTTTAGCGTCTCTGTTCACAGTAAATGATCCATATGAACTCCATCTGCTCTGAGTTTGAGCCGCTTTAATGTGTATTTGTGAACGAAACGCACCAAACATCTTCACAAACTTGTAATCACAAAAGAGAAGCTTTAAGGGCTCCATAAGGTTTTCTGTGAAGTTTAGCATTTGAAAATTAAGAATTTATATTAGTATTATAATTTTCCAGTAGCAATGTGAAATAAAATTAATTTGATTATTTTAAATTTTTTTGTTTTACAGTTTTTCACATTTTCATTTAATAACAATAATAATAATAATAATAATAATAAACAAATACACCTGATCACACACACACACTCATACCTGACCATCTCACACACACACACACACTCACACCTGACCATCTCACACACTCGACCATCACACACCCTCACTCACGCACACACTCTCACCTGACCATCACACACACACTCACACACCTGACCATCACACACACACCTGACCATCTCACACACCTGACCATCTCACACACACACACACACCCCT
This sequence comes from Onychostoma macrolepis, assembly GCF_012432095.1. Lineage (NCBI taxonomy): Eukaryota > Metazoa > Chordata > Actinopteri > Cypriniformes > Cyprinidae > Onychostoma > Onychostoma macrolepis. The sequence goes on from NC_081159.1 coordinate 577,074, forward strand.
GACCATCTCACACACACACCTGACCATCTCACACACACACCTGACCATCTCACACACACACCTGACCATCTCACACTCACACACACACACACACACACACACACACACACCTGACCATCTCTCACACACACACACACCCCTGACCATCTCACACACACACACCTGACCATCTCACACACACACACACCTGACCATCTCACACACACACTCACACCTGACCATCACACACCCACACACTCACACCTGACCATCTCACACACACACACACTCACACCTGACCATCTCACACACACACACACTGACCATCACACACACACTCACGCACACACACACTCGACCATCACACACACCTGACCATCACATACACACACACACACACACACACACCTGACCATCACACACACACACACACACACACCTGACCATCACACACCTGACCATCACACACACACACACACACGACCATCACACACACACACACACGACCATCACACACACACTTGACCATCACACACACACACACACACACACACACACACACACACACCTGACCATCACACACACACTCACGCACACACACACACACTCACACCTGACCATCACACCCACACACACCTGACCATCACACCCACACACACCTGACCATCACACCCACACACACCTGACCACACACACACACACACCTGACCACACACACACACAGTGTGGGGACATTCCATAGGTGTAATGGTTTTTATACTGTACTTACTGTATGTGCTATTGCCCTACACCAACCCTACACCTAAACCTACCCCTTACAGGAGACTGTGCATTTCAACTTTCCCCAAAAAACCTCATTCTGAGTGATTTATAAGCGTTTTGAAAAGTGGGGACATGGGTCAATGTCCTGAGATGTCACCTTCACCTTGTAATACCTGTCATACCCTCGTCATTATACACATCTATGTCCTGACTTTTCACAAAAAGCGCACACCTGATCACACACACACACACACACACACACACACACTCACGCACACCTGACCATCACACACACTCACTCACACCTGACCATCACACACACACACACACACACACCTGACCATCACACACACACACACACACCTCACCATCACACACACACACACTCACACACCTGACCATCACACACACACACACACACACACACACACACCTGACCACACACACACCTGACCATCACATACACCTGACCATCACATACACACACACACACCTGACCATCACATACACACACACACACACACCTGACCATCACACACACCTGACCATCACACACACACACACACACACCTGACCATCACACACACACACACACACACACACACACACACACACACTGACCATCACTCACACACACACACACACACTCGACCATCACTCACACACACAAACACACTTGACCATCACACACACACACACACACACTCACACCTGACCATCACACACACACACACTCACACACCTGACCATCACACACACACACACACACACCTGACCATCACACACACACACACACCTGACCATCACACACACTCACGCACACACACACTCGACCATCACACACACACACACACACACTCGACCATCACACACACAAACACACTTGACCATCACACACACACACACTTGACCATCACACACACACACACACTTGACCATCACACACACACACACACACTTGACCATCACACACACACTTACACACTTGACCATCACACACACACACACACCTGACCATCACACACACACACACTGACCATCACACACACACACACACTCACACCTGACCATCACACACACACACTCACACCTGACCATCACACACACACACTCACACCTGACCATCACACACACACACACACACACTCGACCATCATACACTCACACACCTGACCATCACACACTCGACCATCTCACACACACACACACACACACTCGACCATAACACACACACACACACACACACTCGACCATAACACACACACACACACACACTCGACCATAACACACACACAGGTGAAGGCACGTCTCGAGTGTGAACTTACATGTCTGGATTCTCGTGAAGAGCAGCGAACTGGTCGTCCATGCTGACAGACAGAAACGACACACACGGTGATGAAACACAATAGAGTTCAACTGATTCGAGTCACTTTATTTCTACAGCTCTGTAAACAATACAGATACAACTCAAACTTCATCAAATATGAGCGAATGAGCCCGACTCACCTGTCTCCACCGAGAACGAGCGCCGTTTTCAGACCAGTGAACTTCCCGAGCTGAAACACACACACACATTAACAATTTATTTAAGTCCACTTAAAAGAAATGATTTACAGGGACATAAATATTATTGATGCAGTTAAATAAATGTACAAAATCATGGATCAGTGGCATACAGCAGGTCTTCACAATATGAAGCATGTCATTTAATTGTTATGGTATAAATAACATCTCCGCCATATTTGGCGACTGCCTATGCTAATCGTTTAGCCCTCTTTTCGGACATCCAAAGTTGTTGAAGCCCTTTTACAACCAGCCTGTGTGTGTGTCCTAAGCTCCCAAATATGAAAACAAGTAGTCTGCCTCAATAACATATCTCTGAAATAATATTTAGGATTGGCTGGTATTTAATGACTTCGGTCATAAAAGCTTCCTCCATACTAGAGTCAAAGCAACCTCCAAAACCTCTCTATACTCCTCATTAATCACAACATCATCTACTGTACTAGCAGACAGATGAGGAAAAGTGTCAGAGTTACTACTGCAGTCCTGAAACAAACAGGATTTTACACAGGAACGTTTGTATATTCTTACCAAAGGTGATAAAGTGGTTTGATGTGTCTTTCACTAAAAGGTCCACTCCCAGGCAGAAAAAAACTACACTTCCATCATGTACTTAAAGTGCTCTATTTTCGCACGTTAATTTTGTACTTAATATAATAAAAATTATTCTTTAGTACTTCTTAAGATACACTTAAGAACATCTAAGTGTACCGAAATGTGCTATTTTGAGACACTGTGAATATGAACTAAAATGTGCTTTTAACATACTATCTCTGTATTTAAAAAAATGTATTTAGAGACCACTTGTAGTACACTTGAACCCATCTTTCATTCATTGGTGGGTTCAAGTGTACTACAAGTGGTCTCTAAATAAATTTTAGATAGTATGTTAAAAGCACATTTTAGTTCATATTCATGTGTCTACTAAAGCACTAAAGAATCATTTTTAGTATATTAAGTACAAAACTTCTTGTTCTGGGCACTGTTTACCAATAGAAATAAAACAAATTTAAAAACTTGCCCCTTTTAGACTTGCACTCTATTCATTTACTAACTGCTTGTTTTCTTTCAAATAAAATAACACTAGCTTCTCTATTCTTTTTGTATTCTATTTGTTTTCTTTTTATTTATTATATAATTGTTTTTTAAAACTTGCTATGTGTACTGCGTTAGGCTAACTGAGACTTGTCGTAGCTAGGTTGCTTCCATTGTCCTCATTTTGATAAAAGCATCTGCTAAATGACTAAATGTAATGTAAATGTGAACAGCAGCAGTACAGACCTCTTTGGTGAACTTCATGGTCTGCAGGGCGAGTTCTCTGGTGGGTGTGAGGACCAGAGCCCGGGCCCCCGTCTGCGCCTGCGGGGCCTTCAGCTTCTCAAACATGGGGATGAGGAACGCGGCCGTCTTCCCGCTGCCTGTCCGAGCCATGGCCACCACATCCTTCCCGTCCAGAATCACCGGGATCGTCTGAGAGTGGCAGAAACACCAAACATCTTCACTAACTTTCATGAGAAATGCTCATTACCAAAAGAGAAGCTTTAAGGGCTTCATAAAGTTTTCTGTGAAGTTTAACATTTGAAAATTAAGAATGTATATTAGTATTATAATTTTACAGTAGCAATGTAAAAATAAAATTAGATTATGTTATATGCACTTGCTAGACTCTTTTTTTGTACATAATTACTAGACGCTTTTTTCCGTAAATACACTTACTAGACACTTTTTTTCGTAAAATACACTTACTAGATGCTTTTTTTCATAAACGCACTTACTAGACGCTTTTTTCCGTAAATACACTTACTAGACGCTTTTTTCCGTAAACGCACTTACTAGATGCTTTTTTTGTAAACGCACTTACTAGATGCTTTTTTTTCCATAAATACATTTACTAGATGCTTTTTTTTTTCCGTAAACGCACTTACTAGATGCTTTTTTTTCCGTAAATACATTTACTAGATACTTTTTTTGTAAACGCACTTACTAGATGCTTTTTTTCGTAAACGCACTTACTAGATGCTTTTTTCGTAAACACACTTACTAGACGCTTTTTTTCGTAAACGCACTTACTAGATGCTTTTTTTCGTAAACGCACTTACTAGATGCTTTTTTTCGTAAACGCACTTACTAGACGCTTTTTTCGTAAACGCACTTACTAGACGCTTTTTTCCGTAAATACACTTACTAGATGCTTTTTTTGTAAACGCACTTACTAGATGCTTTTTCGTAAACGCACTTACTAGATGCTTTTTTTTTTCGTAAACGCACTTACTAGATGCTTTTTTCCGTAAATACATTTACTAGATGCTTTTTTCGTAAACGCACTTACTAGATGCTTTTTTTAAACGCACTTACTAGATGCTTTTTCATAAACACACTTACTAGGCGCTTTTTCCGTAAACGCACTTACTAGATGCTTTTTTCGTAAACGCACTTACTAGATGCTTTTTTTTTCCGTAAATACACTTACTAGGCGCTTTTTCCGTAAACGCACTTACTAGATGCTTTTTTTTTTCGTAAACACACTTACTAGGCGCTTTTTCGTAAATACACTTACTAGACGCTTTTTTCGTAAACACACTTACTAGATGCTTTTTTCCGTAAATACACTTACTAGATGCTTTTTCTTAAACACACTTACTAGATGCTTTTTCATAAACACACTTACTAGACGCTTTTTTCGTATATACACTTACTAGATACTTTTTTTGTAAACGCACTTACCACACATTTTTTTTCATACATACATTTACTAGACGCTTTTTTTCGTATATACAATTACTAGATACTTTTTTTGTAAACGCACTTACTAGATGCTTTTTTTTCCCGTAAATACATTTACTAGACGCTATTTTTCGTATATACACTTACTAGATACTTTTTGTAAACGCACTTACTAGATGCTTTTTCATAAACACACTTACTAGACGCTTTTTCCGTAAACGCACTTACTAGATGCTTTTTCATAAACACACTTACTAGACACTTTTTTCGTAAATACACTTACTAGATGCTTTTTTTGTACATACACTTTTTACATATATTCACCTACATTCACTAGACGCTGTTTATACACTTACTATAAACTTTTTTTGTATATAAACAGTGTTCAATTATCTCAGCAATGAATGACAGAAAGCTGGTGAAGTGACGGCAAACTGAAGTCATAGAAACTCTACTGTGGATTTTTTTTCTCTTGCCATCAGAGCAAATGTGAACACAGAAATGATATTTGTTGTAGTTTGCATTCACCACTACAGAAGTTCACCAGACTATGACAACTTCAGCTTCTGAGAAGCACAGAAACGTGAAAAGAGTCCACTCTTCAGCACATTACCTTCCTCTGGATGGGTGTGGGAACTTTATAGCCCTTCTTCATGACGCCTTTATACACCGGGTAACTGAGACCTGCGAGAAAGCAGAGCACACTGACTGAGCGACACAGATCCTGTGAATGATCGACTGATGACGACTGAGTTTCATATAGACGTCTCACCCATGGACTGAAAGCCACCGGACTTCTTCTTCTTCTTGTTCTGGGCTCGGACGAGCTCTCTGGTGTCGAGCTCCGCGTCAGAAACACACTCGGACGAAGCCGGGAATCGAGGCAGTCTTCTGCTGGACTGGGCGACATAAAGTTTTCTGTGAAGTTTAACATTTGAAAATTAAGAATGTATATTAGTATTATAATTTTACAGTAGCAATGTAAAATAAAATTAGATTATGTTATATGCACTTGCTAGACTCTTTTTTGTACATAATTACTAGACGCTTTTTCCGTAAATACACTTACTAGACGCTTTTTTCGTAAATACACTTACTAGATGCTTTTTTCATAAACACACTTACTAGACGCTTTTTCCGTAAATACACTTACTAGACGCTTTTTCCGTAAACGCACTTACTAGATGCTTTTTGTAAACGCACTTACTAGATGCTTTTTTTCCATAAATACATTTACTAGATGCTTTTTTTTTTCCGTAAACGCACTTACTAGATGCTTTTTTTTCCGTAAATACATTTACTAGATACTTTTTTTGTAAACGCACTTACTAGATGCTTTTTTTCGTAAACGCACTTACTAGATGCTTTTTTCGTAAACACACTTACTAGACGCTTTTTTCCGTAAATGCACTTACTAGATGCTTTTTTTCGTAAACGCACTTACTAGATGCTTTTTTTTTTCGTAAATACACTTACTAGACGCTTTTTTCGTAAACACACTTACTAGACGCTTTTTTATGTAAATACACTTACTAGATGCTTTTTTTGTAAACGCACTTACTAGATGCTTTTTTTCGTAAACGCACTTACTAAATGCTTTTTTTTTCGTAAACGCACTTACTAGATGCTTTTTTTTCCGTAAATACATTTACTAGATGCTTTTTTCGTAAACGCACTTACTAGATGCTTTTTTTCGTAAACGCACTTACTAGATGCTTTTTTTCATAAACACACTTACTAGACGCTTTTTTCCGTAAACGCACTTACTAGATGCTTTTTTTCGTAAACGTACTTACTAGATGCTTTTTTTTTTCGTAAATACACTTACCAGACGCTTTTTTTCGTAAACACACTTACTAGATGCTTTTTTTTTTCGTAAACACACTTACTAGACGTTTTTTTCCGTAAATACATTTACTAGACGCTTTTTTCGTAAACACACTTACTAGACGCTTTTTTCCGTAAATACACTTACTAGATGCTTTTTTCTTAAACACACTTACTAGATGCTTTTTTCGTAAACTCACTTACTAGACGCTTTTTTTCGTATATACACTTACTAGATGCTTTTTATTCGTAAACGCACTTACTAGACGCTTTTTTCATAAACACACTTACTAGACGCTTTTTTCCGTAAATACACTTACTAGATACTTTTTTTGTAAACGCACTTACTAGATGCTTTTTTGTAAACGCACTTACTAGACGCTTTTTCCGTAAATACACTTACTAGATACTTTTTGTAAACGCACTTACTAGATGCTTTTTCAGTAAACACACTTACTAGACGCTTTTTTTCTTAAACACACTTACTAGATGCTTTTTTCATAAACACACTTACTAGACACTTTTTTTCGTACATACACTTACTAGATGCTTTTTTTTTGTACATACACTTTTTACATATATTCACTTACATTCACTAGACGCTGTTTATACACTTACTATAAACTTTTTTTGTATATAAACAGTGTTCAATTATCTCAGCAATGAATGACAGAAAGCTGGTGAAGTGACGGCAAACTGAAGTCATAGAAACTCTACTGTGGATTTTTTTTCTCTTGCCATCAGAGCAAATGTGAACACAGAAATGATATTTGTTGTAGTTTGCATTCACCACTACAGAAGTTCACCAGACTATGACAACTTCAGCTTCTGAGAAGCACAGAAACGTGAAAAGAGTCCACTCTTCAGCACATTACCTTCCTCTGGATGGGTGTGGGAACTTTATAGCCCTTCTTCATGACGCCTTTATACACCGGGTAACTGAGACCTGCGAGAAAGCAGAGCACACTGACTGAGCGACACAGATCCTGTGAATGATCGACTGATGACGACTGAGTTTCATATAGACGTCTCACCCATGGACTGAAAGCCACCGGACTTCTTCTTCTTCTTGTTCTGGGCTCGGACGAGCTCTCTGGTGTCGAGCTCCGCGTCAGAAACACACTCGGACGAAGCCGGGAATCGAGGCAGTCTTCTGCTGGACTGGACGACATAAAAACACGCTCTGACTGTAATCGATCGAACCGACGATTATTATTTATTTATTCAGTTTTTAATGCCATGCCATCATCAGGGCTATTTTCATGGCGATCTCTGAATAAATAACACAAGGTATACAATTAACAAAAAGTTATAAAAGACATTTCAGACAACACTGCATCTCCAGTAAAACAGAGCACAGGTTACTCACATTAAATCACATCTTTAAGCCTCATAACGCATTCAATACCTGTGTGCTTCACATTCTGGGTCTGTTCTGACCTGAAGAACCCTTATTTTACAAAACGGTCATAACATTTTAACATTATACCTTATTGTATCTGATCAGCAACTTTTTATTAATAAGTAAATGTGAAGAAAATTCTAAGTTTTAAATATTAAGTACTACATTAAACCCTTTTTTTCTTAATTAAAATTTTGAGAAATTCTCAAATTACACATGAACCACATATAATCATTCATTATATAATTTTTCTCAATACTGATGAAAAATCTAATTTTATTAGATTAGTATATATATATATATACACACACATTTTTTTTTTTAAAGAATGAAGTTATAATCTGAAAATTACCAGTATCAATAATAACATATGAAACCTACATATTTATTTCTAATAAACCAACATCAAAACATAAATATTACTGTGAAGTATTTTCATACAAAATAAAGTAATTTTACTTGTATAAACTTGATGATGAAAATGATGCTGCAATGGTTCATCGATAAGCGTACATGTATCAAAAATACAGTGCTTCATACCTCGGTCCAAAAAGACCCGAAACACAAAATGTGTAACATATATATAATGCATGATTATACCTCTTAAAAAATAACAGTAAAAAAAAAATCTGAAATAAAATAAAGAATGTGTTTGCATTTTTTGAAGAAATGATGCATCTCTTCTGGGTCAGAACGGACCTGATGGGTCTGACAGGGTTTAGTTTTAATATATATTGCACTCTGTCATCTAAAGCTAAAAGAACACACTTTAATCTGAATTGGGACATTAACAGTTACACATCTGGAAGGGAAACCGGATTGAGTGTGAAAGCGCATCTGTCTCACAGACAAAGAACATTCATAAAACATCCTCTTTTCGGTTGTTTACTAACTGAAGTCAAACAGGGTTTAAAATAAAATCACGCTTTAAAAATTGTGAGAACAGACAGTAACTTATATGACGGACGCGATATTTTATTAACATACTGACATCTGCTGTCCTCAGATGTTCGCATTTACACACAAACAGTCTTTGATTGAAGGAAAATGAACCGATAATCAAGAGAAAACACGTTTAGTGACGATTGACTCACTGTGTCCTGATCATCTTTGACTCGTGTGGCCACTTCAAACTCTTCATCATCAGACTGGAGCTCGTGATCTCTCTTCTTCCTCCTCAGCAGCCTCTTCTTCCTCTGCGCCATCGCTAAACACCCGCTGCTATCGGGAAACGTCGCTATTTAATCGAAGAAAGCAGGCGCTCCGTGAGATGAAAACACCGGAGACGTTCGGAAACACGTGTGAAGACGCACAGAGATGACGTCAGAGAGCGAGGCGCCGCTGCAGTTCAGTGCTCTGCCGCACGGTGGCGCCACGAACAGAGCAATAATGCGATATAAACCTCAACTAGTTTGCGTTTCGCTGTCTTACATCACTTTCAAAACTGTTTCATTGAGTTTTATCGGTAAGATGTTTCATCAGCCAATCAAAATTTTTTTTTTTTTTATTCATAGATTTTCTTTATGTACAACGATATATATATATATATATATATATATATATATGCAACAGTATACATTTATTTCTTCAACACATACTTATTTTTACATTTCCTTGCATTTGTACATAACACAGCTGTACACATAAATACTGTCTATTTTGTATATTGTGTATTTTTTTTCTTTAGATATTAATTTTTTTGTGTATTGTTAACCTACTTGTTCTATTTTTATTCTTTGTCTTGTCTTTGTATGTGCTGTGGAAGCTTCTGTCACCAACACGAATCCCTCGTAGGCCATGTGTAAACACCTGCAGTAAAGCTCGTTCTGATTCTGAGTCTATGAGCATCAATAGCATCTCGGCCAGCGTTTCTGAAGCCCTGTAAATGTTTACAGCCGCAGCTTTCAGCTCAAATCCCTGGCCTCGCTCCCAGCATATGATTAAAGAGAAAACACCAGTCCTTCCCGTCCTGTAGAAGGGGGAAAGAGATTTGAAAACACATCAGGAGATTGTGCCTGAGTGACCTGCGCTGACGGCCGAAGCCTGACCTTAGCATGTGGCTCTCATCTTGAACACAGATCTGTAATCTCCCATCCACAGCTATTACTATCATGAAGCTGGTGTTTATGACAGCGGTTCCTGTGATCGCAGAGATCGTGTGAATTCAAGAAACAAACACTTTCACGATCGTATTTGTGACCCCGGAGCACAAACAAAATTGAGATGTATACATCATCTGAAAGCTGAGTAAATAAGCTTTCCATTGATGTATGGTTTGTTATGAAATATGATGTATATATATATATATATATTTGGCAACTATATGAAAATCTGGAATCTGAGGGTGCAAAAAAAATCTAAATATTGAGAAAATCACCTTTAAAGTTGTTCAAATGAAGTTCTGAGCAATGCATATTACTAATCAAAAATTAAGTTTTGATATATTTACGGTAGGAAATTTGCTAAATATCTTCATGGAAGATAATCTTAATATCCTAATGATTTTTGGCGTAAAAGAAAAATGTATAATTTTGACCCATACAGTGTATTGTTGGCTATTGCTGCAGATATAGCTGTGCTGCTTATGACTGCTTCTGTGCTGCAGGGTCACATCTGTGTGTAACATGCAGTGCTTCATCTTAAATCTGTCAGCAGTTCATCATAAATTACAAAAGGCAGCTGATTTCTTCTGGGCTCTGACCTAATTTCACAGAAACTGGCACCAGAAACGAGTGTAAACACGGCGCAGTCTTACTTATTCTCTTTCAAGTGAGTACATATGCTGGAGGAGAAGCACCAGCTCCATCTGAAGACATCAGACGAACCAATAACTCGCTGGTGTGTAGATTCAAAGCCACACCATACACAGGATTATATGATATTTGGAGGATCAAGCTGCTGGTATTAGTCTGACGTGTGCAGGACTGCTGAGAAACCACACGAACTCTGATTATAGAGAAGCCTTTCTCTCGCTCGCTCTCTAGATTCAGTCTCGCAACAAGAACAACTCTGTAAACACAGCTTCTTGTTCCAGACACTGAGTGAAATCAAAGATTATTGAGTGGATCGTGACACTAAGCTGTCACTGTTCATGTTTAAATGTCATATCTGTGTCAGATTAATAATTAATCTACAGCTCTTAAAAGCTCAGGCCGTTGAGTGAAGTTAAAACAGACCATCCAATTAACACGAGAGGTGAACCTGTCACGGCTGAAGACATCAGTGAATGATGATGTGCTGTTGCGTGTCGTTATTATGAGCACATTACAATAAGCTCTGATTTATTAATCCATAAAAACCAGCAATTAGCAATACATTGTTTACAGTGTTTAACCTTTGTTAATGTCAGATAATAAAAATACTGTTTATTATAGTTAACTAAAACTAAAACCATAAAAACATTTTTCATTAGTTTAATTTAAATTAATTTAATTGAAGTCAAATATTTTTTTTAAAAACACTAAACTTTGTTGTTGTTTAATGTTGGCAACATTTCTCGTTTTCATTTCGGTTAACTTGATGTACTAAACTAACTAAAAATTAAATAAAAGTTAATAAAAACACAACAAAAAAAAACTAAAATAAAATGAAACAAAACAAAATATTAATACTAAATATATAACACACTGTACCTGCTGATCAGCAAATGTTCAGATTAACTAAGATTAATAAATGCCGTAAAAGGTCTGTTTGTTAAAGGGATAGAAAATGATCACATGATTAATTCACCTTTAATCCAGGTGTACATGACTCTCTTCTGTCAGATGAATACAGCTGGAGTAATATTAAAAATTGTCCCGGCTCTTCAAAGCTTTATAATAGCAGTGAATGGGGGTCTTACACCCTTTATTCCAGATAAGTGCCATAATAGATAAATCACACTTACAATAATACAGTTATTACAACTGCATGTATCTTCACACGCTTCCAGCAGCTCTCTGTTCAGGTGTCATTCTGTATTATACCTTTATTACTTTTAAATTATTAAATGCTTAAATGCATAGCTTGATTAAAATGAAAGCACTTATTAGCACACTATTTTGACTTCTTCAGGGAGTTATATTTGCCCTCCTGTAACTCGTCTGCACTAAAAACAGTACGTTTTATTAGTATTATTTAATATCACTAAATTAGCCTAACCATTTATAGCAACAAAACGGATTAAATCAGGCATAAATGGCTGTTTAAGTTTAGCATTTGTCTAACTATTGTCCTGTTTATTACTGTAAAGCTGCTTTGACGCAATCTGTATTGTTAAAAGCGCTGGATAAATACAGGTGGCTTGACTTGACACTGTGTTCACCTTCGACTCATGAAACGAGTGACTACAGACACGGCACCGCTGATACTGTACACAATAAATGCACAGGAGGTGCTTTTCACATTTATCCACAGTACTGAGACATGGCACAACTTCAGAGTTTTGCTTTGGATAACAGCATTGTCTGCAAAATGAAAAGATAGTCTGCAAGTCCCTGCTGTTAATTACAGCAATAGCACACTGATAATGCAGTAAGACACTTACAGTAAGGGTGATGAGGAGGCTATTGAATTTGAGCAGCAGTCCTGTCATCGTATGATCTAGAGGTAGTCGTGGCCTAATGGTTAGGGAGTCGGGCTTGTAACCTGAAGGTTGCTGGTTCGATTCTCGCGCCGGCAGGAATTGAAGGTGGGCACTTGGATGGGTTAAATACAGAGCACCATTTTGAGTATGGGTCACCATACTTGACAATACGTCACGACTTAACTTAACTCAACTGTCACGTAGTATCATACAGATATAGAGTTTCAGAAAGATCAGATGTGATTGTCCGGGCGGATGCTGTATATTTCATCTGTTTTCTCATGCACGTGCAGCTCTTCTCTTGCTCCTTTGGCAGAAGTGGACAATAGATGTGAGATTTCACCAGAGGTTTTGAACCTGACACGGACAATCCTCAATCTGCAGTCCATTTTGATTTCACTAAGTGATTACTGTGAATCACGTTCCAGATCGCTTCCACAAAATCAGCTTTGCATCAGAAAAGCGCAAAGCTGCAAGAGAAAAGACGGGTCATTTGGCTGCGAAACCACAGAGAGTCAAACGTCTGGAGAAATCTGACCGATTACGATGAACAGTGTTAGGTGCTGAATCCTCAGAAATGTAAAGTTTGCATTCAGCTTCAGTTCGATGAAGTTTCTACACTCTTCCAAATAAAGCTTCCAAATGATGCCCTAAGAACCATTTCTAATTCCCCAAAGACTATTTCAGTGAACAGATCTTAAAAAAAACATCTTTTTCTTAGTGTGGCAAACATTTGAATGATCTGTAGAAATTTTTCCACTTTGCAATGGAAACTTAAAGGTTCATCAATGCTGATAAAGACCTTTCTTACACTAATTCAGTCGTATAACTGTATGTTTTGCTCTGACAGGCACTTGATGCAGATTGTGTGACTCCTGCTGTTTATCAGCATTTTACCACGACTGCTTTTTTCTTGTCAGAACTATTTTTCAAAGCGACGCAAACAACGACCACATTACATTTTAATGGTCAGATCAGGTAGGAACGAGCACATTTTTAGTCAATTTTTTTTTAAAAAGCAGCTGTATGTACACTGTAAAAAAAAAAAAAAAAAGTTAAGCCAACTTAAAATTTTAAGGCAACCAGCTTCAGCAGATTTTTGAGTTTTCTCAACTTGTCGTTTTAAGTTTATACAACAAAAATGTGAGAATCTCCCACAAAAATAAGTTGAGCAAACTCAAAAATCTGCTGAAGCTGATAAAAACATTTTTTTAAAGTCGCTCAACTTTCTTTTTTTTACAGTGTAGTTTTGTGTATAGATGCGTATCATATGCACGCAATAACTGCGTATTACATGCACGCCAAAGTTCGTTTCTGTGTATAAATAGCACGCAAAATACAAAAAAAATGGTGCTATTGATGCGCATTTTCATGAGACCGGGCCGATCGCGCTGAGACTCAGTGACCCTTTAGAAGAAGCCAAAGCCCTGCTATTTGAAATATGTCATGAGTTGTGTAAATATATCTCTCAATATCAGAGAGAGAGACCATATGTTGCGCTGGTGAGCGGAGGCTTACGGCAAAGCTGCCTTATCCACAGCATTACAGACTCTAAGAAAGGATTTACTTTATAATTCTTGATTAGATAGAATCTCTCTGCTAAACGAAAGTAGAAAGAACACACACACACACTCATACTCACATTAGTGTGATCATCATCAGCCTCTGAACTCTCACACACACACACACACACGCGCGCAGCAGAGAGAGAGAGAGAGAGAGAGAGAGAGAGAGCAGCGCGTTTTCCTCCTTCAGACGCGTCTCAGGCGCGCAGACGGCTGCAGGAGGCGATGCTGTCTCCCGAGGAGTCCTGAGGAGTCTCGAGACGCGCTGGATCTCAGATGCGCTTGGAGCCCTACAGCAGACAGACGGACACTGATGACTTCACACGCGCTGCTGCTCTACGGGCTCGGACTCACTTTAACCGCACTGCTTTCCACACAGGGTGAGTGTGTGTGTGTGTGTGTGAGTGTGTGTGTGTGTGTGTGTGTGTGAGTGTGTGTGTGTGTGTGTGTGTGTGTGTGTGTGTGTGTGTGTGTGTGTGTGTGTGTGTGTGTGTGTGTGTGTGTGTGTGTGTGAGTGTGTGTGTGTGTGTGTGTGTGTGTGTGTACTTGTTTTTCTATTCAGGTGGGGACTTAAACCTGAATACACACAGACTCATGGGGACTCGTGTCACGGGTAAACAAGCTAATAAATCACACAGAAGTGTTTTGAAAATCTAAAAATGCCTGTAGTCTCCTGTAAGGGGTAGGTTTAGGTGTAGGGTTGGTGTAGGACAATAGCACATACAGTAAGTACAGTATAACAACCATTATGCCTATGGAGAGTCCCCTTAAAACATGGAAACACAATGTGTGTGTGTGTGTGTGAGTGTGTGTTCAGAAGTGAGCTGAATGTGAGCAAACCTTGCTTTATGGACAATTAGACACTTGGAAAGACGATTCATGATCATAAACTACGTTTTCTTTTCTTTTTTAATGCAGAAGTTGTTCTTATAGAGGTTGCATTGGGTTTATAATTAGCTATTAAGCCTATGTCCTCATTTAGAGCTTAATAATGTGTGTGCACTTAAAAATGGTCACATCTGGAAATAGCGCTTTAATGTTTTATAATATTGTAAAACAAAATTGCAGGTGACGAGGTTTTACAGTCTGTGTTTCACACCTAATGCATTCAAATAAAAGACAGAGCAGATTTATCAATATAACAGAGACAGGATGCTTATTGCAATGCTTTTGCTCAAGAAAACAAATATAGGCTTTGTTAATATTTTTTTTTTTCAAGTGAAAGGCTTTGATAAATTGGTTAAATTGATGTTTATGGAATAGTAGTTAATGGATTATGACAGAAGAACAGGTTCTATTGATGAATTTGGCTCTTTTGACTGTCATATTGTACTGTAACAGTGTGAACTGACCATTATCTGTATTATTATAGAGTCTTTATGAGCTATGACTAATTCCGAGTAATATTGACATTTAATGGGTCAAACACACGCTAGATCTCAGTACATGTTAAACTCAGGCTCACATAAGCACATGATCGTTGTGTGACCTGCAGCACCTGAACAGATCCACACATACACTCACACTCACACACACACACACACTCACATGCTCATGGGCTCCCCAGGGCTTCACACTGATTTCAACAGATTTTTTATTGAAGTGATTTTCATAAGAGCATTTGCTGGGATTATAGGGCGTCTGAAATCTGGCCGGGAGCGTTTGCTTTGGCTATTTAGCGTGCCGAGCGGCTGTGGCTATTCTCACAGACTGATGCTCCATGCATTGGCAAAAGATGCTGTTATGATGAATAAATCCATAAATAAGGCTGACTGCTGCACTACGTCTCACTCTCTGACTGTAAAAGTGGCACTGATAGAATCGAGGAGATACGATGGTACACAAGCAGCCGTTCACCTATTTAACCAATGCTATCCAGAGTTTTGTTTTTCATGTCAGTATAGTGCTGCAGAGATTATGTATTTTTGTAGTCATTTTAGCATTTCCAGTTCCATCGTCCTGGATTTTTGTGTAAACGCCTGAAATAAGGTCTGTGTCTAACACAAGCTCAAGATAGTTCATGTTTTATTCTATAACATAAAATACAATGGTAAAACCCCCTTAAAGCTTCTACTTGACTTGAAAAGGCCGTTGCCAGCAAGTGTCTAATTGGACTACAGAAGTCATTGGTACATTAAACATCATCACACTGAACAGGTAAACTCATTGTTTTCACCTCATTGTATTTATAATAAACTATTCTAACTCAATTTTGAACTGAAAGAGTTGTTGAAGCTTAACGGTGGTGATGTTGAAGTCACATAACTGTGGAGTAGTTCGTTTATAGCCTACATTTAGCTTTTTACTTAAAAAAAAAACATGAATCAAAATTCATAAAAGTTTTGTTACTTTCTGAAGATCACCGTAATGAACAAAATGCATAAGAATCATAAACTTTTGTTGGTCACTGAACTTATTTTCTGCAATAATCCAAAAGCCAACAGAAATATCGTATTGAGTTTGTTGTCGAGGGAACTTACAGGCTGGCAAAACTACATCTTCACTGCATCGCTCTGAAGAACAAACAGCATCAAAACTAGCGCTGCTCACAGATTCTTCTTCTTCTATTATTTGTTGCTTGGCAAAATCATCAGTACATGAGCGCCACCAGTCGTAGTCAAGAAGCTTTTATTTAATTACATTTCAGCATGAGCATAAACACACATCATAACATTTGTAATATTCTTCCGAAGTGTTGCAGGGAAGTGTGACAGAACAATCTTTCATAATGTTCTATGATTTGAGTACATCATTTTTTCTGTAATATGATTATATGTGCAATTAAGCTATCACGGGGTGGTACTCTCTAAGGTACAAAAGCTAAAAGATACTTAATACCTTAAAGATACTTATTAGTATTTCAAAAGTACATAAGCAACATAAAATTAGCATATCTTCTATCTTCTATCTTATGCAGAGTGCGGGTGATCCATCTGCTGATTATCTGTTGCTCAACACAGGCCCGGAACTGGGACATCTCGTCCTCATAACATATATTTATTATGCATATAAATATATATCAGAATGAAATATTAATGAATGTTAGTTTTGGATTTCTGTAAACTTTCTTCCTCGGTTATTTACATTTTTCACAAACACGTCATGTGGGATGCTACTTTAGTGATGGATAATGAAGATTATCAACAGAACAGAAGAAATGTTCATGCTTTATATTTTTAGATCTGATGAAGTCCTGTGCAATGAAATGAATCGGTCATTAAAGTTATGCTTTTATATTTCTCTATCGCACAAGCGTTGCATGGTTTGGATTTATACCGATTGCTTTAAATTGATAAACAGTTCACCCTGAACACCCGCAGGAACTCTGATCTGTGTTTAGGACGTAGTCCTAAAAAAGGGATCAACATTTATTCAGCATCGTTTCCATCCCATGAGCGGGACATGCCTGATGAAGGTCATGGGGCCGAAACATTGCTGAATAAATGTTGAGACCTTTTTAAAACTGGGAGAGTGTATTTTTATTTAATTATTATTATTTCTATATTTATTCCAAAAGTGGAGTATGAAAAATCAGACAGATCAAATGATGTACGGATGTTTCTCTGCATGCAGTCGAGGTAATGAGTGTCAAAAACAACACAGACTGCTGCTGACGGTGTTAATGACAGCTTCATTCCTGAAAAATGAAGATTTTTAACTCGTAGTGCTCCAGTATTAATCACACATGCACACTAAAGTGAAAAAAATGATCAATGAATAATAATCAATATCTGTAAATCTATACATACCTCAAAGACAGTGTGTATTCCTCACTCTGACCTCTCTTTTTCATACTTTAACAAATCTTATTGAAAAACTTCAAATGTAATGACAAAATAATATAAAAAATAATGACACATTAATAAGAATGCATTAAAAAATCTATAACTTTATGAAAATGTTTATCTGATTTATTCAAGTCATAAATAATATTTAATATTGCTGAATCAACCTAAATGCATTTTTATTCTCACAAATCAAATTTTGTTGAAATAGCATAGAAATTCAATATACAAAAAAAAAAAAGATTTTTCGTTTGATCTGGTGAAGTGTTTATTTTTCATACCATATTTTCTTGAAAAACTAATAGTAATAGAAGCAAGCATCAATAAAATCTGAAATTTACTGATTTTATTCAGTTCCTAAATATTATGCAATATTACTGATTTGAAGGAGGTAAATGTTTTTAAAGCTAATTTTATGAGTGCAATCAGGTGGGAATATAGCACATCACTTCCAGACTGTGCTGGTGCTGCAGTGTTAGGTCTCTCTGATGATGATGATGATGATGATGATGATGTGCTTCTCCTCTCAGTCTCCGGCCTGCAGTGTTACGGCTGTAACGTCTTCCATGGGCAGAAGTATGTGGACGTGGGCTGCACTAATCCAGAGGTCATCACGTGCACACACTCGCACAAGGGCTTCAAGCACCGCTTCTGCATCAAGACCGAGAGCAGTGAGTCACCTTCGCCATCTCAAGAACATCTCTGGCCTTTCTTACCGTGAGCTTGTTTTCAAATCCACAGAGTATTGTGTGGATGAATCGGCACTGACCCACATATGCAAAGATTACACAAATTTAATCTTCTGCTATTCTTTGGACATTCAACAGGAAATGACCTCAGATATAACTGACATCTGTACAGAGAATTTGCAAATATAAACCTCACTCCGTATTATTGTAAATCTGATGTGTTCAGATTATTCACTGTGAAAAAAAATTATATGATATGAAATGAACTCAAAGAATTCAACCAATTTGAAATTAATTTGTTTAGAAGAGATTCAGTTAGACAAGATTTTAGCTGCAATGACTTACAGCCAATCTGGTTATACTTAAGGGGTCATGAACTGCCTTTGTTTTTAATTTTGTACTGTTCTCTGAGGTCCACTTATAATGTTTACAAGATTTTTACATCGAAAAACATCATAATTTAGAAGTAATGGATCTGGATCTTCATTAAAAATAAAGTTCATCCACTCTTTCCTAATGTTGGGATCAGAAGGAAGGCAAAGCAAACACTGTTTTTCCACAGCTTTGCACTGAACAGCGTCGTTGTCTTCAGAGCATCTTTATTGTTCGGTTTCTGCTTAGACCTGCGAGTAGAATCGGTGGGCGGGGCTAAACAGGCAGCGTTGTAGAATCGGTGGGCGGGGCTAAACAGGCAGCGATATGGAATCGGTGGGCGGGGCTAAACAGGCAGCGATGTAGAATCAGTGGGCGGGGCTAAACATGCAGCGATGCGAAATCGGTGGGCGGGGCTAAACAGGTAGCGATGTAGAATCGGTGGGAGGGGCTAAACAGGCAGCAATGTAGAATCGGTGGGCGGGGCTAAACAGGCAGCTATTTGGTAAAAGCTAGAAGGGATAGGTATGGTGCTACTGGGCATGCGCACATCAATACAGCGTAATTTTTCTCACACTGTACAACAATAATTACTATTTCTTCATTATTGTAAGGGGTAGGTGTAGACGTTAATAAAACAATAGTTAGAAAATTTATTTCATTGTCCATTTCCGGTCGGAGCTGTATCCCTTCTAGGCACAACCTAGCGATATTGAATCGGTGGGCGGGGCTAACCATGCAGTGGTGTAGAATCAGTGGGCGGGGCTAAACAGGCAGCGATGTAGAAGCAGGTGTTGATCTTCTTCTGCAGGGGCGGGGTTTATCCACACTATTACATCATAGAGTAGAGTAGATCATTCCACAAGCTGTTGTTTTGGCAGACTGCCTTCAATATAAGCTGTTTTTAGACTAATAAGAAAGATCTGAGTTCTGAAACTTACAGCATGTTTTTATAGTACGATGTATCAAAAGATCAAGGAATTTTGGTTTCTCAGTTCATGACCCCTTTAAGGCAGCGACTGAACTTTTTTAAGTTGAAGAAGGTGTTGTTGCTTTTTGATTCACAGAAAGTCGATGAGTTTGTCTGTGCTCAGAAACACATCAGTCTCAGACGTGCCGGTCTGTTATCATTAGACAAGCACAGCCGCAGCTCAAGCACTAAAGAGCGTCGATAATGAAGCGCGCTGACGTTCACGTCAATCTCCTGGACATGCGAGCAAACAGCTGCTGACGCTGCGCTGCTTTCCACCGGCTCAGGAGAACAGAGCTGCTGATGACAGCCGTCAGCAGAGAGACGCTTTCAATTGTGTCTTGACCGGTGTTTCTTTAATCTCAGCAAGAACCGTTTATTCGCCTGGACCGTTGCGTAACACGTGTACGGTCCTTCTCCTGTTTGTCCTCTGCTGCTAAAATGCTGATAGTTTGATGTTGTCACCTCTGATTCTGAACACAGCATGTCTCAAATAACTCCAAGAACTGAAACTAAACCCTGAATGCATTTTCATTTTTCCAACCATCCATCCATTCTCCAGCCGTTCGTTCTCTGTGGGGTCATGATGATGATGATCCCAGCATCTCGAGGCTGTTAGTAAGGAATTATCAACTGAAAATTACATTCCAGATGGACCTGAACACAGAGTGCTAAACCACAAAAGAAATTAACAAATAATTCATTGATTTTAGTACAGAAAAACACCAAGTATCCTAAAGTAATTTGCTGCTTATTAACCGTTAGTCAGGTAGTTAAGTTTTGCTGGGGTAGATCTGAAGGAACTAAAATATGGCTGTGCAGAATAAAGCATTAATATGTGCTTTATAAGTAATAAACAGCCAATATACAAGTAATATGCATGCTAAAATGCAACTAGTTAATAGGGAGAACTGTTCTCTAATCCTAAAACGAAATGTTCCCTTAGGAAAAAAAAACCCTTTGAACATTAGAGAACATTCAGAAATGAAGTTTTCATAACTTACTGTTTGTTCAACTGCTTACACACTAAATCTTGTGTGTAAGCTGTTGAAAAAAATATTAGCAAAACATTGTTAGAACATGTTTTTGTTAGCTGGCTACTATTTGAGCAGTTTAGCCTAAAACAAGGTCAACAGAGTTTCATTCACTGCGACACAAGCAGATGTGATGTGTACATGCACTGGAGCGACCGCATGATGGTCAGGGTGACACACCAGCCCCTGAGCCTCGTTATTAATGAGCTTAATTATCAGACTCAGAGTCTGGCCTCGAGACTCGAGCTCCAGTGATGCAGCGCAGGTCAGAAGAGAGTGGACGCTGTTCTCTGTGACTGACAGACAGTGTTGGGAAGGGTACTTTGGAAATCAATTACAAATTTAAAATGTAATAAGAAGTACAACTATTTAACTACTTTATTAATGTAACTGATTACTTTCTGATTATTTTTCTAAATTTCTAGTGAATGTTTTAATCATTTTGAAACATGTAAAGCAGGCAGTTTTAACCTTACAGTAGAACTCAGCGCTGATTACAGTCAGACTTTCAGAATCCTTCATCACTTGAATTAAGATTATATTCATTTCATTTTAAAGCACAGTCACCACAAAATCAGACTTTAGCAGCTCTTTTTGCTTTGAAATAGTATAGTAATAGTTATATAGTTTAATATAGATACTGTTTTTGAAATTAAATATTTTTATAGCAGGAAACACTGGCATCTAACAATGCCTTGCAATAAACAGCTAATCTTAAAAATAATGCATATACATAAACCCAAATAGGAAATAAAACAGTTATTGAATAATGTGCACTGTAAAAAATTTCAAGCTGTTTCAACTAATTATTATTTAGTTAGTATCTAGTTCCACAGATTTTTTATTTTATTTTTAACATTCAGTTAATGTCTCTCTTCGTAGTGCTTTTTTATTTTTATTTTATTTTTATTATTATTTTTTTAGTTGGCTCAACCTTTACTGAACTAGTTTTATAGTACATTCAACTAAAATGTTTTAACTGTTTAACAATTTCTTATGATGTTGGGAATCGAAGAAGAAATTAAGAAATTGCTGTGGAACTAGTTATTCAATTTTCTTAAACTCCTGAAACATTGGTGGCTCATATTTTAGAACAGTCAATACAATTTGGGGAAAAAATAAATAAATAAATGTGTGTGTGTGTGAGAGAGAGAGAGAAAATATTCAGATGTAACCCATCCTAATTACAGTTACATTTATTTTGTGTTTTTTGGGTTATACTTTATTTTAAGGTGCCCTTGTTACAGTGTAATTATATATTTAGGTACTGAGTAATTAACTCCATGTATTTACTATATGGTTAGGATTCAGGTTTGGTTTAGGGTTACTTCTATGCATAATTTATTGTTATTATAATAGTAAGTACATGTGTAACAAGGACACCTTAATATAAAATGTTATCTTATTTTATAATCAAATGACGTAACGCTGTTACATGTAACTATAGTTACTCCCCAACACTGCTGAGTGCTGACAGTCTCTCTCTCTCTCTCTTTCTCAATTAAATTAAATTAAATTAAAATAGCTTTATTGGCATGACAAAAATACATTTTATATTGCCAAAGCATTAAGGCATTTACATTAGAACATCTGGGGCCAGTTGCATAAACTTCGCCACCATGTTAAGAATGTGTCTTCAGAACTAGCAGTTAACCAAGATCAGTCTTACTTTTCCAGTACAAATAAGAACAACTTACCTTTTCATAACTGAATTAAAAAAGTTATGACCAGTTCTGAAGAAAAAAAATTAGGTGACTAAATTTTTAAGACTAGTCTTAACAGTTTATGCAACATTTATTTATATATTTGAACTAATATGTAATATATAGCTAATATGGAAATGCCATATAAACACAGATACGTATAGAAAAAAAAAATTAATTAAATAAAAAAATATAAAATAAAAGATAATAATACAGCAGTCATACTGGACTTAGAATTGGAACATGATGTACATGTCTATCAGTAGTTTTGGCCTGTGAGAGTGTGTCTATTGGTTGTTTTATTCTTGTCCCTCACATGATGTTATGAATTTTGCAGCTATATTTGGCTTTTTTCGACCAAGAATAAAACAAAGTTCTCTGTGTGTCTCTCTCTGTGCAGCGGCGCTGGGCATGGTCCTCACCAGCGGCTGTGCCACCTCTCGCCACTGTCAGCAGCAGGAACTGCCCGGAGTCTCCATCCACTGCTGCGACTCGGATCTGTGCAACAGCGCACTTCACTGCCATTCACTGCAGCGCACGCTCCTGCTGCTGCTCGTGCTCGCGCACATGTGCTTCTGATCCACTGCTAGGGCTGGGACAATGATTCCATGCACTGAGAATCGAGTGATTATTCTGCATCGATTCTGAGATTTTCGGAATGCATCACGATTCTCTCTGGAATCGATTCTGAGCGTAGTTTTTAACATCAGACAGCCCTGCATGCTTTAGAAACAGCCCTGCTCTGCACGCTTCCAGTTCCTTACACACACACCACTTGAACCTAAAATAATCATTCATACACTGTAAAAAAAAAATTTTACGGTAAAAACCGGCAGCTGTGGTTGCCAGACAGTAGCAACTTTTATAGATTTAACTTAAATTCACAGGTAAATACCGTAATTTCATTAACTGATATAATGTTAATATACCAACCTACTGAAGTACTGAAATCTGTTTTGTACCTTTGTAATACACTGATGACCAGCAAAAGCAGGTGTTGATGAGAAAGTCACATGATGAACCAAAGCCCATCACAAGCAGCTTTTAAATACTTACATATACAGAAGGTGCACAGTGTCAATCACCATCATGGTAACCCACATGAAACTGAAATAATGCAATAAACATAAATTTAACAACATTAGATGTAACATACAACCCTAATGTACATAACTGATGAGAAAAACTAAGAAGAAACAAAGTTATTTCAACAAAGAAACATCACATTTGAAATGTAACGCAGGAAATTCTGGGACTTTTCAATTTACAGTTACTCGCTGTAAATGAATGCAAAAATGGTATATTACTGTAAAATTACATGTAATGTCCAATGCAGTTTTTCACTGTATATTGTAGGGGAACTTACCGTTAACCATTTAACAGGTTTTTACTATAGCCTTTTTACAGTCTTTTACCGTTAAATTCAATGTCATTTTTTACAGTGTACAGTTTGAAAAGGTTAAAGCAAATTACAAGTGTGTTCATAGTGGGCTGTGTTTACATTAATCTCACATCATAAAAGCATAAAAGCCGAGGTGCAAGTACATTTAACCACTTACATGACTCAGCCGAACACACAAGCGCTGCGTGCGGTTAAAAACTACGCTCAGAACCGATTCCAGAGAGAATCACGATGCATTCCGAAAATCTCAGTATCGCGATGCTTTGATTTATTGTCCAACTCTATCCACTGCACGATGAACTCTGAGAACGCGGACAGAATGTCGGGCAGCCGCTGCAAACAGCACTGATGTGATGCAGAGACATCGAAGCTCAGCGGCATCATTCTTCACATTTGGATTTGTGTTCATTTGGATTATGTGAACAATTGTTCTTTCAGATGGTAAGTTATGTTCTGCTGGGTAGCACTGTATATTACAGTCCTGTTGTGCATGTATATACATACCAATTATAGTAATGACAATGACTGGGTAATCACTTACTGTTCATGTTAAAGGAACAGTTCACTGAAAAATGTTAATTTGCTGTTAGTTTACTCATCCTCAGGCCATCCATGACATAGCTGACGGTCGTTCTTTAGTAGAACAGTAAATACGATTTTTAGCTGAAATCGTGGTGTATCATAAAATGCAAGTCAATGGGTGCCGTCACTGTGAGAGTCAAAAAAGCATATCAGGCAACATAAAATTAATCCCCGTGGCTCCTGACGATATATTGAGTGAAATGATTGTCTGTGCAAAAAACTGAACATTATTTATTATCACCTGTGATCCAGAGCTTCAGGCAAACGGTCCGGAGTGATGTCCGGTTCACTGACGAATCATTCTATTGAACCGGTTCTTTTGAATCTACTGTTTTGATGTTAAATTTATAGCAAATGTTAATTTCTGGGTGAACTATTGCTTTCAGTCCATGTTGTTAATTTATAATATCAGTACACTCATGAAGTGCAGGTGAACTTCGTATCTTTGTAAATACTGATGTTTTGTCGTTGTTCTGCCTGTGAACTCGTCATGTGTATCACACTGTAAACACAATGTTTGTAAAACTAAATGTGATCATGACACCACATTTACTGTCATTTATCTTCTGTGAATGTGTGATCAGTGCTCGATATACAGTATTTCATCTTCCTATAACAGACAGATTTCAGCGAGTGAAAGTAAAGTCAGTATGAAGCTCTAATCGACTGTCATACATCTGATAAGTGACTTAAAAGGAAATATAGCCATCCTTTATGTGAGCTGTTTTGAAATCATCTGAATAAAGGAAAGTCTGAAGGAACATTGCTGTGAATTCACATAACTAACGAATATGACATTCCTCTGGTTTAAAAGATGAAACAGAAATACTGTTTTTACCAGGGTGGGTTTATACATCTGCTATGAGCAGACAGGTTATTTACAATTCAAATATTTAACATTTTTCAAAAAGACATTTGTTAGGTTTCAAACTATATGAAAAGATGTACAGCAGGCTGCTGTTAGGAACTCTGAGACTTTGGGGGTTTTCAAATGTTAATGGATCGTGTTCATGTGATGAATGTCCAGATGAAGGTGTTCAGGATCATCCAGCACTGCCTCCTGTCTGATGAATTATGAAGACTGACCAGCAGATGGAGACATGAATAGTGAATAGGGTTTACAGCAATGCCACATGATCCATTTTTAAACTTTCAGTTAATTATTTTGTACTCTTAAAAATAAAGATGCTTCACGATGCTGTAGAAGAACCTTTTTGTCTAAATGGTTCCATAAAGAACCTTTAACATCTGAAGAACCAAGAGGTTCTTTGTGGAAAAGAAGGTTCTTCAGATTATAAAAAGGTAAGAAAGAGATGGTTCTTTAAAGAATGGTTCTTCTATGGCTTCGCTGTGAAGAACCTTTTAAGCACCTTTATTTAAGAGCGTAGGTTTCATGGATGCCAACAAAGAACTTTTTAAGAACTTTAATGCAAAAAAAGGATTTTCTTCCTCTGTATTTTTCTCTTGTTTTCTAGTATAAATGTCTAACAATTCTGGAATTAAGATGCACTTACTTGATTAGTTTTTGCTTAAAACAAGCAACAATATCTGCCAATGTGGTAAGAACAATTATCTTAATTCAAAGGCTAAACAAGAATATTCCCATAGGCAGATATTTTTGCTTGTTTTAAGCAAAAAATAACAAAATTTTTATTTATTTATTTATTTATTTTTTCAGAAAACAAGACAAAATATCTTAAGTCATTTTACTTGTCAAGTAAATGCATCCTGATTCAAGTGTTTTTAGATATTTATTCTAGAAAACAAGACAAAAATACCAGGGAAGAAAATATTTTTTGCGGTGTATAAAATGCGTAATGTACGGATGAAGAGCTGTAAACACATCTGTCACCCTCCGACAACTACAACCATCAAATCATATCATTTCATAAAAATATGTATTTTAAGTTCATATTTAGTCCTGTATAACATTTTACACGTGCTACAGTCCTGATACTGCAGGATTTTTCACCATTTTAAGAATAACATCACATTCCTTATAATTGTGACACACAGGAAGTGACATAATTAGGGCCTCTTCTACTGCATTGTGGGAAGAAAAGTACAGACTCTTTTTCCATTTTATCAAGCTTCACACAAAATGTAGTGTTCACTGCTTTCATCCAGCTCAACCACTGTTAGCAAATTACCCCCCCCCCCCAAGTAATATTACGGATGTGTGTGTGTGTGTGTGTGTGTGTGTGTGTGTGTGTGTGTGTGTGTGTGTGTGTGTGTGTGTGTGTGTGTGTGTGTGTGTGTGTGTGTGTGTGTGTGTGTATGTGTGTGTGTGTGTGTGTATGTGTGTGTGTGTGTGTGTGTGTGTGTGTATGTGTGTGTGTGTGTGTGTGTGTGTGTGTGTGTGTGTGTGTGTGTGTGTGTGTGTGTGTGTGTGTGTGTGTGTGTGTGTGTGTGTGTGTGTGTGTGTGTGTGTGTGTGTGTGTGTGTGTGTGTATGTGTGTGTGTGTGTGTGTGTGTGTGTGTGTGTGTGTGTGTGTGTGTGTGTGTGTGTGTGTGTGTGTGTGTGTGTGTGTGTGTGTGTGTGTGTGGTTGAGTGTTTAGCTACTTCTTTTACTTTCTTTCAAAAATAGGAATCCAAAACCAAAATGAATTCCCCATTAAACATTTTAGCCTATTTATTTTTAAAAATTTGATTCGAGGTATGAAAGTCTGAAACATTCAAACCTCTCTGAGCTCCGCTGTATTAAAGTATAGTGTGTATAAAGTGATGTGTTCCTTCTGAATTAAAGGGACAGTTCACCCAAAAATTAAAATTAAGTCATCATTTACTCACGCTTGTGTTGTTCTAGTGCTGTGTGCCCTTCTTTCCTTTTTGGACCACGAGAAGAGATTTAAAAAATAAAAACCTGTGCAAAAAAAAAAAAAATGCAAAAAGTATCACAGAGTGGTCCGTATTTTCCAAGTGTTCTGCAGGGTTCGGTGAGAAACAAACTGAAATTCAACATATTATTTAAGGAATATCCTGACGACTGCAGGTCAGGAGAAGCATGGGACACTCTGTCATACCTTTGCATCTTTTGTAAAGGGGTCATTGCATGGATTTAATATGTTAATGAAGGTTTACTTATAATGTTAATAAAGTATTTGCACAGAAAACCAAAAAACAGATATGTGGAAAAAATATTATTTTCAACCCTCTGTCTAAAATGGCCTGTTTTTAAGGGGCGTGTCCTTTAAGGCTGTCAGTA
Organism: Onychostoma macrolepis; assembly: GCF_012432095.1. NCBI lineage: Eukaryota > Metazoa > Chordata > Actinopteri > Cypriniformes > Cyprinidae > Onychostoma > Onychostoma macrolepis. The sequence continues at coordinate 605,203 of NC_081159.1, forward strand.
ATCAGCCACTGTTGTGATTGGCTAACATCATTGCATAGGAAACAGTATCAATGCCCCCTCGCTGTTGCATGTTTTAAAGTGTTTTGACAACATGATCAAAATAAAACAGACAAAGCTGAAGATGAAATGAGATGAAATCATTTATTCACGGTTTGTGCTGCAGCTGCAGTCAGATCTAGTTCCGCTTTATCTTTCTTTTACAAATGTTTCTTTGTGAACTCTCCATGACTCTGTGCCTCGTTTACAAAACAAAATCCTCCGGCACGATCCGAGACGCCATTAAACATAAACTATCCGCTTGTTCCTTATGCTGAGATCCTTCTGATATCTGCGCAAAGACGTGAAGGAGCTGTTTAAACCAATCGCATCAAAGCGAGCGATCTTTCACTGCATGTGTCCTGAAGACACACTCGCATCTGTTTATGTTTTGTGATGTCATTGCGGCGCAAAATTGTGTCACAACATCAAATCTCAGCAAAAATATATATTTTATATGTTAATTTAGATTTGTTTGTAAAATAATATGCATAATATAATATTAAAATATAAATAACTATTTTAAAAAACATTGAATTATTGAACACTTACACATTTTTGAATGATTACAATTTAAGTTTTTTTTAGTATTTTTTATAGCTAGTAAATTAGTAATATAACACATTCTCAACAATTATGCTTTAAGCAGTGTGTTAGTAGTTAGTTAGTATGCTACACTCCAAGAAAAGGCTGTAAAAATAGACACAATCTACTATGTTAATATGAAAGAGTTTTCCATATTGGTTTCTTTACCTGCATTTTAAATTACGCTTTGTGTTTTCAGGTTACAGGGTTATAATGGATAATGGATAACGTCCTGGAAAATTACTGGTAGCCTATCTTTTCCATATTTCTTACAGCGTACTAACTGATCAACAATCGCAAGTACAAGCTACTAACAAAGTGTAGCCTATCATAAATGAACAATTATTCAATTACTCAGTTATTATTATTATTATTAAAATGAAGAAATGCAAATAGCAGCTAATTCACGTGATGTGTGTGCTGCTAGGCATCTTTGGTTTTCTTTTTGTGTAATTTGGATGGAAAATGTGTGTCTTTTTATTGTCTGAGTCACTTATCAAAGGTTGCTAAAAGTTGGCAAATAAATTTTAAAAAGTGCTAAATTTGTTGCTAGGTGCTTTTGGAAGAAAAAGTTGCTAGGGTCATCTGTAAAGTTGCTAAATTTAGCAACAAAATAGCTAAGTTGGCAACACTGATAAAAACAGGCTCGCATTCAGCGTGATCAAAAGCCGGTGGGCGGGGCCTATGCTGCTCTGGAGGCGTGTTTATGCAAATGTTTGTGCCCAGGTGACGTCATCTTGCCCCTCAGATCCAAAACGAGCCATTTTTGGAGCTTGATTAAATAAATGCTTTGTTTATAATGAGGAGGATGTTTTGTTCGGATATAAAAGGAGACATGAAACTGGAAAGTGTGAATATTGTAATCAGGAGGAAAATGTAGAACAAGGAAATAAAGCGAAATTTGATTTAATAAACTTTTTCTTTTCTTTTTTTGTGGGGGTGGAATCAAGTGATAAAAACTTTCAATTTTTAATGCGGTATTTAAAGGACACTGGTTTATATAATAGAATACAGTGAATTAAAGGGTAGATTATGATCCTGACCCACACTCCTAATCAGTAGGTGGCGGTAATGCACCTAAAGAAGAAGAAGAAGAAGGAGGAGGTTTTAAGCTACGAAACTTGCAGGATGTTTTAATGGTATAAAGACCTTATATGCCAAAAAATCAAGGCAAATTTGTTTTCTCATGTCATGACCCCTTTAAAAGATCGAGTGCAGTAAAGCGCGCGTTCTCTGGCGCCGCGCGCCGGCGAGCCGCGGGACTGCGTCAGTCTTTGTGCCGCCGCCATCTTGACCAGGATCCGGATAATCAGCACCTGAACACACTGATTTACAGCAAACACACGCGACTACAGGTGAGAACACGCGTGACAGACACACACACCACGCGTTCACACTCCGCTCTCCCGCGCGTTACCCCGCGGAGCGCGTGCGATCGGCGCCAAACTCGATCCTGAGGCGCGAATCAGCCGCTAGCCGCTCACGCTAGCTAGCCGCTAGCAGCTCCAAATCAGCACAAAAACAAGAGAACGCGTGAAATATCGCAGACAGGACGAGTGTGAATCAGTGTGTGTGTGTGTGTGTGTGTGTGAGAGAGAGAGTGTGTGTGTGTGTGTGTGTGTGAGAGAGAGTGTGTGTGAGTGTGTGTGTGTGTGTGTGTGTGTGTGTGTGTGTGTG